>NC_062579.1:33584256-33892470 GCF_022837055.1 Prionailurus viverrinus
TAGCCATGAATGAGGTCATTTTGGACCCTAAGAGTTTGTAAATGGACTGAAAGGGCAAAGGGGATAAGATGTTTTGCCTGTAGTGACTGCAAAGGTGTTAAAAGACACTGGGAGGGAGAAATTGGTCAAAGAGGTTTTATATAAATATTTATTATATATCTTATATAATAAAATGTATCCAACTTAAAGTAAGATAGTGTTAACATGAGCAATAAGAGGATATGGGAACACCACTGCAAAAAAGAAAAGGAAAAACAGGTGGGGGGATAGTGGAGATGAAATTTTGATTTTGCTTCTTGGTCATTGTGAGTCACTGTGCTAAAGACGACAGGAAAACTACATTTTGGCACCATAAATATAAAAGACAAGTTGTACATTTTCATCTGAATAACACTGAACTCTTACCCAAACCAGGTAAAATCATGAGTAATATGCAGAATTCAATTGGTATCATTTAATATGTATAGGTTGTGGCCTTACCATACAGGATCAATGAAATGACCTGGCCTTGTCTTCAGAATAGGGCTTGAAGATATTTATATAGCAAAAGCAGTGCCAAAACAATGAAGGAGTAAGCTACAATTTCAGTGACAGGCTCTCATATATTAGGTAAAGACCAGACAAACTCAGAGACAAGGACTACATGCCTACCCCTCCCCCTAAGTTTGGCATTTGACTCCCTAACTAGGGGACAATAAAAAAGAGGTTCAGCCTAGCAGTCCGAGTCTATGACACCAGAAATCCCTGCTGAAGAAATCTGTCAATAAACAACCTCAGCCAACTGAGAAAGTAATCAATTGACTCCCTGAAAATGTCTTTAGCCTGAAGAGATTTAGAATTAAGTATAACAATGAGCTAAATCAATAGAAAATTGGTATACTGAGTAACTGATTTAGACTTGTGATTTTAAACTAGACTCTTACTAAGTTCATCAACAGTAACAGAACATTTAAAGGAAATACAGATTCGACATATCCATAGGTTTAATAAACTAGGTTTACACAAAACTACCTCAAGACCCAGGAAGGTTTTATTATTGGTTGACAACTGAGGTAAAGAAAATCAAATACAGTATATTAAACTTGAATACAGGTAAGTTTTAGGAAATATAATTAAAGCCTGCTTGGAAGTAGATCTTAAATTCTGCTAAATTTATAAAATAATTTATATTAAAAAGTAATAATAGCCAATTCTAGAGTATGAGTCCATAAGATCTAAAACCTCTGAATGTTACCATAACATCTTAAGGATTAAAGCACTTAAAAAAAAAAAATCAGTGATTCCCGTAACAACTTCTAAGAATCTTCTATAATCAGTACATGGGTAATAATAATTCAAAGGGTTAAAAAAGTACTTAAAAGTAATGATCCTGAAAAAAAGATCTACAGAAAAAGATGAACTTGGAGCTCACAGTATGTGGGATTCTGCTTTCCAAAGTTAAGATAACTGGATAAAATATAAATAGGTTACTCTGCCTTAGCTTTTCCAACTTCAACTATCAATTGCATTGTTCTTGGGATAAAAAAAAAAAAAGACGAAAGAAGGCTATGTATTTTACTGGAGTGTTAAAAAGCCTGAATTTAGAAGACAGGCTAGTTAGAAAAATAAATGTAATCAATTGTGCCAGCTGAAGTATGAGCACATGGGAACTGTGGCTACACAAAACTAGGACTTAAACTGTGTAAAACTTTAAAATGCTTACATACTGTTTAAAAATATTTGCATATAAATATGATTATCCATATCAAGGTTTTAAAACCAAGTTTTAAGTCTGGCAAGTCCTAACAGTACTGATCTTTCAAATTTTCACATATACACCCTAAGTGTCTTAAGCCAAATGTGATATAGGAGTCTTTTAGTTCATTTAGACCATAATCCTGAAGGTGGTAAATTATGGATTTGGAGGGAATTCTTAGTTTCTTCTGAATCTGCAATTATCATTATCTTTCCCATTATTTCCCCTCCCTCCCTTCCCATCCCTTGTTCCATATCACAGGAATCAAAATTAGACCCTAAAAAAGATATATACATATATCCAGATTTCACTGATCTTCATGGTGAAAAAGCATAGGCCTAGAGCAATCCTATATGGCTTTATAACTGTAAAGGACTCGAGCTATCTTTCAAATACCATTTTCTAGAATTGACAAACTAGACTGGAATTCAAACTGTCTCCACCCACTTCCCACTATATCATACCCACCACTTCCCCACCCCCAGATGAAGGTTAGGTTGATAAATGGATTTTGGAGATGAAATAAAGCCAGACATCAAATAACTTACTTGAAATCCATCTCTTACCTTCTGTACTTAACCCTGGACTTGATGTGAACTTGGCTACATCAACAATTTTTACAGCAAATTGCTGCCCAGTTTCTCTGTTGATACATCGTCGTACAACACTGAAGGGACCCCTTAAAGAAAAAGAAGAAAAATACCAAGTTTAATTCAGTGATTTTCAGTCCCTGTTTCCCATCAGCATCTTACTGATGTTTCATTGTCTACTATGGCCATAGTTTAAGATCAAATTTAAGTAATGTAATTTTGAACATATTTTTCTATAATCCATGAGGTAAATAATTCATAAATTAGAAGTTACTAAGCCTGAATAGAACACAAATCTGCATTTCAAAATGACTTATTAAAATTTTAACTAGTATTCTTATACCCAAGGCAAATAATCTTTGTAATATTCTATACATATTATCAACATCTTAAACAAAATAAGAAATCACAGTGGTAGCGCACACAGCTTTCACCTTTTGAAGCAGAAACTTAAGTCTTCCTTGACACCTTCCCTACTGCCTATCTGATCTTCACTAACAAGTCCTACGGCATTTCTCTCAAATCTTTCTCAGTCCTGTCCACCTCTCTCCGTGTATCATACCCTAGTTTAAGCTACTATCATCTTCTAGCAGGACTACTAAAAAGCTGGTTTCTCTCATTCGCTCTGGCAGTCATGTTTTAAAAATGAAAATCTGATCTTATGTTTCTGCTTAAAATCTCAGAGAAAGAAGGTATTTTCAATGCATAATATTTAGTTAAGAACCAAAACACATGAATAATTCCCAAATAGGAAAATACACCCTAGTAGAATCAGGTCAAAAGATTTGAAGAGGCACTTCACAAAGAGAAAGCCCTGCATGACTTTGTCCCAACAACCTCTCCAGTCTCACATGAAGTCACAGAAAAACCTATCTTCCTTAAACATCAAATTAGAATTGTTCTAAATTGCCAATGGAAAGGAAGTAATTTCTACCAGGAGAGCCACTGACCCAAGTCATTTGAGTCATCCAGCTCTCTCCCTAAATTGGTGGCTCTCAATACTGCCCATACAATTGAATCAACTGGGATGATTGTTACATACACACAGTTCCTTGTGATTAATAGTTATCAAGTATCTGAACAAAAGATAATGCAAAGATTCATTTGTACATGCTTGGATTGACTATTGAATAATACAGAAGGCAACAGTAATATACTGTAGCTTATTTGAAAACGAGTGTGGTTTAGGTCATTAAATACACATACACGTATACACATGCATATTCCCCTCTCTGCTCAGGAAAAAAAAAAACACCCTCATTGGTCACTTACACTGGGACACCTGTGATACTGTTTGCTTCAAAGAAGGTTTGTCTTTCTCTCAATCAGGAGACAAGGAAAAGAATGTCATCTAACCCAGACTGAAACATTTCTCTAACATCATACAAATTAGTTGATTTCACGTGCCATCATCAGAACATCAATTACACCACAGCCTCAAATCTCTCTCTTCAAGCAATCTAACAAAGCTCAACTGGAAGGAAAAAAATAGTAATAATGGGCCTTTCAGAACTCTGAAGAAAGAGGACCTTTTTTGATAACCACTCAAAAATATTCAAAGATTTTCCTTCAAGAGAAGACAATATAACAGTGAGGCAGGACTCCCACAAACGTTTTCATTCTCAATCTGGATGTCTTACTTGTGATTACTTATCCTGACAACAGCAAGCAATTTCAGGAAATGCTTAATGTAATTGGTTTTTGTCCACACATAAACCCTTGGGATTCTATTTATATATACATTTGTGTTGTGTGCTTCAATTCACTACATCTTTTTGGAAATGTTCCAAGATCTGTATGTGGGATTATTCGTGGACAATAGTCATTTTTTTTTTTTTTTTACTTTTTCCTGTTTGAACAAAGGTAAAGAAGAAAGCATAGCTTCTCTCTCCACCCTTTTAGTAATAGTAAAATGAAGAAAGAGAGAAAGAAAGGGGAATACAGAGGGGAAAAAACCGAGAAAGGTGTCTAAATCTGTGAATAAAAATAAAAAATCAAATCCTCAATTCTTTAGGCTAATTTTATAATGTGAGGGAAGGAAAATGAGTTCACTTATGAACTACCAATGACCTGAAGACAGGTCAAAAGTAAAGCATTTCAAGGATCTGTCCCTCAGTGGCACCCAGGGAATTAGAAAAGATGAATCAAATTTAGTACACAAAAAAGACAAACATACCTAACGTTTTTTCTTATGATTTAATCCAACTAGAAACTCAATGGAAACTGATAAAAATTCAAATGAGTATACAGTGTTTATAATTTTAGCAGGATCTGAGCACACTTATTTGGTTGACAGGTTAAAGACAGGCAAGCTATGAAATACTCTGGCTGGGTTTCCCATCTTAAAAAAGAGGGTGTAATAAAGTGTGTGTAATACAGTAAATGTTTTATACTTATTAATTATACGCGAATGATATGTTAAGCAACAGCAAAAGCTCAGGAGGCCTAGGTCTCGCCATGTATCTGGCCTAAATTCTTTGATGCTTGAAATTTCATCCTTGCATTTAGTCTATGGTGCAGCTCATTCCTGAGTATTTATGTGGGGAAAATATTGACAGATAGTTGTAAGCCATCATCATAGATGACTATCTTTCTCATGTTTCTACTAATCCTAGCCAGCGTGTTAATCAAAATGAAATAAGATAACTGATAGCATTTCACATTTGATAAAATAGACATTCTTTATTCAACTCTTTTAGAGCAGTGAATTTTGATAGGGATTGTGGCACAAGGTTCCATGAGGCAGGTGGTGGCTCGCAGAATTCTGTTTTTAAGTAAAAGGTCAATTAAACCAGAATATGTTGCAAGTGAATATTGCTATACCATGGCCTAAAGTTTTGAAAAGAATGCAGCTGTGTCTCTTTGCAGACAGAGTCGTCTCCTCTGGTTCTCATTTATGTGAAAAAAGGTTAAGTCTAGGAAATAAGCAATTTTGATAGCAACAGTAAATCCATCCAAAAAGGAGACCAGAATTAAGTGAAATCAGGCTAGAATATAGTATGTTGGTTTCCAGGATAATAGGATAGATTTAACACAATGCATCTAATTTATCTTCCTCCCCAAACCCCTTTCAAATGATACCAAAGGGCTTATCATTTTTTAAGAAGGACTGGGAGAAAGGAGAGGTGATAATAGTAATAATCAAACTTGAGGAAGCAAAAAAGCAGATAGAGTAGTAACTGACTTAGCAGACTCAGGAAAGCTGAAGGACAAACAGAAAAGAAGGAACGTTCAAAACCAAACCCATTCATTTACACTCCAGGTTCTTCAAGAAGCTCTTGAACTGGCAGCACCAGATAACCCTGAACTAGAGGTTAAGAGAGTGGGGCTAAAAGAACAAGGTTTGAATGAAATGAAATCTCTAAAGCAGCAGGTAGAGTGGTAGATCCCCTCCATACCCATACTCCATACCACTGTGCAACTGCGCTACTGCCATCCTATCAGAGGCCCATTCTCTAGAGAGGGTAGAACATAGGGTCTGAGAATCGGGGGGGGGGGGGGGGGGGGGGGCACAAGGCAGTTAAGGAAGTGGTTACTAGTAAGTGGAAAGCAAGGGGATTGAGTGATCACTCAAATTGAATGTAGACAATCCCAGCCCCTTTCTCCTTAACAAGGGGGAATGTTAGAAGCTAGAGCTTTATCCTTCAGGTAGGAGAAAGATTTTCTGTTGCCTTTTATGACCAGCCCAGAAGGAAAGATCTATAGATAATGACTTGAACTGCTCAACGAGCTCTGCCCACAAATTCAGAGCTCTCAATCAGCTTTCAATTCATCTCCTGCAGGGTTTCCAACCTCAGCACTACTGGCATTTTGGCCTGGCCTGGATAGTTCTTTCTTGTAGGAGGATGTCCCCTGCATTGCAGGATGCTTAACAGCAATCTCAGCAGCACCCCTTCACCCAGTTTTGACATCCAAGAATGTCTCCAGACATTTGTCCCCTGGGGCGGAGGGGCAAAACTGGCCCCAATTGAGAACCACTGCTCTAGTATTAATCATGAGTAGACAACCAAACTCCCAAAACATCTGGAGAATAGTCTCTAATTTGGAAGACCAAAATCTCAAAACAGAGTGAGCAACCAAAAGGAAGCAGACTAAACAAGATAAAAAACTTCAAACTACTATTAATATCCTAAGATATTACAACTATGAAACAAAAACAGAACTTTCAGAAAATATAAAAAGGGCTCTTGAAAAATAAACACCTTGAGAAATTTAAAACTCAACAGAAGGGCTAGAAGATAAAGTTGAGGAAATGCCCCAAAAAGTAAAGCAAAAAGAACAAAAGAAATGGAGGGAAGAACTCAAAAGAATAATCCAAAAAAATTTCCCAGAACTTAAATCATGAGTTGCCCAGGTTTAAAGGACCCACCAAATACTTTGCACATGCCACCTGTGGAATTTCAGAGCCAGATTCTCAGAAGTGGAGGTAAGGGTGTGCTAGTAGGGGAGTATGATATGGTTCACACACCAAGATCAGGAACCAGAATGGCTTCTGATTTCTCAGTGGCAACATGAAAAGCAAGAAGATGACAGAGCAACACCTTCAAAGTCATGAAGGCAATTTCTAACTTTTAATTCTATATCCAGCCAGAAAAACCAATAATCATAAGGATGATTTCAGACATGAAAGAGATCAATAAATTACCTGCAGTACATACTTCGTGAAGAAATTATTTTAAGATATGTTTGCCAAAACAAGAGACTAGATCAGCGAAAAGGGCGCCAAGTGATGGCAAAGAGGAGGTCCAACCAACACAGGAGATACATAAAAGGAACCCCCAAGAGTGTAACGAAACAGGACCTCTGGCTGACAGCGGGGTGTCAAGGAGAGGTTAACTAGTCCACACTGGGAGCTATCAAAGGTTTCCCCTGCCACCTTTTCAACCTCAAAACAGAAGGACCGGGGGTGCTGGGCCCATTCTTCCATTTTGTTTCTTCCAGCCAGGGGCTGATAAGATTTCTGCTCTTCTCTGCTACCTGGAGAGAAGATGCTCATTTCACTCCATAGCAGTGTTCTCCTTTGGTATATTCCTGAGAGCTGGAGGCAGTGGACTGAAAAGCAGGAAAATGCAGGGCAGCCCAAGCCTCCTGACCTTATTCCTGTAGAACAGTAAACCAGCCCCATACCACAGCACTAATGTCCTGCCTGTGAGGAGCCCCACATCCTGGGATTTAGCTGCGCCCTTGCCATTCGACTTCCCAGAAGGGGCTCCTATACACTCTCAGGGTATCTGAAGCCAGACTGTGAACAAGAGGTTCTGTTCAGCTTCTCTCCTCCTGAGAGTCTTCGTACAATAGTGGTAATATTGCCCTGTCCTACTCAGTTTGTAAAGCCTAAAAAATATGCTTTTTAGGCATACATACCTAGGTGGTAAAGCTATAAAGAAAATCAAAAGAAATGATTAACATAAAAGCCAGATAGTGGCTATGTGGGGAGGGAGGCTGTGATTGGGAAGGGGCACGCAAAGGGCTTCTAAAGGTACTAATAATATTCTATTTCATAACCTGGATGATGGATTCATCAGTTTTCATTCCACTATTATTTTCCAATACACACACACTTTACATACTCCTCCATACATACATTTCCCAGTTAAAAAAATGTTTTTAATAGTTCAGAGTCACAACCTTAAGATCTTGCTAACCAAAGGTCTTAATTTTTTACATATCTGTACAAATTATCTTAAGTGACTTGATATCTATAAAAGAAAACAGTGTTCGCATCTCAAACATAATAAAGTCAATATGAATTATACTCATTGTAATGGGGTGAACTCTGTGCATATCACAGGACTAGAAGCTTCATTACTTTATAATGAATTGTGCAATGTACCACAAGGGATACAGGAAAATCATGAACAAAAGAGAACCAATTAACAAAAGGAAAGAGGAGGATGGGGTAAGTGAAGACCAAGTACAAATTCATATTATATACATATATATAAAAATATATACACACATATTTGTAAATATATACATGCATACACACAGTTGACGTGCAGTCAATCCTCATTATTTGTGGAGTATTTACAAAGTCACTTACTAACATTTGTAACCTAAAATCAATACCCACTGAACTTTCAGTCTTTGGCAAACACATGCCTAAAAGCAAAAAATTTGAGTCACCTGATGTGGATGTTATTAGCTAAGGGTGAATGAGGTGACACTCTGCCCTCTTGTTTCAGCTGCCGTACTGTAAGCAAGTGTCCTTTTTGCCATTTAGTGCATTTTTTCACATTTTGTGCTTTTTGTTGCTAATTTTCATTCTTTAAAATGGCCTTCAAGTGTAGTGCTGAAGGGCTGTCTAGTGTTCTTAAGTGCAAGAAGGCTATGAGGTGCCTTAAGGAGAAAATACATGTGTTAGATAGGCTTCATTCATAGAATGAATTATAGAGCTGTTGGTCAGGAGTTCAATGTTAATGAATCAACAATATATATGAAATAAGAGATCTTTAAACAAAAATACACATAAAACAGGTTATGTATTGATTTGGTTGAAGAAAATGTGACCAAAGACTCACAGCAACCTAACCCTGTATTTCCCCTAGGGGCAATGGTTCACCCTTCATTCAGTGTTCATGGCAACTTTATAGAACATAACCACTGCAAATAATGAATATCATCTGTATGTGTGCATATGTAGATATGCACACATGCATATATGTATTAATATTATGTAATATATATTTATAATATATATTAAGGTATTTAGAATATAAACTCAATGAGTACCTGGTATATACTGGACCCTCGATAAATACTTGGTGAACGATGTATCAAAAATAAACTAGGAATGAGCAAACCACTGTGATATAAATTTATATCACACAATTTTACCCATGTATATAAAACTGAAAAACTATGGTACTTCTACTTACCTGTTTCTCTACCCATTTACTAAGTCTCTATCTTCCTACTACTTTCTATACAGTTCTGATGTTAGTTGAGGGAAATAAATGGCAGGTGAGTAAAAAGGAAACAAAGTGAAAATATAGTAATAATGACATTAGCAGTAAGAATAAAATCTTACGAACTACATTTTATAGACACAAATATATAAATAATAGCTAATAAAGACAATGATGGTCTTTTCCTCTTATTTCAATGCCGTTAGTCATTGCCACTAAGGAAGAGCTCATACATATCATTCCATCAAGAAATCTTTCCCCTGTTTTCCTGTAGCTTTGTGGTAGTGATAGGAGAGGGATGTAGTTCTGACACTTTCTCTTTGATACTATAGGTACCCCCCTCCATCCTCCAACACACACACTTACATATACATACCAAGCTGGGTTACTTTAGTTACAGTGACTAAACCAAAGGAAAAAACTTTGCCTAATCATAGCTACTGCCAAAGAAACACACATGATGTGGAAAATTATTAAAATCAAAGTCTCAGGAACTGTTGCCTTGAATTTTAACAATTAAAGAGCTGACAGAGGAATTAAGCTCAGTACAATTCAGACTGTTCCTTGAAAATAGAAAGGGGAGGCTTATTTGAAAAAGTTGGTTGTAGATCTCCAATAAGCTAACAGAACAAATCTAGCTCAACTGTCAAAGCTGAGTAATTCAAAGAGTTAAGACTAACATTTACTAATTCAGTACTTGTATTGGCATAATTAGTACCTCTGTCAAACCCTGTGAAAAGTTCAGTGAAAAGTTTAGGAGATCTTTCTTTAGATTTTATGTAGCATACCATTCTCTGGTCTGAATCTACATAGGATATATTCACCACTTCTTCGAGAGGTCTGCAGGGTACATATAGCAATTCCTGCTAATCCAAAAGTTCTGGAAAACTTGATTGATATGTGTGTGTGTGTGCATGTGTTTGAAGGGCTGGGGTTAAGGCCATGGTAGAAGCATATGGACTCTTGGTCTTTGTTAGCTCATATATAATGGAGCATGTATCGAGAGACTTGCTAACAGAAGAAAAATACTTTCATAATAGATATGAAACATAGGAAGAAGAACAAAGGAGGAAAAAAAGGAAAAAATAAAACATATGAAGAAGTATAAAGTAAACACATCCCAAAGTAAGAAATTTGACTTGGTTGTACATACTTAGGCCTTTTTAGCTAAATGTATAAAGAACTTTCAGGTTATTGGTTACCAAACACTGACATTAAACAAATTCTATTGATATTTGCACATCTTATTCATTTACCTCATTTTCCCCAACGGAAAGATCCCTGTCCCCCGCCCCCCCCCACAGTGCAGACTATTTTAATAAAAGATTAATAAAGCAATCTTTGCCCTCAAGAAACACCTAATCTTAACAGATTGTTATTGGTACATACACATAATCTTAGTATGCTATAGAACAAGGTATTAAAATAGTATAATACCCCAGGGTTTATTATCTGTGGATAGGAAGGCAGTCAGAGAAAGCCTCTATGAGACAGACACTTAGGAAGGCTTAGAAAGATGAATACATTTTTCACACCAACAAGGGAAAGGGGAAAATTCAAGAAATTAGTAGTAGCATGTAGAACAGCCTACAGCCAAGTCAAAGCATGGTTTGTACTAGATACTACAAGCTATCTGGTGTTACTGGTGTGAAAAATTGGAGGGAAAGAAGCGGCTAGAAAAAAAAGGGGGGCAGAAGAAGATACGTTGAGGGGGTGAGTATGGGCCAGTTAGGAAGTTACCCCATTAGCCCAAGCCTGAGGTGACAAACACCTAAACCAATACACTAGAGGCAACTGAGATACTTAAATCGACAAAGTAGTGAATGATTAGCTTGGGGGTCAGTTGAAAGAATGACTTACAGATTTCTGGCAACAGTTACTAAGTAAATAATGACACCATCAAATAAGGGAGGAGCTATATGAGAAAGAGTGAGTACAAAGCTGAAAAGGAGACACGGGCCTGTGAGTTATTTGTTTATTTTTGAGAGAGAGACAGGGCATGAGCGGAGGAGGGGCAGAGAGAGAGAGAGAGAGAGCGAGAGCGAGTGAGAGCGAGCGAGAGCGACACAGAATCCGAAGCAGGCTCCAGGCTCTGAGCCGTCAGCACAGAGCCCTAGGTGGGGGCTTGAACTCACAAGCTGGGAGATCATGACCTGAGCCAAAGTTGGACGCTTAACTGACTGAGCCACCCAGGCCTCCTGGCTGTGTTTTGAAAATACTGATTTCCAAAATATTGATTTCCACAAACTATCCAGGCAGAGATCTATAGAGGACGATTAGACAGGAATATAAAGTTCAAGGAAGGGATCAACATGCAGATGATGAAGACAACACCAACTACCATTTACAGCATACCATTTGCCAAGCATGGTAAGAACCTTATATGGATTCTCTATTTGTAATATATATCATTACTTATCATAACAGCTAAGAAACTATTGGCCCCCATTTTATAGATTAGGAAAACTGAGGCCAAGCCAGGTTGCCTAGGCCTAGACAGACAGTGAGTGGTAGAGTCAGGACTGGAACCAACATATGGAACTCCAAGATCTAAGTTCTCAGTCTCCACACTCCCTAAAGGAGGCATGAGTGAACAGAAGGTAACTGAAGCCACCGATGTGAATGAGAGTCCTTAGGAGTACAGACCAAAGAAGAGTCCCAGAAAACATGAACATATCCCCCCATTTCTCCAAAGGGAACTGCTGGAATCTCTGCCAAAAGACTACAAGAAGCCCAGAAAGAAAAATAAAATTGCTAAAGGCAGGCTCTTTAGAACATAGTATTTTATAGAAATAAACACAAAGACCAAGTGCTTAGCGGGCTCTGCCCTAGGCACAAACACAAAGATTCTCCCTATTCTTCTCAAGGCTGGCACAAGAAAAGCAAAATTTCCATTTTTAAATTAAGAGCTGCACATTCACATTTTGCTATTTTTCTACATGTGGGACTATATATCAGAAACTGGCCCAATGAAAATATTTAGTGGAGAAACAACTGTTTGGAAACTTGCTCCTGACTTTCTACTAGTGTTCATGAACTTAATTACTTACAACTAGTACTAAAATTATCGCAGTTGTCAAATTCTGCGTGCACTAATCTTTATAAACTGAAACTAAAAATTACAGAAGTCTGGCAGCATGAAGTTATATTGTAAATCGTATTTATAAAAGAAGTGTGTGCTGTTAACATGTCACTAACATGGTTTTCCAAATGCTACCTTATTCCTCTAATAGTATTGTTGCCTGCTATTAACTAATATTTGGGCCGAGAAATTACTATCTTCATTACTAGGGTTTTTTGTTTTGTTTTGTCTTTTGCCAGCGATACTTCTGTATCATAGTACTGTTAATCTCTTCCCACTCACAACTACATTTTATGGATCTCCCTAACAAGTTAGATCTAGTTCTGAAATGAAATTATCTCATGTAAATTACATAAATTAGTGAAAGAAACCTCAAGGCCGGCGATACACTCCTTTCTCTGTTATTCATTTTAGTTGCATTCGGATTATGCAAAGTTTACACAGTAGCACAGAAACAAAAACGTATTTGGCTAACACTCTCAATTGGGGTTTCCCACATTGGCATCTTGTGGAGTCCTGAAGGAATAAAAGTTTCTCTGTCAAGTTTGGTCAACAGCATATGAAATACCCCCCAACTGCACCCCATGTCCACATTAGATGTCAGCAGCTAAGTCTTGCAGTCGGAAAACCATCACTCATGTTGCACCTATCACTAGTGTTCCCTGAAAAACCTATTGGACACGATGATCTAGATTTTAATATTTATAATACTACAAATTGCAAAGCTGTAATAGCTATGAAATAGTCCGATTTCAAACTTTTTTCTGAAACGAACACTCTCCCACCCAAACACAGCATATAAATTGTTGTTTAAATTCTTACAGCAAGGGAGATAATCCAATTGTTTGCTCAGTAAAGGATGGAAAAGATTTAACTATGCAATTTAAATGTCTATTCATTAATACTCCCAAAAGTAATTTGCTTTTTACAATTGTTAATATAAGCATATTCAGCAGGCAATAATGTAACCTCTGGTCTTTTAACCAAAAAACAGTTAACAAAAAGGCAAAGCATACAAAGGAATAAGCATTTATACCTAATTACCCAGCTCAGTGCAGGGCAGCAGAAAATAGGTTTTGAATCATAATTGTAGTAATCAGTTTCTAGGTCTAAAGGAGATGATCTGGAAAATAACTGCTTTAGGGAAAAAAAATCAGAAAATAAGAGTATAAAATAAGTGGATATAAACTGTTTAGGCAAGATAGTAAAATTGAATATTCAAACAGTTGGGGAATTTTTCAAGTTAGGTAAGAAACCAAAGTCCCTGAATGTTACAAAGAATATGCAAGTCAGTAATGCATAGTTAGTAATTTTTAACCAGTTTCCCAAGGGTGGATCAACCTTTCAGTGGCTCATGTAAGGATTTCCTTTTAATCAATAAGGCACACAACACAGAGGACAAGAAGAGGAAAGGACCATCATATCCCTCAATGTGTCTGCAAGTAAACTCCTGAGCTTTTTAATCTCCCTTCTCCCGATCCCAGTTGAAGGCCAAGTCCACATTTCCTTCCAGTTCCTTAGCCAAAAATTATGGTGCCATTCTTGATCCCATTCCTTCACATTCCAATTCCAATTCATTAGGAACTGCTCCTGGCTCTATTTTGCTGAGATCTTTATTTTCATTTGTTTCAAGAAAATCTGTAGCCAACTGTTGGAACAATTTTATGACAGCTGAATTAAAACTCCCATGAGATAATTCCAATATCGGATTCAAGTCAGTGCTGGCCTAGGTTGAAGGTCTTTTCTCATTCAAATTGTGGTTTTCCTGGTGCTTAGCAAATATCTCAGACATTTTGGTCTCTATTAGGCTCTTGATCAAAGAGTCTTCTATTTTAGCAGGCAGTCACCCTGTTTAGGTTTACTATGGAAGTTCTTGGGTTCTTTTCTGGGCTTTAGTTCCAGTGACAGTTGCTTAGTTTTCTGAATCCTTACAATGCCGTTTTGGTCTGCTTCCTTTTTCTGGTGCTAAGGCTCCCAGTCAGTCCCTGCTGACGTCATCTGCAGGGACAAAAGGTGCCTCCCAGGACCACTGGCTATCCCTGGGCAACCTTGGAGAAGGAGGGGCTGGTCAGAAGAGGGAAAACAAATGACCACTGCTGCTGCCATAGCCACCTACAGATCAGCCTGCCTGCTGGGCCAGTTGTAGAGCCAAGGCTGGTATAGCCTGGCCTTTGTTCTTGTTGCTGTTGTAGGCAGATCAGGCAACTGGGGCCTAGGTTGTGGCACGGGGGCTGAAACGGACAGGGCTTTGATGCTGCTGGCAGATCAGACCACCCACCAGGGGCGTTCTTGCTAGGGCTGTGGACAGATTAGACTGCCCACCAGGCTCCAGGTGTGGAGTCCCACTAAGTCTCTGTAAACCTTCCCCTTTCCTGGTCCTTTGACTAGAGAAAACAGGTTTTTGCTTCTGTTTTCTATGCCTTTTGGTTGTTCTCGGTAGTAGGTCTCTCTAGCACCCCGTCCAGGAGTAAATGGAAGGAAGAAAAGAAAACCCAGTGAATTTACCACGTGGTTATTCCTCAAGTACTGCTACTTTACCTTCTTCCCAATTCTGAGTCCTTTTATTGCTGTCACTTAAATAATTTCCAAGGCATTGATAGTTGTACTTCTAGGAAAGGGGCAAGAAAAAGTGAGTCTAAACTATCTTGCCCCAGAAATGGAAGTTGGTACATTTTCAACCTCTTGCATTCTGGCTGGTGTTTGGAGTCCATTGTATTCAAAATTAGGGGATGAGTTACAGGTCTTTTATGTCCAATGTATCCAGTGAAAAAATAATAGCCATTAAACTTGTCAGGTCTATGCTATAGCATTCCGTGAGTCCTGGCTCAGAATTTTAAAGTCTCAAGCAAGTAACTGATGTTTCTCAACCTTTTGGGGTTTGGGGAATACTGAAGTAGCCAAAGTATACTAGAATAGGGGTACCTTTTCTGTGGTCTCCACACATAGGTGTGTGAGTAGACGCATGCATACTCATACACTCACTCACCTTCACAGCCATCTGGAGTCTAAAAGGAGATCTAAGATACTAGAATCTCTTCAATGTACTTCAGTCATGGCACATTGGTTGGAAAATGGTGTTTTTAATAATCTCCTTATTTGATCTTACATATTATTGAAAGGAAGAAAGTTAGGGGTTACATGAATCCACATAAATAAGGTTATACATAATTGAAGATCAGCTCTTAATAAAGGATCTGTTGGGTGACAAAACGAGTTCTTTGGACAAGGATTTTCGCTTATCCACTCTATCCCTAGTATATAGAACTATGGATGACATTATGCTAGAAGAAACTCAATAAATGTTTTCTGGATGGACAAATGGACAAATAAACCCATTTTAGGATGCACAAACAGGGGTGTCATCTTCAGGACACATTATGTAGTTATATTTTACTTCATCTAAACTTAGCTTTCTAGCTCTTTAATCTCTGGGAGATTTTCCTTTCTCTAGTAGAAATAAAACTTTTAATTTGTCAATGCCAATTACTGAAAGGCAGGCAAAAGTTGTAAAATCATACGACATGTGCATTTTTAAATACTTCTTCAAAAATAAATTCTTTTGTTTTACTAGAGATGTTGCGTGCCAATTCAAAATCCTTCTAATACTACCATAATTAAAACTCAAAAAGCAGACTTTTTTACTTTTAACACGTGGTAACATCTGTTCTTAAACACTTTGTTTTAATGATTTAAAACAGGCCTTGTAAACTTGAGGCATTTTACAAAAGCAGTATCTTGTAATGGCAGAGACCCAAATATAGCTCCTAAAACTCAGAAAGCTTTTCAACCTAGAAGTTTATAAAATCAGCTGTGATAATGATTAGCTCAAAATTAATTCAAGCTTTTTGTTTATTTGAATGTTTAAACAGTTTACGAAAAACAAATTTCAGTTCGTATGATCTGACAAGATTAAATAGGAGCCTCAATCACAATAGTAGTTTACCATAAGATATAACCAAATGGAAATAAATGATTTCTTTTATCCATATGATCACTTTTTTGCATGAAATTACAAGTAAATAAACTCAAGACTTAGAAGACAAAGAAACTTCACAGCTCCTAATTAATGCCGGATTGAAGACTAAATTTTAAGCACAAGCTTAAATCTGTAAATAGACCTAAGATGAGATCATGAAATTAGAAACCTTTTATAACCAATGACTATTCATCAATCCATTAAAAATCAATACATATGCAATTACTATTTACTGTCCCTTTTTTTTTTTTTTAACATTTATTCATTTTTGAGAGTGAGAGACACAGAGCATGAGCAGAAGAAGGGCAGAGAGGAAGACACAGAATCCAAAACAGGCTCCAGGCTCTGAGCTGTCGCACAGGGCCCGACGTGGGCTTGAACTCACAGACTGCGAGATCATGACCTGAAGTCAGACGCTCAACCAATTGAGCCACCCAGGCACCCCAACTATTTACTGTCCCTCAACCAAAGCCTGTATTTTATAGCAGCCTTTAAGGAAAAAAATGAGGAATGAAGCATGAAGAGTATCTAGCACCTATACAAAACAGATGGGTTGAGATCACAAAAAAGAACAAGATGTTTTTAATGTATGAATTTTTTAGGCAGCTCCACTGAGTGACCACTGAAATTTCCAAAGGGAAAGAATTATTCTACTAGCCAAGAATCCTTGCACATTAAAATAGCATAATGAACTTACAACTTCCTTTCAGTATGCCCAAGCAACCAAGAAGTACAAACACTCCAGCTGCAAATATCCCTTGAGTATGAAAAAGTCCCTTTCAGGAGAAGTCACTTTAACTCTTAATGCACTAACTTTTCCTCTTTGAATCAAAGCCATCACAGCATAAACAGAGCATGGGCTTCAGAATTCAAAAGACTTGGGGCTGAATCCTGGATCTGCCCCTCACCATGATGACCTTTGGCTAGTTATTCAGTCTCTGTGCATCCACTTTATTTAAACTTTAAAACAGAGATAACAGCTACTTCACAGAGTTCTGAGGGGATAAGAGAAGGCGTAAAGGGCTGTGCCTGGCACATATGCACAAGAGGGGACTTCTTCAGGGGGTCATCTGTTACAAGCATCTCTTTACTCCTCCCCTATAAAAGATAAGACGTCTCCTATACTACTAAGGTGCCATTTCACTATCAAAACTAAAAGTCAGGAAAGAATTAGGGAGAGTTCTGCTTCTAATAAGGGTGAAATAGGTAACCAGGACCAACCTTTCTACAGAAGAACAAAATAAAACCTGGATACACACATACACACACACACACACACACACACACACACACACACACACACACTCACTCTCTCTCTCTCTCTCTCTCTCTCTCTCTCTCTCCCCTTCTTGAAAGTATAAATATCTTATAAGGTAATTAAATTTTGCCAGTTGAAGATCTAGGAGAACAAGAGAACCCACAGCAGGAAGCTCAGCCTCACACAGCTACTTTTATCTGTAGGGCAACTCACCAGTCCTGAAAAGCAGCCGCCTCATAGGGCTCATATGGCCTCACAGGAAAGGATGGATGAAGAGAAGCCTTGCAGTGTACCTGAAAGACCAATCCTCACTCTATTCTGGTTTCTTCTGAAAAGCTAGGCCTAGGGTGGAGGTGAACCCAAAGCAAACCTAGCCTTGCATGGACTTGGGAGTGTGGCTCTTCCTTATCTGGTAGCCCACAGAATCTCAAATCTTAAAGTTGGATTAGGGCATGAGGGCACCTGGGTGGCTCAGTCGGTTAAGCATCTGACTTCAGCTCAGGCCATGATCTCACGGTTCATGGGTTCGAGCCCCACGTCAGGCTCTGTGCTGACAGCTCAGAGCCTGGAGCCTGCTTCGGATTCTGTGTCTCCCTCTCTCTCTGCCCCTCCCCTGCTTATGCTTGCTCGCACACGCTCTCTCTCAAAATAAATAAACAAACTTAAAAAAAATTCTTTAAAAAAAAAGTTGGATTAGGGCAGTCCCGGTCATGAGCTCTCCCCCCACAATCCTGGCAAGGCAAATCCTCCTCTGGAAAGATATCGCCACCTTCGTATGAGCAAGAATCAGAATAAGAGGCAAGAGAAAAAGACTAAGGCATGGGATACTGAAACAAAAAAATACAATAGCCCCAATTTAAAACTCAATGGATGAATTTCTGGGAGCTGAAGTAAAAATTAGTAAAAAATGAATACAGGTCAGAAGAAATTATCTGGAATACATCATGAAGAAAAACATGAAGAAAACATAAAGGACAAGGTAAGAGATTTGGATGAAATAATGAGAAGATTTAATGTATGTTAATTGGGATCCCAGGAGGAAAGAAGACAGTGAGGTCACGGCAATATTTGAGGAAATAACAGAGAACTTTTTTATAGAACATTTTCACAGAATATTCAGACACATCTAGCTAAAAATTCAAGATTTCCAGTTAATCACAGAATAAATAAAATCTATACCTAGACACATCATAGAAAACAAGGACAAGGAGAAAGTGACCAAAGGTTAAAAAAAAACAAAAAACAAAAAAATAGATTATCTTCAAAGAAGTGACAGTTTGACAGCTGACAACAGAATCCAGAAACAATGAAACAATTCAAGGAGATGAAATAAACTACCATTCAAACAATTTTATACCCAGGGACTTCAATCATGAAAGCAATGTAAAGATGAACACAAACTGAAAGAGTAGATCACAGCAGACCCACACTAAACCAATTTCTAAAGGATCCTTCAGGCAGGAGGAAAATTACCCCAGATAGAAGGTCAGAGGTGCAAAGAACGAAAAGAGCAAAATAGGACATAAATAGGTGAGTAAATCTAAATGCTGACTGTATAAAGCAATAATAATGTCTTGTTGCCTTACAAATATAGACTGAATTAAAATGTATGACAAATATTAATATATAAATCAAGAAAGAATAAAATTAAAATTTCCTAGGAACCTTGCACTGGCTGAGATAAGGGTAGTAAGACTTACCAGTACCACACTCTAAGTGCATATTAAGTGTCATTTTAAGGGTTACCACTGAAAGAACTGAAACAGTGGCTAAATTCCAAACGAAGTGGGGTTGGGAATGGAGTGATGAAAACAATCAAAGAAGAAAAAAATGAAACAGAACAGGCAGGACAAGCAAAATACAAAATAAATTTAAACTCAAGTATTTTACTACTGTGTGTTAGGAGCATGAAGAAATACACAGACAATAAACATAATCAATAAGGAAATTATAAAGTATATTAAAGGGGGATAAGTCTAGAGGAAAAGAACAACAACCAGGAACAGGGAATATTAAGGTGGGTTGGGACAGGTTTTATTATTGAACAGGATAGTTAGAGTAAGCCTCATTAAAAAGGTAGTCTCTGAGCAAGACTCCTTCCTCCTCTATGGCTGACCTAAAGGCACATACCTCCTGCCATTGCGGGGACCATTATTTTCAATGTATTGTCTCCTTCCCATGTCTGTCACCTCTAATTCTGTCCCTTTAACTTTTTCTATTCCTAGTACTTGGGCAATTCATACAAAGATTAATTGTTTCTGAAGGCATGTCATTGAGTGGAGAAATCTTACACTTTTCAAATTAAATAAGCCAAAATTTCCACAAGCAAGTATTCCTTAAGCAAAAGGCCTAATAAAAAGTGACCGATTCTGGACTATTTTTCCTGTCTACCACTTTTAGCCCATTTAGTACAAGTAGATGAGCCATCATCACACAACCTAATAAATCCTTCCCTCTCCCTGAAATGCAAAATGAACTGAGATTTTTGTGAAGAAAACAACGAAGAATTCTTGGTTGACTGTGTTGCACATGGTTGGCACCCTTCTTTAGGACTATGATAATCAGGCCAGAACACAATGACACCAAGGTCATCAAACTCCCAATCCACCTACCAGCTAGGGCCTGACTGCTGAAGCACAATCATTACCAAATGAACTTAGTAAGTGGAAGAGCCTTATGCTAATCCCTTCAGGCCAGAGCCTGAGCTTATCCAGAGCTAAAACAAGCCATTTGAGAGAGTTGGCCTTTGGCACTGACTCTCTTCCAATTCTGGATCCCCTGTCCTCACATGGTGCTAGCCAACGGCCCCTCTCTTTCTCATTACTGGGTGCCATTAGTCATTGACAACACAAGCAGCCAGGCGGGGGGTGAGGGGGGTGGTAGGAAGGAGGTGCTGTCCCTTAGAGAGTCTGGAAGGAAAGATGTTAGTGGCCGGTGCTCTAGGAGGAGCTCATAGAGGAAGGCCGGTTACCTCCCCAATACCAAGAGATGATGGGCACTCACAGGCTACACCAGATCAGGATCCCTAGGACTCAGGGCAGGGGCAGATCTGAAGACGACAAATGTTAGCCAAGAACTGAGAAAGTTCAAATCCATGGAACTTGTCTGGAACTAATCCTGTATAAGATGTCTAACACAATAGCTGAGATCATAGACTCAATCTATTTCCTCCTGTGTCCTCATATGACCAAATACTTTGTGGTTGAAAAGTAAAACAAGTGAAAAGCTTACAGAAAAGTGCTTTTGTGAGAAGAAAAGCACAAGCCAAAGGTCTGAAATCATGCCATTTGAATAGTATCTAAAACATACATTTTCAGAAGAACTTCTTATCCAAAATATTTAGTCATTCTACTAAGTGTTAGCAAAAAGAAGAAATCAGTATTTCTGACCTTGACTCGATTCTGACTGGACTCAAAGAACAGCCTGAGAAGAAAATGCAAAATTATGCTGACCTTGCTTTCTTTGTTGGGGAAAAAAAAATGAGAATCCAATTATGTCATCTAGAAAGACATATTTACACCGCTTAACATTAAATGCTCCAAACAAAAGGCTAATACTGAAGTAAAAGGTGAAAAATGCATACCAAGAACCAAGACTTTAAAACAGTACATCTGGTATGCAATTCATTGTAGGGCTGTAGGCAATTAGGGTTTCCTCAAACATCCTTCACAGAGCCGGCTATAACACAGGAGAAGAAATGAGTTCCACTGCAGGGTTCTATTTTATTTCGGCTGTAACACTATTAGTAAATAACAGTGAAAGCACTGAATAACAAAGAGTTTATCAGTTGGAGAAAAAAAAAAAAATCACAGAACACAATTCTTTCTAGGGAACACATCAAAAAAGCCATTACCGTTCCATTTGTTGGAAAATTCTGGTACTTCCACCATACACAAATGCAGAGTTACTGTCCTTAATGAGATTGTAGTTTGTCACTTCCATATAACAGACTGGATTTTTGAGCTTGTTTTATGCCTCTGATTTACCACAAATACTTAGCTGATCCATAATACAAACAACCCAAAGTACTATAAATCTGCTGCTTTCAGTTTCTTGGACAGATAAAATGGACCTCTATACCAGCTGAGGAAATCACATTAGGCTAGAAATCTCATCTACAGGTAATACACTATTGATCAAGACTAATAATTCTTTTTGAAAGGGACCACGCAGCTTAAACCCTAACTCTAGTCGGTAAAATGTATTACAGTGATCAGAAAATAAAGATGGTTGGACTGATCAGTGGAATTAGCAAAGGCTGCTATTTCAATCACTGCCCAGGATACATGCAGCCTTGCCATAATGCTGCTTTTCACAGAACAAGAGACAAGCATGAATGTTAACAGATGCTTACTGGTTTAGAGGAGTACTTGATTTAAATATACAATGCTTAATGTTTCCCAATCTTAATAAAGCATTACATAAATTAAACTATCAGCCACAGCACACAACGCTAAAGCTGTTAGAGCAAATCTGTTTTTATTGCTTTATCTAAAATCTTGGGAGAGGTTCCTCCCCTAAACCAGGCAGTCATTAGCTAAGAGAATAGTTTCACTAATGTGTTCTGTAAAAAGTGAAGTTCTGGACTTCTATCCTTGTCTCGAGTAGAACGGATCAGAACAAAGCATGGTTGAAAACCATCATACTAACCCTTCTGGTTCCTCCTTAAATTTCAGAGAGCCTTCTTTATGGCTTAACTAAATGTTAAAGCCGTCTAGTGTTGAAGCTCCTGCTCTTGAGGCAGTTTGCGTAGAGCATCTGCAAAGCCCTTTGAGCTTTCTTCCTTCTCCCACCTTTGACTTCTCATACGGAACATTTTGGTTTACCCTAAGTCTCAGCCATGCTGCGCTCCTCGTCACCGGAAACCTCACTACGGGGACACCTTCACTCCTAGTCACTTAATAATCTACTTCTGTTTATGCCCTCTGACTCAAGTTATTGAGAGGTTTTGAAGAAAGTATTAACAACAATATCAAAGTGGTGGAAAGCCGGTGGAGAGGACTGCCAGGGACATGAGAATGCATGTGAAATGAAGAATTATCAGGAAGGCATAATGATGCCTCCCTTAAAAAAGATTATATTGGGGGCACCTAGGTGGCTCAGTCGGTTAAGCATCCGGCTTCGGATCAAGTCATGATCTCGCAGTTCACGAGTTTGAGCCCCATGTAGAGCTCTGTGCTGCCAGCTCAGAGCGTGGAGCCTGCTTCAGATTCTGTGTCTCCCTCTCTCTCTGCCCCTCCCCTACTAGCACTCTTGTCTGTCTCTGTCTCTCTCTCTCCCTCTCAAAAATAAATGAACATTTAAAAAAGACTATATTGATTATATTAGGGTAAAAATGATAAAGAAAATAATGTACTGCAATTACAGTATAAAAGAAAACTTACCATACTGGAAGCTATGATTTTAAAAATTTGGTATTTAAAATTTGTTTAATGTTATATTTGAGACAGACAGAGAGTGAGCAGGGGAGGGGCAGAGAGACAGAGACACAGAATCTGAAGGAGGCTCCAGGCTCCAAGCTGTCAGCACAGAGCCCGATGCAGGGCTGGAACTCACGAACTGTGGGATCATGACCTGAGCTGAAGTTGGCCACTTAACCCACTGAGCCACCCAGGAGCCCCCCAAAATTTGGTATTTTAAAAAGCCTGGTTTTAGGATTTATATGAAAAAAATTAATCCAATAAAAATACTTCGAGGAACATGTAAAAATAGAAAAAATTTCAAATGGTTTAACTGTATGGTACAGAAAAGTGACCAAGGAATTAAGTTGGCTTAGCAGAACCATCTGGGCTGAGAAATACTTTCCTCAAGAAAAAAACTCATTAATGTTCATTTAATTCTGATTACAATCTGTATATTTACATCCAAGTAGTAAAAAGCGTCCACAGGTCAAAAGTCCTGTACTTACCAAAGATTACCCACTCACATGTCACATTTACCATAGTCTTCCAAAAAGAGCAACTAGAATGATAAAATTATTAGTGACAGGTACTGTACTGGTATATTTTAGAATATATTATTATAGGTATTGAGCACTATATGCCAGCCATCTCTCTTAAAACTTGCTGGCATTAAGTTCTTGTAACTACTCTAAGATAGGCAGTGTCTTTATTCTCAGTTTTACAGAGAAGGAAACTGAAACACAGAAAAGCTAAATAACTTGGCCTAGCCCCAGAACGAGTAACTGTTTCAATCAGAATTCAAATCCAGAGCCCATGACTTTCCTAATCCCTATGTTATCACTACCTCACACCTGTATCAGACGTATGTTCAAGGTCCCCTTGCTGAAGTTATCCAACTGTCTTTATAGAGGCAAGAATCCCCCTGTTGTATTTACCAGGAAAATTTGCAGACTTCAGTTGCCTTCAATGTTTTATTTACATTCTGTACTATATAGTAAGTATTCGCCTATAATATGAGAAAAATACTGTATTTATAGAAAGCGTCTCTCCTCATGTTCAAAGTTTGAGAAATAATTTTTGTTACAAAAAAGTGAAATTAACACTGCATATTTACTTAAGTTTCCTTTCTGATGTATAATTACACTATTAAGTGGCACTAAAAACATCTTTAGTTGGTTAAAAGGTGATAGAACTAGAATATTAGCACTATTTCTTAGGGAGTAATTTTATAAATACATGGCAGCAACAATTCTATCAAGTGTCTTGTAGGCAGCAAATATACAGTCACACTCCTGTGTATCTAGCACTAGAGTAGGAGTCAAGAAAATATGGGTGCCCAGTTCTGGCTTTGCAACTGTTGGGTTATTTTTGAGTTATAGTCACTCTGTGCCCGTTTCCTCGATTTTCATAGAGGGTGTTAGAAGTACGTAACTACTTCCATCCTGCCAAGATCTAAATTCGAACTTAGAGAAAAACATAAGGCACCAGAGGTTTCCTCAATAGGTTTTTCTTTCACTCCTGTCCCCATTTCATCTACCGTCACAGGACAATCATCTTCTGTGACTGGAGATAAGAATATGTATGTTCTAGCTCTAAAATTCATCACTACTAGTTCCAACTCTCTGGTCTTCCCTCAACTAGGGGAATTAGACTGGTCCTTAAATTCTTTTTGTAGGGACAAGTCATTTCATGTACCCAAAGACTGAAGATTAACAACCAAGAGGAAGAGGCAGAACAATCATGAGACCCAGCATCTCCAGAGTGGAGGAAAGGTTTGTTTCTGACAGAAGTTACCAGATTCCAGCCCCACTACCAAATAGATATTGTAAGCAAGGGCAAAACCTATAGTTGTAACTTGAGACTGCTAGAAAGACCAAAGCCCAGATGGAGAAGGTATGCCAATACCTAGTAGACATAACTCTGTGCTTTTGTTTGAAATACTCATTACCTTAAAAGGATGCTGTGGCAGTAGAATACCTGTGCCTAACAAAAGCAACTATTTAAGAAGGTATTTGCTGATTTCAATTCTGACCAATCAGATCAAACTACAACATCTACCAAAGGATTTAGCTAATTATGATCTAAAATACTAGGCTCTGAAGAAGCCATTTAACCATTCTATACCATGAGTTTCTCTCCCTTCCCATAATATCTAGGTAGGGTCATGATATCTTAATAATTTGGCACAAAGTTAGCCTGCTGGTATAAAGTGCTGTAAAATACAACCAACTTAAGTCACAACAAAGCCTCAGTTACCAAAAGGGTTACCATACATCTTAGACATGGCTGCACAATATTGTGAATGTAACTGAAGTCACTAAACTATACAGTTAAAAGGGTGAAAATAGCAAATTTCATGTCATATGCATTTTACTACAATGTTTAATAATATTAAAATGGGAAGGAATAAAAATACATCTTAAAATGCATTTATTTTCATGAGACATCAATGTATCTTTTTAAAAATTAACCAATACATGTTTTAAGTAAAATAAGCACATTATGACACTTGAGTTTTAAAAGACCAACTTTTTCACTAACAGCATTCATCAACATCAATCATATAATGGTAAAAACAAAAAAACAAAAAACAAAATCTAAACAAAAAACCCCCAAGAATTAGAAAGTAAATGCTTATAGTTACAAGTGGATTTAAGTAAAACATATTATACTTCTGTACACTTAAGTTTTATGTGAATTACACATGAATGGATTTGTGGGGAAAACTGCTAAAACTCAGCTTGAGAAGGTGATTTCTCCACAGTGAAAAATTTCTTTCTGTAAAGCAAGCGAGTGCCCAATAATTTACCTAAAATTCTAGCTTCTGTACGTGGTTTTGGTAAAGTGAGGCTCATCTAGAAGAAAGGTCAGATGTAGAGAGGATTCCAGGGGTCACTTGATCCAGTCCCTCATTTTATAGATGAGAACTCTAGGTCCACAAAAGGCAAGAGACAACCACCACCTCCCACACACAGTCAAAAGACATGCTCACAGACACATGAGGTGTGGTGACAGAGCTAGGACCTGAACTCTGAAAGTCAAAGTACAACAGGCTTCCTGCTCTTCATACTTTTCTCCATTTCTCTTCCTTCCAAACAACTGCTGCGGCTCAAGAATGCCAAAGACATTTTTTAATTCCTATGAAACAGTTGGTTACTCACTTTTAAACAATTTTTATCGTTATCACGTTTCCTGAGGTATGTTTTGAGACTCATTATTCCTACTAAGTGCTCTACTATTCAAACGTTCTAAGAGTAAAGTACGTTTAGGAGGTATTCTATAACATTCCTATCTTTAAAAATCTCAGTGCATATGAGCAAATTTAAGGCTCTGAAAGGTCCTCTGAAAAGAGACAGACTTGTTAAATTTCATTAAAACAAGAATTTCCTAAAATTCTGAGCATACGACCTTTAAAAAAAAAAAAAGATGGAACCAATGTTCTTTGAAACGTATTTTGGGAGATGCTATCCTACAGCTTCATTCAAGACCTGGAGTATATACATATCTGTGGAATTGAATTCAACTCAGAACACATCAGATAAAGTGTCAACAAGAGGCACAGCTATCAACTAGCTATACATCTGATTCTTAGGGGAGGAAATGTACTAGACTGTATAAAGATAATGGACCCTTTATAGTAAAAGAGTAAATTCTGACAAACCATTTTTATTCAAAATTTGACAGAGTTTAAGATCATTTTAAATATAAAAAAGCAAAACACAGATTCTGATGTGGAACCTATTCAGTACACAGACTCAATGAATTTTCAAAGAACAGGACTGTGACATATTATAGATAGACTGAACACATGCTACTCCTTCATAGATCAAATATTAATATTGGTTTGGGGAAACATTCTTTCTATTGAAGATTATATACATTTGGTGGCAATCTGAAGTGATCATATAGGTTTTCTGATAACCTGAAAGAAGAATTTGGTAAGCCGAAGCTAAACAATCAGGACACCATTTTGTTAACTCTTCTACCAGGCATGAGATGTTGGGAACTGGATACAAAATGAAACATTTCAAATTATGTATGCATAATTACATCTACTCACACTAACTACAATGGCAAACTATGGGACGTTAATTATGTTTCCAAATTTTTAATCAGTTGTGCACTAAATGGCAGGGACAATTAAAAAAAATTCCTTCCAGGGCACCCGGGTGGCTTAGTTGGTCGAGCGTCTGACTTCAGCGCAGGTTATGATGTCAGGGTTCATGGGTTTGAGCCTCGTGTCAGGCTCTACGCTGACAGCTCGGAGCCTAGAGCCTACTTCGGATCCTGGTCTCCCTCTCTCTCTGCCCTTCTGCCACTCATGCTCTGTCTCTCTCTCTCTCCCTCAAAAAATAAACACTAAAAAAAAAAATTTTTTTTAAATCCTTCCTATTTTGAGTAGATCTGTCTTAGGAGTATACCCTTGTTGCCTGGGAAAGACATGCTGGATATGCTGGATGGGAGAGTCCTTGCTGCAATCAGGACGGGTTTACATTTACTCATGGGCCCATGTGACTACTTGGTAGCCTTTCAATTCTGGCTAAACAGCCAGAGTACTTGAGCCAAGTACTTGAGAAGGATTAAGATGGTTTCTTTGCCTGGATGTGTTTTAAATTACCTTACGCTGCATTAACATGTGAGATACCCTCTATAACCATAACCTAGATGCTACCTTCTTACCAGTGACTAGATTTCTCCTTGATATGGAAAAAAAAAAGTCAGTCTTACATACCCACCTCCATTCCTCTTTCAGAGTACCTATCAATACTAAACTCTGTCCAGAAGATGGAGAGGAGAAGCTGGCTTTCTGACGGAACAGAGTCACATGACAAATGAGGGCACACTGTGTCCCAATGCACATACGATGGCAGCATTATCACAGGTGCTTGCTTGGCCTATCCACCCCCCTCTATTCTGTCACAGGCCATGCTGGAGACCCAGAGCTGGCCATCCCCGGTGGCATGGACTGAAGTGGCTGACTACATGGAAGGGATTCAAATGCCCAAGCAGGGCTATGAAAATATTAGGCAGATAATATTTGGTTCTAATTTTTCTTCCAATTTCACATTTTCAAATTCTATTTTAAAATCTGGAAATCCTAAGCAATGCTCAAATGTTTATTAGAAGTACAGCTGCTCTATTTGTTTATGCTTTAGAACTGTACTGCTGATGTTAAGAACTTCCCAAGTAAATCACCAAATAATTGAAAGAATTACTCAACTTCTGAGCTCAAAGATAATTTTACATATCAAAGAGAAAAACATGCAAGTAAAATGACCTTATTTTATAGAAATTAAAATCATACTTCACTGTCTTTCATTTATAAGTAAATTTCAGAATAGCTCTTAAGGGGATCCAATAAGATGCTGCAGAGGGAAATGAAGTTGAAAGCAACAGAAAAATGCAGAATTATTATTTTGGTGACTAGAGCTAGTGTCATTTGTTAGAAACAGTAAGAATCAATCTGTTATCACACTAAAGAAAACAACTTTTTTCAGAAAATGCTACAAGAATATGTAATTTCATTTATGATCACTTAGCAAGAAACCAATTATTCAGTTAATAGTATTAAAAACATGAAGGAGGACTTCCTATCCTAAAAGCATTCATTAACATTCAGGTTCAACACCAGACCTCTTAAAACCCAAACAGAAATATTTGGTGACTTGTGGGTTTTTTTTAATTTAAATTCAAGTTAGTTAATGTATAGTGCAGTATTCATTTCAGAAGTAGAATTTAGTGATTCATCACTTATATACAACACCAGTGCTCATCACAAGTGCCCTCCTTAAAGCCCATCACCCATTTAGCCCATTCCCCTATCCTCCAGCAACCCTCAGTCTGTTCTCTGTATTTAAGAGTCTCTATGGTTTGCTTCCCTGTTTAAAAAAATTTTTTAATGTTTATTTTTTTAGAGAAAGAGCACAAGCCAGGGAGGGGCAGAGAGAAACAGAATCCGAAGCAGGTTCCAGGCTCTGAGCTGTCAGCACAGAGCCCAACACAGGGCTCAAACCCACGAACCGCTAGATCATGACCTGAGCTGAAGTCGGATGCTTAACGGGCTGAGCCATCCAGGCGCTCTGATTTGCCTCCTTGTTTTTATCTTAGTTTTCCTTCCCTTCCCCTATTTTCGTCTGTTGTGTTTCTTAAATTCCATATGAGTCAGATCATATATTTGTCTTTCTCTGACTTATTTCCCTTAGCATATTGCACCTACGTTGTTTTAAGTGGCAAGATTTCATTCTTTTTTGATCACCAATATTCCATTGTATAATATATACATCTTTATTTATCTGTCAGTGGACATTTGGGACCTTTCCATAATTTGGCAATTGTTGACAATGCTGCTATAAACATTGGGGTGCATGTGCCCCTCCAAATCAGCATTTTGTATCCTTTGGACAAATACCTAGTAGTGCAATTGCTGCATCATAGGGTAGGTCCATTTTTAATTTTTTGAGGAACCTCCACACTGTTTTCCAGAGTGGTTGCACCAGTTTGCATTCCCACCAGAAGTGCAAGAGGCCTCCCCTTTCTTCACATCCTTGCCAATAGCTGTTGATTCCTAAGTTGCTAATTTTAGCCATTCTGAGAGGTGTGAGATGGTATCTCGTTGTGGCTTGATTTGGATTCCTTTCATGTGTCTGTTAGCCATCTGGACGTCTTCTTTGGACAAAGTGTCTATTCATGTCTTCTGCTCATTTCTTCACTGGATTATTTGTTTGTTGAGTGTGGAGTTTGAGAAGTTCCTTATAGATTTTGGATCTAACCCTTTATCTGATAGGTCATTTGCAAATACCTTCTCTGATTCCATCTTTTGCCTATTAGTTTTGCTGATTGTTTCCTTCACTGTGCAGAAGCTTTTTATCTTAATGAGGTCCCAATAGTTCATTTTTGCTTTTGTTTCCCTTGCTTCTGGAGACATGTCTAGTAAGAAGTTACTATGGCCGAGGTCAAAGACATTGCTGCTTGTTTTCTCCTCTAGGATTTTGATGGTTTCCTGTCTCACATTTAGGTCTTTCATCCATTTTGAGTTTATTTTTGTGTATGGTATAAGACAGTGGTTCATTTTTCTGCATGTGGCTATCCAGTTTTCCCAAATTTAAATTTAAATTCAAGTTAGTTAATGTATCATTTGCTGAAAAGACTTTCTTCCATTGGATATTCTTTCCTGCTTTGTCAAAGATTAGTTGGCCATACATTTGTGGGTCCAATTCTGGGTTCTCTATTACATTGATCTGTCTGTTCTTGTGCCAGTACCATACTGTCTTGATGATTACAACTTTGTAATATAGCCTGAAGTCCAGAATTGTGATGCCTCCAGGTTTGGTTTTCTTTTTCAACATTACTTTGGCTATTTGGGGTCTTTTCTGGTTCCATAAAACTTTTAAAATTGTTCTAGCTCTGTGAAGAATGCTGGTGTTATTTTGATAGGGATTGCTTTGAATGTGTAATTACTTTGGGTAAAGACTTGTGGGTATTTTCAAGTGCAACTTGCTTTTAATTCCGGGAGCTACCATTCCTTGAACATCCTCAAATGAGTGGTTTCATACTGGTTGGACATATAAAAATAGACAAGTTGCTTTACTGAATCCCAAGAATGAAAATTTTTTTTAAGTAGGCTCCACACTCAACATGGGGCCCAAACTCACAACCCGGAGATCAGGAGTCACATGCTCCACCAACTGAGCCAGCCAGGCACACCAAGAATGACATCTTGTATAAAGTAACATAAGGCATCACATTCTGCTGACACATCTTTATGATTAGCTTTAGATAGTGGTTTTGTCCTTTGCTTTGTGGTTTTCAGACTTAATTCCTCATTCACCCCCAATTTAGTAGGTTTATTAATGATACTATAAGCTCTGGACAACTTTGGAAGCTGGTCCGACTTCCTTGGGTCTAACACAGTGCTAAAGCCATCTATTTTCATTTGTACAACACTATGTGAGAGAGATCAAGTACTTTTTGTCCTTGCTCAACACTCCTAAACAGTGAAGAACACAGTATTACTCCTATTTTAAAGATAAAAATGGAGGTGCAGGAAGCACAAAGATGACTCTAGTAACATCCTAGTATCTTGACTTGGGTGCTGGTTATAGCAGTGTGTTCAGTTTGTAAAAGCTCACCAAGCTGCACACACTTATGGTTTGTGTATGCTTCTGTAGGTTATACTTCCGTAAAAAGTTCAGAAAAGTAAAAAACTAAAGATTCAGATCTTGAAAGATCTAGTGACTTGTCTAAGATCAGTGGTAGAAGCTGGCCCAGGCTGCAAGCCATGCACCTTTCCTCAGTGCTCTCCATCACACTGCCCAGGTTGTTTTCACTGTTGATCATTCCCTTCCACCCAATCTGTCGATCATTAACAATAAAATATCATGCCTCATCAGAATATGCCTGAAACACCACACTTAGAAAACTTTTTCTTCCAGGCCACCTGGGTGGCTCAGTCGGTAAGCATCCAACTTCAGCTCAGGTCGTGATCTCACAGTTCGTGGGTTCGAGCCCTGCGTTGGGCTCGGTGCCTCCCTCTCCCCTGCCCCTCCCCCACTCACATTCTGTCTCTCTGTCTCTCTCAAAAATAAACATTAAAAAAATTTAAAAAGAAACCTTTTTCTTCATGTCAACTTAATCTTATATGCACGAATATATATTCCTCCCAAACCCAAACCTCTTCCTAGCTAGGAGATCCAAATGCATTTCACTAATTGATAACCATGCTTTGGTAGTCTGACTGCAACCCTTATAATTATTGCATTGTGTACAATTATGCTTTAACCAGAAGATACCTCATTACCCAAATTGTTCAAGTCCATCCTTACACTTTAAAAATGCTAACAATTAAAATGTGGAAGAGAAAAGAATCTTCCTCCATTCCCCATAGCTCTTAGATTATTACCTGAAATGATAGGGAAAGGTTGGTAGAACTGTGGAAACTAAATTTGGTTACATAGATATTTCACATTTATCTTTCTCAGCTCATCTCAACACCACCTAGACACATACTACATCCATCTATACTAATCGCAATCATCTTAAAAAGATGAGCTTCTCATCTGCTCCCAATACCTTTGTACTTTTACCAACTATTTCCTTTGCCTAGAAGACCCTTCCTCTTATCCAATCCCTCTCCACTAATCCTTCAAGATTTAGCTTCAGTACCTCAGAATTGCTTTTAATTCCCCTCACAGCAAGTAAAGCTTTCTCCCCCCGTTGGTGCTCACAAAGCACAGGACTTCAGTACATTAATAGGAAGAATAATGAAGAGTCACAAAATTTACTGATAAAATAATAAAGTATGTTGGAGAGTCTGAAAGATAGCTCTACTCAGAAGTTGGAACATTCCGCCATTTCTCATTCTCGAAGCAGGATGAGCTCCCTTTCTCTGCTCTGTCACAGCACCCACAATTGCAATTTTAAACAATTATTTGTAGAATTATTTAACTTTGGTCTCCCCCTGTAGACTAGTAAGTTCCATGACAGAAAGGGCACCCTCTAGGTTTTCATGGCTATATCCCCAGGGCTCAGAAGAATCTGGAACATAGTAATGGTTCAACATGTTTTGTTGAATGAATGTGTCCAATAAGCTGAATACCATTTTGGTTCATTTGATATGCCATTTTTGTTCACTTGCTAGACCACCCTGATTTACTGCTTCAGAAATGATACAGGCTTTGGGGCACCTAGGTGGCTCAGTCGGCTGAGCATCTGACTCTTGATTTTGGCTCAGGTCGTGATCCCAGGGTCGTAGGGTGGAGCCTCATGTTGGGCTCTGCACTGAGCGTGGAGCCTGCTTAAGTTCTCTCTCTCCCCCTCTCCCTCTCTCTCCCCCCTCCCCCATTCACACTCTCTAAAAAAAGGCAGTGACTTAGCATGCCAAAGCAGCTTCACATATGCAACTTATGTTTATAGACATTATGAAACAATCACAGTAACTATGAAGAAAGTAATTCAATTATTTACATGTTTACTGCCCCCAATTGAGTTTCCAAATGGCAGGGACTGTGTACAATTACAGCAAGGTAGCTGACTGGAGGATAGAGTCAAAACCTCCTCAGGCTCCCAACTTTACCATTCAAGAGCTTAATAACCCTGGACAAGTGACTTAGACCTCTCTGAGCCTCCATTTACATAGATCTATAAAGTGAGGATAATACTACCTACCTCCTGAGATTATTGTATTTTTTATCCAGTTTCACTGAGGTATATTTAAGATATACTGAGGTATAATTAATAAAAGTATGTACTTAAGGCATACAATAACTTGATATATACACTATGCAAGGATTACCATAATCAAGTTACCAATTAACATTTCCATCAATTCACATAGTTACCATTTTCTTTTTGTGGTGAGAACATTTATGACCTACTCTCTTAGCAAATTTCAATTACACAATACTAACTATAGTCACCATGCTGTACATGAGATCTCCAGAACTTACTCATTCTGCACAACTGAAACTTTGTACACTTTGAGCAACATCTCCCCATTTCTCCTACCCCCTAGCCCTTAGCAACCATCATTATACTCTCTGCTAGGAGTTTAACTATTTTAGATTCCATATATAAGATCATGCAGCATTTGTCTGTGTATTAGCTTACTTCACACAGCATGAAGTCCTCCTGATTCATCTATATTGTCACAAACAACAGAATTTCCTTCTTTTTTAAGGCTAAACAATATTAAACTGTTTGTGTGTATACACATACCACATTTTCTTTAGGTCTTCATTCACTGGCTGACATTAAGGCTGTCTCCATAGCTTAGCTATAATGAATGGTGTTACAATGAACAAGGGGGTGCAGATCCTCTTTGATATGGACTTCATTTCTTTTGGATATATACCAAGAAGTAGAATTGCTAGATCATACGGTAGTGCCATCTTCTGAGGAACCTCCATATTGCTTTCCAAAACGGCTGTTCCCATTTACATTCCCATCAACAGCACACAAGGACTTCCTTTTCTCCACATCCTTGCCAACACTTGTATTCTTGATAATAGTCACATTAACAGATGTGAGGTGATAGCTCACTGTGGTTTTGATTTGCATTTCCCTGACGATTAGTGATGCTGAGTGATGCTATGAACTTCCCTCTTAGAACTGCTTTTGCTGCTTCCCATGAGTTTTGGTATGTTGTGTTTCCATTTTAATTTTCAATATTTTTTAAATTTCCCTTTTGATTTCTTCTTTGACCCACTGGCTGTTCAGGAATGTGTTGGTTAATTTCCACATTTGTGAATTTCTCCAAAATTCCTCCTGTTACTGATTCCTAGTTTTATATAGCGGTGTTTGAAAAAGGTACTTAACAAATTTGAAATCATGTTAAGACTCAAAGCGGCCTTCTTTGGTCTGGGGCTCCACAGGGGTTTTGCAACCTCCTACCTGGAAACCAAAGCTCATACAGAGGCACTTTTGTTCATGCATGGCTGCCAAATATTTGTTTCTGTTCAGGCTGGGGTTCTCTTAGTCTGCCATCTTGCTCCAACTAGACAATTTAATAGAATACACTGTTGTGGAGGATTAAATGAATATATACGTAAAATGCTTACCACTGTGCCTTGTGTTTAATAGGCACCAAAAATGGTTATTTACTAGTAAGCACTAATGTCTAATGTAATGGCTGACAACTGTTGCTCAAATATCTATTGTTTGATGAAGCTTCCCCATGTACCTCACAGGATATGAAAATTTGAAATCCTAGAAAATGAGATTCTAATGGCCAGGTACTACTTATCCTCTTCTTTGATAGGTTAATTCTTTTCAACAGTTTTTTCAAGGAATACCTGGAAGAGATCTAATCAAGGAAACTAGCAAAGTACAGAGGTCACAAACATCCCAAGTAGCACAAAACATTCTCTACTAGAATTTGTCTTTGAAAGCTCTCAGTCTAGGTAGAACTTGTCTTTCAAGAATCTCAGTGTAGGACACTGCTAAAAGGTAAAGTTTATGGAATTTAAAAGTCTTTTGATGGACCAAGGACATTTACATAAGGGTTAAGAATAATATATGGTAAGTACCGAATAAAACAACCACAAATTTCTTTTTCATTTATAAGAGAAAATGATTATACACCATCCAAAAGGTCCTAATATTGAACTTGTACAAGTTCACTTTCTACTTAACCATAAAATCTTTCAACATGGCCAAGAACCAACCCCTGAGTAAACTGCATCACCTGGTGGCTGAAATCAGAAGATAGCTAGAATGGCTCTTCTGCTTTAATAGAATCATACAGAGAACACACTGCCCCTTTTATTTTCTTGACCATTTACCTATCACTGATTAACTTCTTTCTTGGCAATTATGTCCACATATTTCTTTGCTCATACTTTTTCCTTGTTTTTTTCCCCAAATGTTCCTGTCCTTGGGAAAAAACACTCCCTGCTAGTCCTGATTTCTCCCAATTTAGGGGTAAAAAGTAGATGTACACCAAGCTGCCCATTAATGCTTAGAATATACCTATATGAGGAAAAAGAAAAGACTTCGTGGAAAATTAGTCTTGAGAACTAATGCCATCAGTCTCTAACAAATTCAACAGGACTTTAAAGCTGGTTATTCTTGTTATGTGGTAGCAAAATGATAACACCACATGCCACATCAGTCTATAATTTAAGGAACTATAGGAAAATTTCAGGATATGGGTATGGGATCGTTTGTTCTTGCAGCTTTTGAGTCCGGTCCCAGGAGACCAAATCAAACTAGAGCTAGACATAGAAATGCCTGCAGCCTTCAATCCAGATTGATGGAGAGTCACATAATTTGAAGCTCTGCAGGGCTGTAAATATCAACAGTCTCTGCACCTCAAATTGAGGTGATTATAAGCAGTAACTCAGAAGTAGCTGTCTTAGCAGGAGATAAGACCACAGCCCCAAGCTGTTTTAAGAGTTCTCTTCAGGACAAGGAAGAAAACCAGCCAGCAAAAAATCAGATTAAGGATGTTGCCTACCTCAAGGCAGCTGGCTATTAATTTAAAAGCTAAAAGAAAAGAGCTGAGCACAGAAGCCAGTAAGCAGAAGAATTTAAGCTAAGAAACTATGTCTAGATGGCTTCTCCTCCATGGAGCTTACTGAAAGCAAAAATATCAAACACTCCCAAGTTCTTGAGGGTATATCATAGAAACTCTAAGACTGCTTTGCAGCAGCCAGCAAGTATTAAGTCTCTAAAAATAATTCATGGCCCCAAATCCTCACCAACAGAACATTTATTAGCTGTGAAAGCTGTGCATTCCCCAAGAAAGCTGTGCATTCCCCAATGGGCGCTTGAGATAGGGCCATAGAGAACAATGGACAACAAAGAATCTCTAGAGAACAGTCAGGGGCCTTTTCTGGGGCAAAGGAAATCCCCCTGTATTATTCAGAATATTCCAATTGCTACTTTGACCCTGTTATTTAGCTAACCACACCTACCTTGCCTTTGGGGACTGAGTGCCACTTGGCCTCTGCCACCCCAGGATCTAATTACCCACCCTGTATTTAGGTTTGCCAATTCAGTGGCAGCAGCTCCCACTATAATTTATGACCTATAGGGAGGAGCAATCACAGGGCTCCTCAAGGATGCTGGGGCTCCCCTCACAAATTTAGTTCCCAGGCAAAGGAAATCCCTCCAGAGAGGAAAACCAGAGGCTGTCAGGCCACCCAAGGAACTTTCTCAACTGCCAAGGCAGGAAGTCTTTGTTGTCTTCCAGCCCAGTAGGATTTGGTCACTGCTATCTTTCCCATTCTCCCCTCTTTTTGGGTGGGAACTTTTACTATAGTTACCCTATTTTTTTTTTCCTACTTAGGTAACAATCGGGGAGGTGGCAGTTTGCAAAACACCAGACCACAAGACATACCCAGACCTAATGGGGTATACTGCATATCACCAAGAAATTGACTTGGAAAAATGGACAAGATAACTAGGTAACACTTTGAAGGTATTTCCATTGAGGATGGGGGGAGGGGCGGGCAGAGCATATTCTTTGTATGGGAAAAAGATTGAGTGGATAGTTAATGGAGTATACTATAGCAAAGACTGTTAACAGTCCACTCAATATCGATTCTCCCTTTTTTCTTGCTACCAGAAGCCCAAAGTTGTTGGACTCTAATATGCTCAAGTAAAAACAGACGTCCCAGCTTTCTGGTCAATGAGGGGGCCGTGTGATCTAGTTTGGTGGCCAATGATATAAAAGCAGACTTCACTGGATGTGCTTTACAGGAAAGTTCTTTAAAGAAGTCTCACACATCTGGCAGGCACCATCTTGCTCCTCCTCTTCCAGCCTGCCGAGAACGCAGACACGATGACTCAGGAGTAACCCTACAACCAGGAGCCTACACTAGAGATGGCTGGGAAGAAGGCTAGAAGGCACGTAGGCCCTAATGGTACCCCAGAGACACTCTATCAGGCCTGGAATGGTAAATTTTGGAATTTTAGGAGTAAAAAATAAACTCAAATTTAAGGTCACTATTGTGGTTTCTGTACCGTGTAGTAAAATTAAACTCCATAACTGGTACACAGAGAATCCTTTTACTGAGGATTTAATCAAATTTAGAGTCAAAATAGAATCTGTAAAGAAATTATCATTGGAACGCCTGGGTGGCTCAGTCAGCTGAGCGTCCGACTTCGTTTCAGGGCATGATCTCACAGTTCCTGAGTTCGAGTCCCACGTCAGGCTCTGTGCTGACAGCTCAGGGCCTGAAGCCTGCTTCGGATTCTGTGTCTCCCCCTCTCTCTGCCCCTCCCCTGCTCACGCTCTGTGTCTCCCTCTCTCTCAAAAATAAATAAACAAGGGGCGCCTGGGTGGCTCAGTCGGTTAAGCGTCCGACTTCAGCTCAGGTCATGATCTCACGGTCCATGAGTTCGAGCCCCATGTCGGGCTCTGGGCTGATGATGGCCCAGAGCCTGGAGCCTGCTTCCGATTCTGTGTCTCCCTCTCTCTCTGCCCCTCCCCCGTTCATGCTCTGCCTCTGTCTCAAAAATAAATAAACGTTAAAAAAAATAAATAAAAAATAAACAAAAAAAGTTCATAAAAGAAATTATCATCAGGTACCTTAGATTTACTCAGCATGACTGCAACATATTTGCCATCCATAGGTTGCCCCCATGTGCGCTTCAGGCACGGTTCAATCAGGGCACTCCCCACCAAGTAAGCTGGAAATAAGCCTTCAAAAACTGTTTCAGCTCCGAGTCACAACAGCTACAACCCATCTAATTGACCTGGCACCCAATATGGAACCTATTTTCCATTTGTACCAATTTGTTTCTCTCTGCTCTAGAATTCTAGGATTCTAAGACAAAATTACAGATGTTACAATGGTCAAGATTTCCACACCTACTGAGTAACTCAGATAAAATTATATAATCTGAATTCTACAACTGTGGACCAGTCACATTTTCTCAAAAAACTTGTTCCTTTCATTTGGGAGGTGGAAAAAATAGGAAAAATCCACTTACCTCGCAAGGTTGATGTCAAGATGACATTCAAAGGGAGTGTGGAAAAAAAAAAAAAAACTTTGAACCTTGAATTACTATAAACATGTTACTAATCTATAAAATGTAATTTATTCTTTACAACTAGCAAAATTTGCTGCCTACTGGGGTACTCAACATCTAAAATCAAGTGCATTACAAGAACTGGGTGATATGGTCTTGCGTAGTAGAGTACAGAGAATTCTACTAAGAGTTCATTCTGATCTTACACCAAAGAAAAATAATGGACTGGGGTGGGGGAAGCACAGAAAGATCAAAGGCATATTCTAATCATCTTCACAGCCTTAATTTCACAGTGCAGAAATAACAGTACGACTCAGGAAAGAATTCACAGTTTTTATCCTATGGGTAATCATTTTTTTAATAATGTTTATTCATTTTTGAAAGCCAGAGCAAGACAGAGTACAAGCAGGGGTGGGGCAGAAAGAGAGGGGGGACCCAGAATCTGAAGCAGGCTCCAGGCTCTGAGCTGTCAGCACAGAGCCCGGATGTGGGGCTTGAACCCATGAACTGTGAGATCATGACCTGAGCCGAAGTTGAACGCTTAACCGACTGAGCCACCCGGGCGCCCCTGGGTTAATCTTTTAAAAACAGTAGAAAGTAGTTTCATTATGGGAGAAGGGGAGGGCAAGTTTATCATAAAAAAATTTTTTTAACTCAAAGGGGAAAAATGTCTTCAGTTCTACAAAGTATACAGTAAGGTAAAAATAACTAAGCAAATTTAATTAAAATCAACAAATATTTGATTGCCAACCAAATACAATGACTTGTCACTATTATCATAGTGAACTACCTACAATCCCTAACTTTAGGAAGGGCAGTGAAGTAACCCCTGAGACCAAGTCTGACTACCCAGGATAAACATGTGATTGAAGTTTCCATGTTTAGAGAAGCTTTAGTAATATAAAAAAATGTACTCATTAATTTCTCAAGTGGTCTTTAAAACAGGGGCTACATAGATATTCCCAGCTGAAGTTCACTGAAGTTTTCCAAAGGTTACTTCAATTTTCTTTTCAACATTTTGAAACCACTCAGAACCACTTGCAAAGTCTAGAAACTTATAGAAGCTTGAAAACCCAACAGACTTTAAAAAGTAAACAGTAACAATATGGGACAAGTTACCAAGACATCTTTAAAGGTCAAGCTTGCTCAGATCACTTCTGAAACACCTTACACACTGAATATAACATAGACCCCAACTATAGAAAATAAAAGGCATCTCTACAGATAGCACTATCATTGTACAAGTGCTATAAGTTAATGTGTCTAAATTTAAAGGATCTTAGTTTTAAAACACAAAGACGTGCAAGCAGAAGTAGGAAATCTCAAGTTAAAAATCAAACATCCTGGCTAGATGAGAAGCTAAAACCTTCTTTAAAAAAACATAGCTACCTGCTAGAGATAAAAGCACTAGCTATATCCTACTGTCTAAACCATCCTCCTACTTGGCTAATGCAGATGGAAAAGCCTCAGTTACTTCCTAAAAGCCACCATACATAACAGGTATGCTGTAACATACCTTTGACACTGGGTATATACACCCACAATCAGGAGACATATGCTAGAAGCTATTATATTAACAGTTTTCTCCCTTGCTATTACTATCCACAATGGGCACCATCTGGAATGATTTAGAGACCCACACAAGCAAAAACAGAAGATTTAAGATGTACTGCATCTTCTCCTATACACACTGATCTATACACTGCTGCTACCTAATAAACTCTAAGAGATTTTGCCAAACTGGAAGTAGCACCTTCCGAGGAAAATGGTGAAGAAATGACATTTGTAGCAAAACACAAAATTGAAGTATGGCACGATCTTCAGGATCAGCAAGTGAAAGAGAAATCATAGTAGTACAGACTGAAGGTTTAGGCCCCTCCAAAAATTCACATACTGAAACCTAATCCCCAGTGTGATGGTATTTGGAGGTGGAGTCTTTGGGATATGATTGGGTTATGACGGTGGAGCCCTCATGAATGGGATTAGTGCCCTTATAAAGGAGATCTCTCCCTCCCTCTTTCCCTTACTCCACCAGTCATGGGAGGACACAATGAGACTACAGCCACAGGAAACAGGCCCTCATTAGACCCCAAATCTGCCAGCCCCTTGATCTCGAACTTCCCAGCCTACAGAACTGTGAGAAATAAATGGTTGTTGTTGAAACCACCTAGTTTATGGTATTTTTATTATAGCAGCCTGAAAGGACTATGACAGAGGGCAAATTCTTCATTACAAGTACATCCCAAACCAGTTTCTCCTTTTAACCCTGTCTTCTTACCAGGATGCTTTTTCTAGGCTAGCTGTGTCCATTTTTTTGTACAAGTGTCAAATTCCCAGCCAAATACTCATTTAATACTTCAGAAGCCTTTATGGGCTACCTAAGCAAATAAAACTGGGTATGATATGATACAACTGTACATAAGATAAATGCACATAAACATTGTAGACATGTCGTACACAGACATACAGTGAAAACGTCAAAACAAACACATCAGGTTGAAGAATCACCTTGGATTCAAAAGAAGCAGTAAGCAACACAGGGTGTGTAGGTACACGGGAGTGGTGGAGATCAGAGCCATTTTACCCTTTTTATTTTAATGTTATCAGGCACAGCAGTCTCAGCAAATATTGAATTAAAAGCTTAATACCACTCTTTTTGAAACTTGCACAAACCAGCGACAGCTTTCTAATTAGTTTAAGCCAAGTCTCCGAAGGCATCTAAAACAAAAATCCTATCTACGGAAACTATCAATCCATTACAAATGCCACTTTTCCTCAGCTATTTCCAGGTGAAGAAACGTAACTCTAAAGGAAAAACCCCAAAGCACTAACAACATCAATCTATAGTCCTACTTTTCTGAGAAATGTCAATACTTTTCAAATTCACAGAAAATATGACAACCTTCAATGTCTTATGTCTCTATTTCACTTTTCCATTCCAGAATGAAAAAGATAAAATAAAGCTCTTACGCAAGGATTCCAATTTAGCCATCTGCCAATAGATCATCAAGCCATCTGAAATTTTAGACTATACAGAAGCCACAGGTAGCTGCAGATGGTCTAAAAAAAACTTGGGGACACTTGCTGCATGTATTCTGCTATGCTTTCTAGCAAGAACCCCCAATGACCTAGAACTGGAAGGGGGGAAAAGGGCTTGCAACGGGTACTTTCCAGAGTAAGAAAAGAGCTTTATGAATACAAGGTGGTAGCTACACTCGTGGTGAACAGAGCATAATGTATAAACTTATCCAATTGCTATGTTGTACACTTGAAACTATAGTAACACTGCATGTCGACAATACTAAATAAATAAATAAATAAATAAATAAATAAAGGCCCTGCAACTGAAACAAATCTCCCATGTTGGGTGGTTGTTGGTGGTTTGCTTTAATACAATGCTGAGGAGTCACTTTGAAGTGACTTACAATACTAGTAAATGTTGGGAAGCTTAGATAGAACGTATCAACACTAAATATTTTGAAAGTAAAATTCACACAGTGATCATTCAAAGAGTAAACACTTTAAAACGTAAAACCAGCATTGATACCACCGTATAATAAAATTTTACTAGTAACATTTGCTTCACAGCGATTCCTTAATATTAATCCCATATTTCCATATAATACTTGGAAGCTGTTCACAGCCTTAAACAGTAGTAGACTTAGTATTTCACTAGTTGACCTAATGCTATGGCCCAGGAAAAAGCAATTATTTGCATTGAGAGGTCGATTTACTCCCCAGAAAGGCTTACGTGAAACACACCATAATCCAATGAAATCATCATAAATAATTTCCCAGCAGAAACGGGTAACACAGATGGGGGTAAATCATGCTCTAAAGTTTGATAGTATGCATAAAACTTTACTTAATTCCTTCCTTGCTGGCATACCCTTTATTAATAAACTACTTTACTATTACACAAATAGAGAGCCCAGTTTCCCCTTAAAATTGCTATTTGGGGCATGGCCTGGGTTTTAAAAGAGGTTCCTTGAGAATTATCCACTTCTTGCCAACTGTTCTCACCCAATTACCCAGTTCTCTTTTTCGTGTGTGTGCACGCATGCCTCTTACTCTATTCTCTACCTGCCCTGCCCTAACCAAGGACAATACTGACTTTCCACTCTCCAGACTAGACTAATTGGTGAGAACTAGAAAGGGCATTTTTGATCACTTTTATGAAAGCCCTTGCTATACTGGAAAAACTGGCACATTATTTGAGGATGGAAAATCCATTTAGATCCTTACTTCATGGTGAAAAACAATAAATCTCAGATGAATCAAAGAGTTAAATGTAAGACATCAAAACAAAGACACAAATGTAGGTGAATTTCCACATAACTCCCAGGAAGGGAAGGGCTTCCAGCATCAAAACAATTACAGAAATAAAGGGAAGGACTGACAGATTTTAACTATGGTAGAAGCTCTCCTAATTGACTCCCCTTAACCAATTCCATAGATGGACTCATTCCTCAGCCCAGGTGTAGAAACCTAATGAGTTCCCCCAGCATGCCAAATGCTTAGTGCTAACAGGCTACTATATAGTACACTTGTCCATAACCCCTACAAATTTAATTGCCTACTTACCAAGAGTTATGTTATAAAGGTGATCCTGAATTAAATGTAGGAAACAAACCAGCAAAAGACTGGAGGGGGTGGGGGGGAGGGCAAGACAGACGGTCCTTTAAATAACCTGAAAAAATTCCACAGGGATTGCAGTTCATTAATGTATCACACTCCACTTTAAAGAGACCAGGACTAGAAATCATTGATGGTACATTCTGGATAAAATGCAAAACTATATATGCATATATACATATATATAGATTTCTAATTAATCAGACTCCTATTCAAAGAAAAAGGCAGCCAAATACAAAAGGATTAATGTATATTCTGAAGCTTTCATGTTGAAGATACACTGTAACCTTTTTAAGGCTACTACCCCTGCCTGTTAAATAGTCCAGCTAAAGATTTAACTACACGAAATGAAGAGGCTGCTTGTGTATGATTTTCAGTTACTGTATATCCAAACTCAACAAGAACAGAATCAAAAGGTGAACTTGAAAAACATTTGAAAGACAAGGATAAGGAGTTAATATGTTTGACATATAAAATTTACAGAAATTAGCAAGAAAAATACTAGACAACTGGAAAATGGGAGGCAGGGGAGATCACAAATGGCCAATTTATAGAAGGAATACAAAAAGTTAAATGAGGGAAATGAATACTTTGATTGGTTATCAAAAACACAAAATAGTTCAGTGAGATAACATTTAACATGTTTTTCCCTATCAGGTCAATAAAACTTAAGCAATTAGCATGCTCACAGTTGCCAAATGCACAACACAATTGATATAGGGATACCATTTCCTGCTCAAAGAAGACATTTTGGTAGGACCTTTCTAGAAATCAATCTGGCACCCTAGCTCAGTCAAGAGGTTTTAAAAGGTCTATATCCTTTGACCAGGCAAGTCCTTTCTGGAATGTCATTCTTAGAAAATAATCTGATATCTGGCAGGAAGATATTCCTCAAAGTATTATTTACAGTATATCAAATTTGGGGGGAAAAAACCTTTATTCAACAAAAATTATTGTGTCAGACATGGAAGATGAAGTGGTAAACCAAATAGCCCCAGACCTCTTTGAGTTTAGAGCCTGTTGGGAAAGGGAAAACTATTAAACAAGTAATTATCTAAAATCCAACAACAGGGGAAATATCAAATTATGAGACATCCAAATAAGATGATACAGTCATCAGAAATTATTTATAATGAATTATATCAACGACATGAGGAAGCACTTATACAAAGTGAAAAGCTATCAAACTATAAATGGTATAAAAATACGTTAAAAATCTAAGGTGGGGAGCAAGACTTCTAATGGCAGAATGTTTTATCGAGGAGTATTAGTGGCTGATGTCCTCAAACAACGTCTGTGGCATTTTAACTTGGGGTTGGTTCCATTCCCCCCCCCCCCCCCCCCTTACAATTCTCTGGCTTTGTAGCTCTGCAGACGCTGCCATTAAAGGGAACTGACCCGATTTGGAGCTCCAAGGGAAAGCCCCACGCCCCGCAGCTTTGTTGAAAACAATAGGGATCATTAGCAAACAAACATCACAGCTGCCTAAGCCTGCAGTACTGGTTGGGGCAAACAGGACTTCAGCCAAACAGGCAAAAGGGAGATCTGAGGAATGAGACAGCGGTAAGGGGCTTCAGGCTCTGACTCTTAGTGTGCTGGAAGGCTGGACACACGTGAGACATTGTGGATAAGGAATAAGGAAGGATTAAGGAAAGAGGAGAGCTTCCCAACTTATCTACCAGAGAGATTTCACCGTTTGATTTGAAGTTTCTGCACAGGCGGAAAGTAAAAGCCAAGGCAGACTTGTAAAATGCCTGAACTTTGAATGTGTGGGTTGAGGCACACATTCAAAGTTCATTCATTTAATAATCCTACTACACTGCAGACATTATGCAAGTGCTGGAGATATAAAAACCCTGGTTCCTGCTACTGAGAAGCTCATATTCTAAAGGCAGAAGCAGATGTCCAAGAAGTAATTGGAAATCCAAGGAAAATTTAAAAAAAGAGGGTTTCAAGGGGAGGGAGGGGCTTTTGATTAAACACAGCTGATCAAATAGGAGCATTTGTATACCTCCCTCTAGAAACCAGAGGTGGAATTAGAAAACATATGAACAAGATCAAGAAAATGGAAAAGAATCTGACAGCAAAGGAGAGAGAATCACAAAATTAGAAGCGAAAAGCATTTGGAAAAGAGGGAACTAGCCTGGATGTATCCTTGTTTTTTCTGCCAAGCACCTGCAGTGGGGGAATCGAAACTGAAGCCAAGAGAGCTAGTTCATTCCTGAGGGCCCTGGAAAAAGCAGTAGGTAAAAGCTCAAGAACTGTTTCTAGGGACATTTAAAGTAAATAGAAAAAATTTTAGGTGGGGGGGGGAAGGAGGGTGTTATAGCTTGGGGCGCCTGGCTGGCTCAGTCAGTAGAGCATGCATCTCTTGATTTCAGGGTCATGAGTTCAAGCCCCACATTGGATGTAGAGTTTACTTAAAAAAAAAAAAAGATGAATTAGAAAAATAATAAAGGGGAGGGAGGCTGAAAAATCCTTTAAAAGAGCAGTAAGACTCTCAGATTTTTTTCTCCTCAACCAGAACAGCAGGGCAGACAACTGCCTTTCCTCCCAACCCCCACACACAGAAGAATACTTAAGTTATTCTCTAGAGAGGCCGAACCAAAGCATCCCTGAACCTAGGAACGCCAGCCATAAAGGAGAACAGAAAGGAGACGCCTTACTGAAAACAAGGAGGAAGTCCGTCTTCATAGCCAATGATGAAAGAGCCAGTGCTTTGCAGGCTGGGCTTCTTAATACTAGAGGTGAGCTTATTACCACCAAATTCCCTCCTACAAGACACTCGAGGAGATATAGAGAGAGAGACTGACTATAAGCAACAGAACTGATGGAGAGTTCCTTATAAATGCCCAGGTTTTCCCCCAATCACAGCACAGCCAAACCCATGAGTCAACAAGCCCCACACCTGAACATAGTTTCCAATCAATTGTTCCTTAATAGAAACAACCTGCTAAAGAGGCTTGAGGACTACTTCTAACGTGAAAGACATGTACCGAGACTAAGAAAGGGAAAAAGAAACTGAGAATACAGACGATACTGGGGAAAGAAAATGTCAAAATAATGATCTTTCTCTTTGAAGACATCAGATCTAGCACCCAAGAAACAAAAGTCAATGGGGGGGGGGGGAACAGCTCTTAGAAATGAATTACAGAATTGAAAAATGAGTTGAAGGGAACTCCCAGAAAGCAAAACAAGAGGAGGAAACATGTAAAATATGACAGAGAATGTAAAACTGGAGGGTCAAAATCCAAGAAATAAGAGTTCTGAAAAAAAAAAAAAAACAAAAGAGAAGGAATTATCAAAAAGTATTAATTTTCCACAACTGAAAGAAATGAGTCTTCAAATTGAAAGGCCCACGGAGCGGCCCATAAAGTGAATAAAAGAGCATCCACACCAAATTATGTATCACGATATTTGAGAACCCCAGAGATAAAGTCTAAAAAGCAGGTAGAGTAAAATGGTAAAAAAAAAAAAAAAAAGTGACAAAAGATAAACAACTTTAGAACAATGAAATAGTGCCTTTAGAGCTCTGAGGGCAAACTATCTCCAACCTAGAATTCTATCTTATTATCTAAATTATGTCTACATAAACAATCAATCAAGTCAAAGGGCACAATAAAGACATTTCCATACATGTTATGTTCATAGTTTCCTACTGCTATTGTAAAAAACTATTATGAACTTCGTGGCTTAAAAGAACAAATTTTTTTTTTCTCTTACAGTTCTGGAGAGCTAAGGTAGTCTAAAATCAAGGTGTTGGCTGCATTCTGTCTGGAGGCATCGAGGAGAATCTGATTCCTTGCTTCTTCCAGCTTCTAGAGGCCACCCATATTCCTTGACTCACAGCCCCTTTCCCCATCTTCAAAGGTATCACTCCAACCTCTGGTTAGTTCTGTTGTCATGTCCCCATCTATGGACTCTGAGCCCCCTGCCTCCCTCTTATAAAGACCCTTATTTACATGGGGCTTACCTGGATAATCTCCCCACCTCAAAATCCTTAACTTAATGACATTTGCAAAGACCTTTTTACCATGTGAGGCAATATATTCACACATTCCAGGAACTAGGATATAGGCATCTTATTTAGCATGTTATACACACTCTCCAAGGTTACTTCCCATTCAACCTTTCTCCAGAAGCTACTGGAAGATATGCTCTACCACAATCAGACAATAAACTGATGTTAGCATAAAGTCAGGACGAGATGACCTCAAAATCCAGGCAAAGCCATGAAAAGAGGTCCAGAATTCAATCAGGTATCTTTTTTTTTAGCAACAAGGGTGTTGTGGATAGAAAAATATGTAAACATCGCACTATTTTATCAAGTTCAAAGAGCCTAGGTTGAAAACTATGGTAAGAGACCCTTGACAAGTACTGCAGCAGTGAGGATGGAGACTGGAGACCTTTGTGAGTGGAAAGAAGGAATTCGTATAAATTGAATCCAAGGAACTGAACAAGAAAACCACTTCCCTCGTTGTTACAGCCACTAACACAGCAGCTACAAATGGGGCTCAGTGTCTCACGGTGTCACAAGCAAGAATCCATCATGCAACTTCACCCAGGTGATATAGCAGCCCCAGACACTGTGTGACATAATTGCTTCCTTGGATAAATATCTTTTAACTTTGGGACTATTAAGAAATTAACTACAGAAACGGAAACAGGAAAAAAAAAAAAAAAGGCTGCTGAGCCTGGAAGGGCAGGACACCTTCACAAGGGAAGGAATATTTGAACAGTGCTTCGAGGTAAGTGAAGCACAGGTACACACGAGTGCTGGGTGAGGACAGGTGGACTGCGGAGGGCTGGCTAACAGACCAGCTTCTGCTAAGACACAAAAAGCACTGTGCATGTAAGGTACCGTGAATAGCTTTCTGTTGGGCTGGCAACAAAGTGGGGGTGGAGGATGGATGGCAAGAAAACCAAAAGGAGAGGGCAACAATGTAACACAGAAGTGAGGTGCTTTTGGAGTAACACAACTTAGGTAGGAACCTCTGCTGGGCCCTCACTAGCTATGCAAATTTCAAAAACTTAATAAAGCCTCCATTAAGTCATTTGTAAAATGTGAGAATGATAGTGCCTACCTCATGGGTTTGCTTTGAGAATTAAATGAAAATAATTTGGGGATTGCCCAGTCTGGAAGAGGCAGAAAGCAACAAAGAGTAAAATTACCCCAAAGTAACATTTCTCCAAAGCCTAATCACATAACCCGTCTTCCATTCCCTCTGTGATTTTTAAACCTGAGCTTTTCCCTCCTCCAGACCCCACCACTTACTTTTCTTTGGTTCCAAGACTGAGAAACTCAGTTCCTCTAGGTCATCACTTTCTTTTTAAGGTTTTTAAAAAATATTTGAGAGAGAGAGAGAGAAGCAGAAAGAGGGAGACAGAGGATCCAAAGCAGGCTCTGTGCTGACAGCAGAGAGCCGGATGTAGGGCTCAAACTCATGAACCGTGAGATCATGACCCGAGCCGAAGTCGGGCGCTTAACCAACTGAGGCACCCAGGGACCCCTAGATCATCACTTTCTAACAGAACTTTTTGTAGTGATGGAAATGTTCTCAGCCGGCACCATCCACTCTGTAGCCATTAGTGACATGTAGCTGTTGTGCATTTGAAATGGGGCTGGTGCAAGTAAGGAGCATAATTTTTTTTTAGTTTATATTTGAGAGAGACAGAGAGAGTACAAGTGGGGGAGGGACAGAGAGAGAGAGGTAGAGAGAAAGAATCCCAAATAGGCTCCTTGCTGTCAGCACAGAGCCAACGCGGGGCTCCAACCCACAAACTGTGAGATCGTGACCTGAGCCAAAACCAAAAGTTGGACGCTTACCCGACTAAGCCACCCAGGCGCCCCTAAGGAGCAGAATTTTTAAAAAGAACATCTTCATTGAGATATATAATTCACATACCATTAAGTTCACACTTTCAAAGTATACAATCCAGTGGGTTTTTTTGGTATATTCATAAACAGGTGTCTTGATCAATAAGCACTTCTAATTCCAGAACTTTTAAATAATCTCAGAAAGCAAGCCCATACCCTTTTAGCAGTTACCCACCAGCCTCCTCCTCCTCTTCCAGCCCCTGGCAAATACTAATCTAGCTTGTCTCAATAGATTTGCCTATTCTGGACATTTCATATAGATGGAATCACACAATATGTGGTCTTTTGTGTCTGGCTTCTTTCACTTAGCGTGATGTTTTTGAGAGTCATCCTCGTGGAAGCAGGTACCAATACCTCATTTCTTTTATGGCTGAATAATATTCCACTGTGCACAACTATCCCATGTTGTTTATCCATTCATCAGAAAATGGTCATTTGGGTTGTTTCCACCTTTTGGCTACTATGAACACTGATGTAGAAGTTTTCGTGTGAACAAATGTTTTCAGTTCTCTTGGGTACATATCTAGGAGTAGAATTGCTGGGTTCATTGGAAACTGTAACTTTTTGAGGAACAGGCAAGAATGTTTTACAGTGGTTGCACCACTTCCCACCAGCAATGTACACAGAGATCCAATTTCTCCACATCCTTGCTAACACTTATTATTATCTGTCTTTTTAATTGGAGCCACACATCCTAGTGTGTGTGAGGTGGTATCTCACTGTGGTTTTGATTTGCACGTCCCTAATGACTAATGATGCTGACAACCTTTTCAAATGTTTGTTGGCCATTTGTAGATCTTTAAGAAAACAGTCCATGGATTTTAAACTTTATTTAATTTTAGTTAACTTTAAATAACCACACTGGCTAACGTCTTTGACAGGTGGCAGGATTTAGCAGCTGGTCCCTTTATTCAAGGTCAGGCAGGACTGGCTAGGTGGCTGAAGGTCAATGCCAGCTTCTTGACTCACTGCAGATAGAATCAGGAGTGTGGCAGCAAGGAGAGAGGAAGGGGAAACTTGTGCCAACACCTGAAAGGAGGAGGTACTTGGCACAAAGCCTGGCACTGAGGAAGCTCTCAAAACTTACCGTTGATGATAAAAGCAACTTGTGTTTATGAGCACTTGTAAAGTGCTAGGAACCGTGCTTTATACCCACTGTCTCATTTAATCCTTATAACAATGCCATTAGGTAGATTCTACTGTCTCCATTTTACAAATGAGGGAGCAGTTTTAGATCAGGTAAGCAAGTTTTAGTAATTTTACTCACTATAAAATTCTCCATTCCATTTCAACCTTAGAAACTTCTTTTCTTTATGTAGTTTAATTATAGCAATGATCTTATACATCTCAACGAGGGAAGCTAAGTGTTATTTAGGATTCCACCATTATGCTCAGCATCTATGTACAATTCTATATGTACTAACCTACCTCAAAGGGACAGTATGAGAATTAGATGGGTTTTTTTGTTTTTTGTTTTCTTGAGAGAGAGAAAGAGAGAGAGAGAGAGAGAGAGAGAGAGAGACTGATTCTCAAGTAGGCTCCACGCACAGTGTGGCGCTTGATGTGGGGCTCAATTCCACGGACCTCAGGATCATGACCTGAGCCAAAATCAAGAGTCGGACACTCAACTGACTGAGCCACCCAAGCGCCCCTAGATGGTTTTGAAGCAGCAAAATATTAGCACTAAATGAAAATATGAACTCCTCACTGTGCATTATGGGCTAGATTTTCTCTTTTCCAATGTATTCAGTTACTTCCTCCTCTTCTTTGAGTTGGTTCAACAACTATATATATATATAAAACATCGACTATGTGTCAGGTGCTGTCCTGGGTGTACAGATACAGCAATGAGTATGACAGCCATGAATCTTGACCTAATGAAGCTTAAAATATATATTAAAGAAATACATGGTTTTAAAAATACACAAGCTCCAATAAGTTTATGTCACACGAAGGCCTTGTTACAGTGTCTATTTCATAATGAACCTCATCCCAGTAGCATAAATACCCTTAAATGACACTCCCTGCCTACTAAGAAATTCAGAGTCTGGACATCATAGCCTTTAAAATGGCTCAAAATCCACGCATTTGGCAGAAGTTGTCTACACGAGTTGCTTCTCGGGAAATAGCACCCAGCTCCCAAGCACGGCCAGCTGCCAAGGAACAAGGGGATTAAAGCTTACCTCCAGCTCCACAGGGCTATCCCAGACTCCGGTGCATAAGAGGGGAGGACAACACAGCATGAGTCACCAGAGTATTTCTCTTGCCCAAAGGGTGGCATGATCTCCCAAGCTTTCATCACCACCCACCTCTGACCCCCATTTCAGGTAGATAAAACAGAAATGATGAGGTTGTTCAGATGATTCGTGTGGGTGGCTATTGTGCTGACTGGGACAATAAGGCTGCAGAGCACTGTTCTCTTTTAAAGAGTTCACATTTTATTCTTTGCTATAAATAACAATTTAATTTTTGAAACACTGCATGGCGACACTACATTGTACAAAACAGTAAAGCTCAAATTCTCCTGTAAATGGGTTGCTTTTGGCAATGGACCTAAGTAGCCACACTGATGGCTGGCCTTTGCCTGACCCTCTCTCATTGTACCTCACCCCTGAGATGAGTAAGCAGGGCAAGACGTATGAGTTAAGTTGAGTGGGAAAGCCTAAATGAGAGGTCTAACTCAATCATTTCCAGTTTCAAGCTATCTCCTGTGTCTCACCCAGCATCTCCTGCCAAAGTACTCAACCCAAATTTACTAAAAGAAGTCACGGACCAAACAAACTCACTAGTAATATAGCTCAGTATCATTTGGCCAAGTCATGTTCCTTAACTTAAAACCACCATGGAATCACAGATACAAAAACAATACCTTTACCTGCTCTTGCTACTAGAACTAATGGAGACTGTGAGAAAGCTTTTCAAAAGCAATTATACTTCCTTCAGTGGTGTGGGTAAACAGAAAGACTCCAAGCATATCAGTAAGAACAAAATTAAAATTCAGTTCTTGTATTTCATAGGACACTGACGACCAATCAACTTAAAGGCAGAGAGCAAGTACAAATGAATATGATATTCCAACTAAGGATAGAAACAGTCATCTTTGGTTATGGGAAGGCTAACGAAAACTTGTCCCATAAACATTCTAAGATTACCCACAATATTTGGTACTTCTGTGCTCACCAACATCTTTGTGAAGTACAAGTGACTATAGTACTCCAGGTCAAGGATAAAAATTTTCCAGGGAATGGGGCGCCTGGGTGGCGCAGCCGGTTAAGTGTCCGACTTCAGCCAGGTCACGATCTTGCGGTCCGTGAGTTCGAGCCCCGCGTCGGGCTATGGGCTGATGGCTCAGAGCCTGGAGCCTGTTTCCAATTCTGTGTCTCCCTCTCTCTCTACCCCTCCCCCGTTCATGCTCTGTCTCTCTCTGTCCCAAAAAATAAATAAACATTGAAAAAAAAAATTAAAAAAAAAAATTTTTCCAGGGAAGATGGCACTATTTCAATGGCTTGAAGTACACCAAATGGCTCCCATGAATTCCTAAACTCAGTAGTGACAACGTGGGCTTTCTCTTGAGGATGTAAAAAGGTAGTAAGAACTGGGCAAAATGAAAACTATAAAAGCTAATTAAGTTAGGTTACACTAGATAACAGGAAAACCAAGAACATATCAGTGCAGAATCAATGAGGGAATGTCACAGAATTGTTAAACAGGCTACCACAATTAACAAACATAGAAAGAAAGGACACAGTTGCATATTATTTTCATTCACAAGTCTGTAGTCCCTGACTTATAGTTTGACATCAGAGAGAAGAACAGGTTTGCAGAAATAAGAGGGTCAGGTGTAAAAGCAAAAAAAAAAAAAAAAAAAAAAAAAAAAGGTGTTTACCTATTGATTTCAGCTATTTGTAGTTCAGTAAAATGGGCAAGAAAACAGTACCAAGGCTTCAACTCAAGCAAGATCAGCAAACTTTTTGTGTAAAGGACCAGAAAGTAAATATTTTCGGCTTTACAGGCCATGTGGTCTCTGCTGCAACTACTCACCTCTGCCCTTGTAGTGTGAAAACGGCTACAGATGATATTTAAATGAATGGGCATGGCTGTATTCCAAAAAAACTTTATTTATAAAAACAGACAGTGGGTCAATTTGGCCCATGGGCCATAGTTTACGAAACCCTGATCTAAAGTTCCAGATCAGTGATTCTCTAACATTAGCGTACCTCAGAATCCCTTCCAGGGTTGTTAAAACAGACATTGCTGAGCTCTACCCCCAGAGCCTCATATCTGTAGGGTGGGGATGGGGCCTGAGAATCTGCATTTCTAACAAGTTCCCAGATGATACTGCTGCTAGTGGTCAGAATGAGGTCCACACTTTGAGAGCCACTGCTCTAGACCTTACTACTAAACAAGGAGTTCAATATTTTAAGTAGCTGCCACAGTTCCCATCTGATTGTCCACAGACAATTGTTACTTACAGTAAGTTCCAAACTTCAAAGTTCAAATAAATTAAATAGTTGAAAGAGAATCAAGGGGAAACAAACTAGTCAGGATTTTTTTTTTCGGTGTAAACGTTGTCCCACCAGTAAAATACACATAATTCATTCTGAAATCTCTTTATTCAACATTTTCATGTAACATGTTCTAAGTCCTATAAAGAGTGAGAAGTATTAGGCTCTAGAAATCAAGGAAGAAAATATAACAAATATTAAAGACAAAGGTAGATGATTCTTGCAAAATCAAAGAAAATTCAACACAACCCATTTCTAATTAGAAGTTCTTCATCTCAGTAAAATTAAACTAAGAATATATGCAAGGCAGCTTAAGAGTTCTGAAGAATTGTGTTATGTTCATAAGAATCTAATAAGATAATACAGCCTTTATTATCCTTTCTTAAAAAATATTCACTTATTTATTTTGAGAGGGAGAGTGACGGATCGAGCAGGTGCGGGGCAGAGAGAGCAGGAGAGATTCCCAAGCAGGCTCCATGCTGTCAGCATGGAGCCCAACCTGGGGTTCAATCTCATGAATCATGAGATCATGCCCTGAGCTGAAATCAAGAGGATGCTTGATCGACTGAGCCACCCATGTGCCCCCTTTACTATCCTTCTTTTACAAGATCAAGAAACTGAAGAAAACAAAGTGGTAATCTGTCACCATTATTTTAAAAAATTCTTAAAATACTATTTTTCTTGGTAAGTTTTAAGCCACATTTATCAAATCCAATTTATACATATCTTTTCAGGACTTTGTCTATGAATGTGTGTTCATGGGGAAAAATATTATTCCAATATGTTCAAGTCCATATTCACGTTCATGGGCTTAATTCTGAAGCCACTGCTGCAAGTCTAACCAAGAAGCCTGAACTTGAATGAGATGGCAATTTAAAGCACACTCGACCTTAAAAATAAATAAATAAATAAATAAAATAAAGCACACTCAACCTTTAGTGCAAGTGGGTCATAGATTATGGAAGTACAGTGATCCCTTCCAGCAGTACAACAGAAACACTCAGCAATGGGAGAAATACTATTAATGGAGATAATCCAAAAAGTAGAGCAGCAAGCCTAGCATCTCCCTCTCCAGATACCCGGGCTCTTTATGCAATGATGATAATGAAAATGTATTCATTTGAATAGATATTTACACAAATCAGTTTCACATCCATTATAAGAGTGAAATGTTTAGAAAAAAGAAGGAAGGAAAGAAAGAAGCATAACCCACAATGCATATGGTCAGTAGAGGGGTTTTTTCCATCCCTATTAGCATGCTTTTAAAAGTATGATATACGTTGATTATAATGTGAGATAATTGCGTTCTCACTCTAACCTGTGATCTGAATACTCCAGTAACAATTTTTTTTAATTTATATGAAACATAATTAAAGAAAGCCCTCGGTGAAAACGCCTTCTTGTTTATTTTACAAGCATCTAATTATTTTACAAGTGGCTAAATTAAAGAAAAACATATTTATCAAAAGGATCATTTCAAATTCAATGCCATGTATTACTGCTGGGACAAACACCCAGTTAAGATGATACTAAACCTAAGAAGACCAGTAATTATTCTATCTAAATAAAAGCAAACCATTCTGTTTTTGAGATAATGGCTCAGATGGAAGTCAGCAAAAACTTCAAACCTAAATAAAGCAATATAAGTAATACTGTCCATGGATTATAATAGGAAAAGGTGCCTTCTACTGTCCTCTGAAGCCAACCAAGAGAAGTATTTTAATTGAAGGAAGTGGTCTAAACAGTTTCCAATGTGGTCATTCTTCTGCCTGACAATGTAATGTGACCTAGTGCATGAAGTGCTGCTCTGTAAATGTAGGTAATTTAGTCAGCTCTCAATTGTATCACAGACTGCACCTTTAGGATCTTTCTACCTCATTTTATTCGCTGCTAAAATGTGGACACTGCTGCCATCATAAAATTTCGGGAAGTTACATAAAAGAACACTATAATATTCATTAGTCCTACATATATGGCTGTTTACTAAACATATATGCTGGGATTTTCCTTATCTCGGTTCTGAAATTTCAAATTATGAACAATTAATTCACGTGTCAAATGCCCAAATGCAAAGACAAAAGCTGTGATACAAAATTTCCTCTTTTACCATAATCTTTGGAGCTTTCCACAGCACTGCAAAATTATAATCTAGAACAGTCTTGCAAACAAATTATGAAGAGTTCTAAGCTCAAAGAACACTATCTTTCCTAACTACATAAGAGGCAATGACAGTTTTTTTTTAAACCACAAAGCACATTAAATGTATGTACTCTAGTGTATGTCTACTACCACAATATATATTGAATAAAATGGATTTCAAACACAAAATAGAACTTGAAGTTTTGTTTACATCTCACACACACACACACACACACACACACACACACACACACACACAAATCCCAAACAATGACTCTATCAGGGGTTCTTCGTGAAGTCATAAAATATACATTGATGGTACATCACTACTCTCTAATTAGGAATGGAGATTTAGCTAGTGATTTTCCCTCTAACTTTATTAAACTAGTATTTTTTTTTCAACGTTTATTTATTTTTGGGACAGAGAGAGACAGAGCATGAACGGGGGAGGGGCAGAGAGAGAGGGAGACACAGAATTGGAAACAGGCTCCAGGCTCTGAGCCATCAGCCCAGAACCTGACGCGGGGCTCGAACTCACGGACTGCGAGATCGTGACCTGGCTGAAGTCGGACACTTAACCGACTGCGCCACCCAGGCGCCCCTTAAACTAGTATTTTAAGTAACCTTTCATTTCTGAAAAATTCTAGTACATTCTCAGCTCTATTTTCATCCAGTCTATAGGCAATAAGCAAGAATGAAGGAAATAATTTTTTTCAGGAACTCCACATTTATATTGCCTCCGGTCAGACAATCTTAAAATAATTTTGATGGGTTTCTTCCCTTTAACCTAGGATTAAAAAAAGAATCCAAAAGCACTAAAAAAAATAGTAATAAAAATAAATTTAAAACCCACAAAAAAGTAAATGTATAGCATTTCCCCATTTAATAGTGAAAATGGTTCAGCAAAGCAGCCTCAATATCTTTCCATTTTTCAGAAACAACCTACTTATTATGGGGCTACTGAGACCACTGAAATAATATCCCAACCTTGAGGATAAATAAGAATAGGAACTGGACAAGAAGCTCCAGTTTCATTTTTAATCTACAACAGGATCAGCCCAAGAGCTAAACCTAACCACCTATGTTTGTAAATAAAGGTTTATTGGAACACAGCCACACTCATTTGTTTTCATATGACTGTCTTCATGCTACAATGGTAGAGTTGAATAGCTGTGACAGATGCTGTATGGCTCACAAAACCTAAAATATTTACTATCTGGTAGTTTACAGATAGTTTGCCAACTCTTGGCCTACAATATCTAAAATTGATGAAAATTAGTATACATAGGTCTATGAGATAAAAGGTTAACCAATAACGCATAAAATTTACTTTTATTTATGTTACAGTGTATTGAACAGACTCTATGGGCAAACTCTGATGGTACTCACCTGATTAAAAAGCATTCTAAGACTCATACACTGCTGTTGGGAATGCAAAATACTGCGGCTGCTTTGGAAAGTAGTCTGGCAGTTCCTCAAAATGTTAAACACAGAGTTACCATTTGACCTAGCAATTCCACTCCTACATATATACCCAAGAGAAATAAAAATATATGTCCACACAAAAACTTGTACATCAGTGTCCACAGCGGGATTATTTATGATAGCCAAAGGGGGAAAACCACCCAAATGGCCCATCAGCTGATGTATGGATCAATACAATGTGGTATATCCACATAATGGAATATTAACGGGCCTTAAAAATGAAGTACTGATGTATCTACAATATGGATGAACTTTGAAAACACTATGCTTAGACCAAGAAGCAGTCACAAAAGACCACATACAGTAGGATTCCATTTATATGAAATGTCCAGAACAGGCACTTCTATAGAGATAGAAGGTAGATTGGTTGTTACCTAGGGCTAGGGATGGATGGGGTTGAAAGCTAACATATACAGGGTTTCTTTTTTTGGTGATGAAAATGGCTGAAAGTTTCTTGTGGTGATGGTTGCACAACTCTGTGAATATACTAAAACGCATTGAATTGTACACTTTAAATTGGTAAATTGTATGGTATGTGAATTATATCTCAATAAAGCTGTTACCAAAAAATGCATTCTGTTAATCTGCTGAAACATCTAAAATCAGAATGTTAGTCTTTTTTTCTTTTATTAAAAAAAATGCTTATTTATTTATTTTGAGAAAGAGAGAGAGAGAGCATGTGCGCACATGTGGGAGAGAGAGAGAGGGAGACAGAGAATCCCAAGCAGGCTCCATGCTGTCAGCGCAGAGTGCAATGTGGGGCTCAATCCAGGTAAAGTTACTGATCTCCCTCTTCCTCAGTTTCCTCATCTGTAAAAGGAGAGAGGGTGATTGCCTCAAAGGGAAGGGTTGTGGCCAAGGTTAAATTAGAAAAACATCAAGAATTTAACACCAGGTCCAGCATATAATGAACACTCAAGCCATAGAATTTGAGACCAAAAAAAAAAGTGTGTGTGTGGGGGGGGAATTCCTAAAGTTGTCCCTAAAAACTCTAACCAAATGCTTATTGTTTGAATTTCTTATAATACAGGTTACCTGTGTCACTCAACTAAAATAGTAACTGTGAACCCAAAACTGCTCTTAAAAAATAAGGTTATTTTAAAAAATAGGATAAACCTTTTTCTAAGTTTTGTAAGATTTAATTTTCTCTACTCCTTGTGCTAAATGAGGCAATGGGCATAAAGAGATGACATGAGTTACCCAAGAAGACTAATAAATCATTCAAGCCTTACCTCTGCTTGTAATGGTGTCTCCAACTTTTACTACTAGATGGTCCCAGTTTCTGGATTGCTCACTTAACGCCCACTCCTTCAATAACTGAGTACTTACAATGTGTCAGTTACCAAGTTATGCTGAGGATACTAGCTGAATAGTCAGATGCAGCCCTGCCTTTAACAGGACTTCATGTCGAGTTATATTACACTTGAACTATTTGTCAACTTCTCCCATTGACAGAACTCCTTGAGGCCTGAGAACTCAAGTACTTGATGAACAATGGGGCACCTGGCTGGCTCAATGAGTGGGGCATACAACTCTTGATCCAGGGTCATGAGTTTGAGCCCCACATTGGGGGTAGAGTTTACTTTAAAAAAATTAGAAATATTTTTTAAAATTATAATGGCAATTAAAATAACAATACCTACCCTTTAGTCATTTTACCCAGATCATGTTATTTACTTCTCACTAATCCTGCAAGGCATATACTATCACCCTCATTTTACAGATAGAGAACTGAGAGTCAGAGAGGTTAACTAACTTGGCCAGGGCCACACAGCTAGAAACGAATGTATAAATGAACAAATGAATAAACTGTTAGCACCACTAACAATTTTATACACGTGATAGGAAAGAATGTTCATTTCACCATATTATTTATGTAATTGAGCCTGTGTTTAGCACTGAGAAAGTGCACATTTGGAAATTGTTGAAACTTATCTACATAGCTGCCAAAAGTAATTTGAGTATCTCAGAGACATTCTAGAAATAAAAAATACTTATGCTGCACTTTACAATCACTAATCCATGCAAATAGCTTGTGAAGTGGCTATCATCCTTTCTATAAATAAGGAGAAAATGGCCACACTGTGCCCAAAGGCTACCAGATCATATCTTAGGGGGCTGTCTCACAAAGCTACAAAACAATGTTGATCCATATGTTTGGGGGAAAGTACATACCAAGGGTAAGCAAAAAGGCTGAAAATCTATGATGTTTCCTAAAAACACAAATTAGATTCCATAAAATAGCAGTGGTATGATGGTAATCTGCACATCTTAGCAGGGTTAGAGATCTCATAATTGAATTAATAATATCAAGAGTATCTTAATACAACATTAGAATCTCCATATAGCTAGGCAGTAATACTTCCATCCTAGATTTAAATACACCAAGATACTCTAAACTCAGGGTTAAAATTAAAAGCCTGAAATACAGACTCAACATAGTATAGTTTGGATGTTATTAAACTACACAGAGAACACAATCATCATTCCAAACTGTAAATGATTCAAATATTCAAGACAGTGGCAACAAAGCAAAAAAAAAAGTGTATTAAAAGAAATAAAAAAGACTGGAATGCTACAGTGAAATAATGTGCACTTTCATAGAAAAAAATGGGCTTAAGTACAATAAAGGAATCATTTCTTACTGTGAATGGATGTGGACAACTAAAAGAAAAGCCAATGAACAAATGTAGTTGGGGAGGGGTGGGGGGAGGGATGTGAAAGAAGAGGAGACTACTACACTCATTCAATGGGGACCCAAAACCTTGAGACAAGGAAGGATACATGCAGTTCCTGTGGGGAAGGGATTTAAGAAAATAAGAATGGTTTGACTACTGTTAAGAACTTAAAGTAAATTTAAAGTATCTAAAATTTACCATATCATTTCATTAAAGGTTCCATTTAATTGACAGTTATGCACCAAGCAGAGGAATGAAAAGTACCTAATCTTAGGAAAACCAAATGGTTTTACCTTAAAGCCAGCCATCAAAATCTGCAACACACAATTATAATGAAAAAGAAACCTGTTCCTTCTTCTTTTTACCCTAAATACATTGGCGTAGATAGATTCACAGAGAAATAGTATATTACCAACATCCACAGAAATGAGGCCAGACCTTGCTTTCCAGTTACACCATGAATTGATATTGGACATTATATTCATTTTGATAAATGCTTTAAATTGTCTGTTATAAACAAGCCTTCTTTTTAATCTTCCACCACAGTGTTGGCATTTTACATTATTGATCCTCCCCACTTTAAAACTTCTGTGATGTCCAGCTATCCTGACTCTTGTAGCTCTGTGAGTTTTAGAGCAACCCACAGCTCCCTAGTTCAGTTACCTGTGAAGAACTCATTCACTCAGTTTTACTTCCCACACCTTCACATTCCAGACCTCTCAACCAAACTCCAGGCCAGCATTTCCAGCAATGTCTACTTAGAAATGGCTTGCACTCAACTCAAAGCTACAGTACCAATCCATACCATGGAATACGGGGCAGCAGTTTAAGGGGAGACAGAGTTCGACAGAGACATAGATGGATACGGAAAGGTCAGCAGAGACAGTATTTTTCTACGGAAAATTAGTATTTCAGCATAGTGTGCAAATATGATCCCATTCAGGTTTTTTTTTAAGTTTGTTTATTTATTTTGAGAGAGAGTGAGAGCAAGAGAGAGCAGGGGAGGGGCAGAGAGAGAAGGAGAGAGAGAATCCTAAGGAGGCCCGCACCAATACACGGCTTGAACTCACAAACTGTGAAATCATGATCTGAGCTGAAACCAAAGAGTCGCAAGATTAATAACTGACTGAGCCACCCAGGTGCCCCATCCGATTCAGTTTTTTAAACAAAACCTTCCAGAAAGATGTACAAGAACTGGACAATGGTTACCTCTGGAGAGTGGGGCTATGGATGGTGGGAAAGTGGATGGAGAGAGGCTTATTTACCTTTGTACAGTCTATATTTTAAAATTAATTTTATAATTTATTTTATAAGACTAGTTACTTTATAAAGAGAAAGTAATAGAAAATTATTACATCTCAACATTGCAAATACATATTAACTTCCATTAAGTCAAACTGGCTTCGGACACTAAATCCTCCTGGTATAGAAAGACAGAGAGATTCTCTCTGTACTGACTTGGGGCTCTATGACCAATCATACCATAATATTATAATGGCCATCAGGGTAATTACATTTTACTCAGTTGAAAGAGCAGATACCAAGACACTGGGTGGCCCCTGGAGAGAAAGAAAAGAGAGCAGATCCTAGCACCTTGAACCCTGTAGCATGAATTCAGAGCCATAGGTGGTGGTTTTAGAATCTGCACTGTCAGTTGCAACTAAAACATAAAACCAAAAATGCCCGAGCTGCACACCCCCTCGGCTTGTTGGCCGGGGTCAGGTACCTGCTGTGCAGCGGTAACTCAGTCACTTGACTAGACACTAACAACCCAGCAGCTGCGGTGCAGTATATGCTTTTCAGAGTCCGTGAGAACTGATCTCAGGATTTTTAGCACAGGATATAGGAATAACCACCCCACCCTCACTCCCAACAAACACCTATCTCTGAAACCTCATTACTTCTGGTGTGGCAAGTTAGAGGAGGACTTAACCAACTATTCTGGTTGTTGGAGCAAGGCAATTGAAAGGAAAAACTTGGAAGAGTAAAAGGGGTAGAGGAAGTTCCAAAACAAATTATATTTTGGATGGATGGGCAAGATTCTGTATTTCCATTTCTAAAGAATGTGTACACTTATCAGTTTGGTGACAAACACCAATATTGCGTTAAAGAGAAAGACAAAAAGTAAAAATAGATAAAACAATGAATGGTAGTATGGAACCTCTAATAAAGAGATAAGAAATATAACGAGAAAGTTGAACGATTACAATTTGCCATAAATAGGAGTGCCTGGGTGGCTCCGTCGGTTGAGCATCCAACTCTTGACTTTGGCTCACGTCACGATCTCAGGGTTTGTGAGTTTGAACCCCGCGTTAGGCTCTGTGCTGACAGTGTGGAGCCTGCTTGGGATTCTCTGTCTCCCCTTTCTCTCCACCCCTCCCTCCCTCCCTCTCTCTCTACAAATAAATAAACTTTAAAAAATAAAATAAATGTTTAAAATCTGCCATAAATAAAGTCTGAAAATGAAGGCCTGGGCCTTCCTTGAAAGAAACCCAATGCAGCATTTTTCACAACTGGAATCAGCAGCAGAATGCCACATGAAATGAATGGACTTTAGAACCAGTTGGAATTGCATGTGATCTGGGGCAAGTTACCCCTCTCTGAATCTCAGTGTTTTCTGTAAAACAGGTATAATCAGAGGAGATAATATATGTAAAATGCCTAACATTAGAAGAAATAAATGTCAATACCCCTCATGAAGTAAGCATGAGGGGTATAAAAAATTTTTTTTGTTTTTACTTTGAAACAAGCTTATGTCAAAGTTCTTTTAAACGGTGCTTCCGGCAAATTTAAAATGTGAAAACATTTGCAAAAATGCAGTAACTCAAGAACAATCTCAGAAAGTAAGGCATACTTGCTTCTTTTATTTATTGGTCAGAGCTACAACTGGAGATCGTAAAAGAATTTTCAATTTAAAAGAAATATCCAGGAACACAATTTAAGGGCACATTAGAGAGACAGTTTGTCCGGTGAAACCGTTGCAGATCCAAGGTGAAAATGGAGGGAGGAGTGAGCTGTGTATGTCAAGGACACAGAAGCATGTCAGAGTCGTGGAAGGTAAGGGAGACACAGGAAGTATTTATACAGACAATGTGCAAGTGACACTTCAGAAACTCCAAGTCCTAAGACAGTCTGTAAAAAGTGGACATGAGGAGACTCTGAGAAAGTTGTTCACACACAGAAAAGCCAATGAGTAGCTCAGTTCCCTCTAAAATGGTCCCAGAAGCAAACTCCATCATCAGAAATCAACACTGCTTACCTACTCCCAAAAAGGTCTGCCGTGTGCAGGAATCCACCACCGTGTTTAACAGGTTTTTCTTCTATGGAACTCCGGTTAAACCCCCTTGGCTTGACTCTTTCTGGGCCACCAGCAGGCTAGCTGGCGACTGTGTTTCTTATACCTCATGTGATTGTCACTCGGATCAACCCCTTCTTTCATGAAACATCTACTCATTTCTGGAAAATTCCTGGTTTCTTCAGGCTCACACTTTCCCAAACATTAAAAACTAATTTGCCTATAATGACTAGATAAAATTTCCCAGAAAGATGTTCCAACATATTGTAATGTTCCCCTTTGTGGGTACTGGAAACCATTATCAGTGGGCCAATCAATATATGCGAAAGCCATAGTAATTAGTAAAAATAGTAAAGCTGAGTTTTTCTTCGTGTTAAATTATATACCTTACAAATTATTAACCCAGCATTTACATAAAGGCTGCATTTAACTCAATTCTCTGGTAAACAGTGTTACTGGGATGTCAAGTATGGAATTTAAACTATATAAGCAACATAACCATACTCTTTTAATAGAGTATATGTGCAAACACAATCTGTACTAAACTGATAAATCTCTTAATATTAAATTAAGTCACTCTAGTGGACAGCCATCATCAACTGCTATTGAAGCAATCCCCATTCCGGGTTGTTCCAAACATCAGTCACTGTGTTAGCATTACACAGATGAGCATCATAAATCAATGTGAATCTTAAAAGACCCAAGAAATCAAAGCCAAACACAGGCTGAAACAAAATTCTTATACAACAAGGCTCAGAAACACAGCATAGAGAAGATAAAACTCATATTTGGGTCTCTTGGCTTCAATACCTCCCCAAAAAACATTCTACTTTTCAAAAACTGTAAGCCTCTGAAAAGCCAGTCCCAAAATATTACATACATAACCTAAGTTTTAAACCAATGACTCAATCGTAAATGCATATCAGAATCACTTAGAGAGCTCCCAAAAAATACCAATGTCCAGCACCCACCCCCAGAGATTCTGATTTTATTGCTCTGACACAGGGCCCTGACATTGATCTTTTTTAAAAGCTCCCCTGGTGATTCTAATATACAGCCAGGTGGAGATCCACTGCTTTAAACGAATACAGCCTTTTGGGACAATAATTGCTCTGAGGTTGATAAACATGCTTTTTGCCTTTTAATGAGATTTTATTAAAACTACTCAACTCATTCCATAGTCAATGAGCAACTGTTACATTGCAGGCACTGTGTTAAGTAATGGAGAAAGATATATATGTTCCCTGCCCTCAAGAAGTTCCTTGTTAACTAGGTAGAGAGACTCATAAATAAGAAACTGTAATTAAATATGATAAGTGTTCTCAAGGTACTAGCAAATTCAGCATGCTTCACAAACTTCCATGTCATCCCTGAGCAGGGGGTCACGCCGCATCATTTCAATTTTAGTATGTGTCCTACCGAAGCAGGAAAGTCAGAAGTTACAGGTTACTAAGAACCCTAAAAATGAGGGTAAATATTCACCCTCCACAAGGTGAAAACGGTGTGCATTTTGCTATTCTCTTTCACAGAAACTGCTGTACCATGAAGGTAGGTATTTCTGTGTTTTAATCTGGATGAATCTTCTTAAAATTTCCTTCACGGAATATTACTGATTGTACACTTATCTCTAAAACTCTACATTTGCAAAAGATGCAGTGAATAATCATGACATAAAAATTAGCCAACTTCCTGCATTTGCGTAAAAACCTTTCTTTTCCACTAATTGCTATATCTTACTAAGACAAGAAGTTTTGGGGCTATGATAAGGTCCCATCATCATTGGTGATGCGATTTGTTTTAGTCACTTGAAAGATGTTACACAGGAAAATGTTATGGAAACAATAGGCATTCGAAGGAGCTTTTGTAAGACTTTCAAAAACAAGAAACACAAGGGAAAAGAGTTTATTTTTTTAAAAAACGATATGCCATCCTCCCAATATTCATAATGAATCAGGCACATGATTCCCTCCAAGACAGTGGATGAGTGAGTGAGTGGATAAGAAGTGAGGTAGGGGAGTGAGTGGGTGCTCAATTGATCTTGAAAATTGAAATCCATTTTAAAGTATCTCGATGGAAATTTAAACCTATTAAGACCTAAGGTCAAAAACAATTCGTGATACTAATTTGGGATAAAAGAAAATCACAATTCTAGAGAACCTGGATAGAAATCAACAAAAAGGCTTCCACTACAAGTGAACAGCTTCAAGACCTTTCTGTGTAAATCTGGAGTTGAACAAATTCTAAGTTAAAATGTATGCTGTCAAGGTCCCTGCAAGAAAATCTCAAGTGAATTTCAATTTCCAGATCAATATATGCTGAGACAATTTACCGGAGAAACCTTCAACCTTTACACAGGGTGAGGAACATTATCATTACATTCTTTACCATGAAAGCTACCTTGAATTCATTATTTCACGAAATGGCATATTATAAATGGCACTGACCAAGTCCGATTTTGTAGGCTATGAATGAGATTTCACGTTCACAATCGTTAAGGTAGCCACAGCGTGCCTATCACCTCAGAATTAGCTTGCTCTCCCTCCTTATGCAGTTCTGAAGCAACAGAAAAGATGAATTTAGTTCTACCAGAGGTGTTTCCTGAAAACATTCTATCAGTTATAAGCCAGCAGAATACTGATTGTGCTAATGTGATGCTGACCACTTCTTTTTGATACCTAAAGAGATCACATCATCAGTCTTCCAGACCTTAAGGAATCAGAACTGGTTACTAACATTGATCCAATGATGGTTACATTCCGTCATCACAATATAATTAACATTTTAATTTCACATATTCCAATTATGACTTTGCTGGCTCATTTAAAGCAAATGTAACTAAGACACAACAAATATCACTCACCCACACAGTCGTTTGGGAGCTTTTGGGAAACACCTAATTTACCTCACCTGGGTGCTAAGAATGAAGCAACCAAGGAGATTTTTTTTTTTTTTTTAACGTATTTGTCTCTATGGAACGGTGCTATCCACATACGCCTATGGAGCACCTGAAATGTAGCTAGTCCAACTGAGAAACTGAATTTTGAATTGTATTTAATTTTAATTAATTACAATTTAAATTTAGAAAGATATCGATTAGGTTATTAGAAAACTTTTAGATATGTTTGAGAAAACTTGGGTGTGTGAATCTACTTTTGCAAATGCAAATGTCATGAAATCTAATACAGATCAAGTATTTCCGATGAAAATTTAGCTTAGTGTCAGAGCTGAGATGTGTTGTTAGTGTAAAACACACACTGGATTCCAAAGACTGAGCACAAAAGAAAGAAAGGATGTAAAATATCTCATAAATAATTTCTACACTGAATACGTGTTGAAGTGCTAACAGTTTTGGGTCTACTGGCTTAAATAAAATATTTTATTAAAACCAACTGCACCTATTTGCTTTTAATTTTTTTAATGCGGCTATTGCAAAATTTACATATGTAAAATTTTTGTCTATAAAATTACATATGTGCCTTGCATTATATATCTTTTGGACAGCGCTGCTCTCGAGCACTTCCACAAACACTTTACCAGGGCGCATTTGGACATCCTTCTTCTAGTAGACAGGCTGGTCATGTAACAATAGGGGCAAGGAGTAACATGTCCTTGTACCAATTGGGTCTGAGGAAAAGTGTGTAGCCAGCTCTACCCATAATTTCACCATGTGAGGCAACACTGTAATACCTCAACATAGAAGAAAAAAAAAATGAGTTATCCGCACTTAAACAAATTGAAATCCAGTACTGCAGACAACTTAAAAGGGATACAGTAAACTGCTCTAAGGTCTTGGTTTCATTTCCCAACTGCGGACCTTAAAATAGACAATAAAGCACCGCTTCCAAAAAGAGGTAAAATATTTCAACGGTAGCTACCCAGCAATCCTTCATAAAGGAGCAAAAATTGCTCTTAAATCTGATCTCAACTTCTAAAGGCACAGAATACACGCTGAACTAGGAAATCAACTTCAGATCGCCAGCCTTTGCCTCACAAACAAATTAGCAGGATTGTGCACTTGGAATACTGTTTGACAAGAATGAAAAGGAAACTATTCAAAACAGATTTAAGGAATGGACAATTAGATGAGGAACTGCAGATTTAATTCTCAATCAGCACTGTGATTAATCTGATTCCCTGCTTTTCCCTAGTGTAATTATACAACACAGATGAAAGGATGAGCATTTGGACTGTCAGTTCTATATTCTAGACCAGCCCGGTGACTCAAAGCAGACGGCTCTGCCACACGAACCACCACCATCCCAACAACAGTCGAGGGAAGCCTCGAACACTGATTTAACAGTCATTGCATAACGAGGCATTAAAAATTCGGATACCCCCAACTCTTTCCACGCTGGCCTACACCGGGTAAGGAATTTGCTGAAACTGAACGCACCCCGTCTGAAAATGACCCCGTCCAATCCGGGCATGGGGTGAACACAAAGACATCTATCTAATATCCTGCACAATAGACACACACCCCACAATTAAAAACCCTGGACGTTCTCTCTCTATCGGTCCATGCAAGCAGAGGAAATGCAAGCTGCTCTTTTCCTTAATGGTCTGTGGTACACGCAAGGTAACAATAACCCCAACTGTTCCCAGGAAGCAACTATAAAATCGGGGCTGCCACGTCCCTGTGCAACCGTCAGATAAAATGCAGACAGCGGATTTCGGCCGGCCGCACGCCTCGTGGGGTGGCCGACCTCGGCTCGGTGACTTCCACGGCTGGCTGAGAACCCCCGGGACCCCCGCCCGGCAGGAGGTCCAGGTACACGTCTATAAATACGCCCGGGTGAGGAGGACGAGGGAGGCGGAGGGGAGGAGGGCAGGGGGCAGGCCCGGAGCGGGCGCCGGTGCGGGAGGACCCGGGCATCACTGAAATGCATTTTTCCACACTCCCGCTCCCTCGCGTAGCGACTCACTTGCCGATCACCTCGCACAGCTCGTACACATCCTCGAACAGCACGTCGTCGTCGGCCATGGTCCGGAGGGGACAGCGGCCGCAGCGTGGAGGGCTCCGAAAACGGGGGTGGGGGCGCCAAAGAGCTCAGTGCCCGGCCCCTGGCTCTCCTCCCCTCAGGACCCGCGAGCCCTCGGTGCTGAGGACGCTCGAGTGGGGCTGCGAGGCCCGGAGACTGCGGCGCCTTCCTCTGCGGGCGACCGCCCCGGCGCGGGCGGCGGGGCCGGGGCGCGGGAGCGAGGGCGGCCCGGGCCCGGCGCCGCCCGCCCGCCCGCTGCTCCTCGCGCTGCTCGGGCCGCGCTGCCCGGCGTGTGGATCCTCGGAGACCGCGCGGCGCCGCGCTCTCCGCCCGTCAGCCCGCGCGGGCCGCGAGGCCGCGACCGCTCCCTCTGCCGAGGCTGGCTCCGGCGAGGCGCGGGGCAGCTCGGGCTACAGGGGGGGCCGCGGCAGGACCATGGAGGGAGGATCGCCGCGGAGGGAGGTGGCGGCGGCAGATCGGCGCTGGGGACCAGGAGGCGGCGGCAGAGACGCTCCCTCCTCCTTCTCCTCCTCCCGCCGCCGCCGCCGCCCGCCTGAGAGTGGGAGGGGGCTTCGCGGGACTGGCTGTCTGTGCGGGCGGGAGCCCCGGCCACCGCCTTCAGCTCCTCCTCCTCCGCCCCAGCCGCCGACCAGCTCGCGAGCCCCGCGCACCCGCCTCGCGCACACACGCCCTCCTCCCCCTACGGCCGCGCGGCTTCCAGAACCACAGGCCCCGCCCACTCCAGCCCGTCGGGAGGCGGTGGCCGAGGGACCGGGAACGGGGCTGAGCGGCGCATGCGCGCGCCACGGGTCACGTCACGGCGAACGGGCGGGCGTCGGGGATCTAGAAGGGGCGGGGGGTCGGCCCGAGGGGCGCGCGGGCGGCAGCTGCTTAGGCGGGGGTCGGTGGGGTCGTCCCCTCCGCGACCGAGCAGCGGAAGGGGACCAGGGACAAAAGGTCCACGACCGAACGCACGTTCTTGGCTCTCTGCGGCGAGAGCCTCGAACCCTGGCCGCTCCCCTCTCTTCTTTTGTAACCGCAGGAAGCCTTTCCCGGTTTTTGCTGGGGAAAGACGCTGGGAAAGGTTCCTAATGAATGGGAAAAACAAGAAGAGAGGTGGAGAGGCTGTCATTCCAGACCCTGCTGGGCGGCGGATGCTTTTAGTGCCACTGTGCATTCCTTAATGAAAATGAGGACTGGGGAAGGAGAGTCGTCCACCTACAAGAAAAGGACTAAACAAAAACTATCCAGGAACGTGTGCACCAATGAGGAACAATTCGTAGAGACAGCCTCTCCGCATTCTGTCCCAAACTCAACGAATATCTGTCCAGCGCTTGCCCTCCGTAGAGACAGCCTAGAGAGAGGTCAGGAAGGCAGGGACAGAGACTTTAAGCCTCTTTTTCATCACCTACCCCTACCCCCAAGCTTTCAGTACCTACCCTGCTCCCTGTACTTCCTATAAATGTTAGACATGTCAGGATAAAAATGCAACTAGAGGGAGTGGATGCACAGGGTCAGCCAGGGAATGAGGTTCTGGGTGTTGCCGCTGTGCTAGGTTGTATTCAATATGAAGATTTCTGTTCAACTGAGCATGTGCAGAATGAGCCAACGCCATCAGACAGGTATATGCCTCAGTTAAGGACCAATAAAAAAAGTCTTTGTTCCTCTGCACAGCAGAAGTGCCCAATTAGTTCATATAAGTCAGCTTCTAGAAATCGTCCGGTAAAATTCTCGGTGCAGTAATAAAAAAAAAAAAAAAAGAAGAAGAAAAGAAAAAAAAAGAGATAGTGTTTATCAAAGTGCGGGGGTGGGGGGCGGTGGAGACAGCCTATTTTCTCTTCAGAAACATTTTGTGCAGACCCTTGACCACTCCCTCAACAGACTGAGAAATCTGCCAGTGCTAAGGATTTGAGTACTAAACACTTATTAAAACGCAAATCAGAGGAAAAATATAATTGTATGAGAAGGTCTTCCCTGTTTCCCCCAAAACTTGTGCATTCTCTAGACAAGGGAGCCTTAGAGCCTGAGAAACATTGCTTCCATTGAGGGTCCAACAGTTTCAAGTCACTGTCACCCTAAGTTGGCATGTGCACTTGGTGTCAAATGAATAAGGCCATCACTCCATTCTGCCCTGAAGTGCACAGTGACCCTCACAAGTCACCTTGCTGGCTTCACTTCCTCTTCCCAGCCCAAGTCTGAGTTATGCCAAGACTTATCAACTTCATTTTGGGGCTCGTTATCTTCCATAGGGGTCAATACTCAGAGGTAGAAAAGGACAATTATAAAATAAAAGACAGTGCTTGGGGCACCTGGGTGGCTCAGTCACTTGAGCATCTGACTCTTGGTTTCAGCTCAGGTCATGATCCCAGGATAGTGGGATCAAGCCCCGTGTCAGGCTCTGCACTGAGCATGGAGCCTGCTTAAGGCTCTCTCTCTCTTTCTGTATCTCTCTCTCTCTCTCTAAAATAATAAAAAAGAAAAGAAAGTGGAGTTAAATAAAAAAGACAATTATAGAGACAGGGTTACACCCTGCATATGGAATCACAGCCAGTGTAGATCTGAAAAGAGCCCTAGACATCAGCCAGTCCATATCAGTCATTTACAGATGTGGGGGATGTGATGGTTGCTCTCTCGGAAGCCATTCCACTCCTCCACCATGAGGTAGCAGCTCTGGGTTTGATATGGGATTGTAAACACCTCACCTGGAGATTCATTAAACTAATAAATGCAACCCTCTTGCCACAATGATGGACCTATCTTAATCAGCTCTTGCATTCCGTGGTCACTGACCTTGAGAGGTTCAAGGTCTTCCAATCAGCACAAAGCTCAGGACTTTTCCCTTATGATCTCAAAACACTCTCTTTCTCCCCACCCCACCGCCCCGACCCCTACATTGGCTCTGAACTTTTGCCATCAGACATCTTGTACCCATCAGGGTAGTCAGACCCAAGATGAAGGTGGAATTGGGGGGCGACAAGGTGGAGATGTCCTCAGTGACATTATCAATCTCTTGTTTAGCCAACTCTCTACACTTTCTGGTCACATAAGGCAATGAATTCCCTTATTGTTCAAACCATTTTGAGTTGAGTTTCCTGTTACTTTCACATAAAGTATCCTACAAATGGTACAACAGATGAGAAAAATGCAGAGACAAACATATGTCCATGGTCACATATTTCACTGAGCATCTCATCCGAATCTAGCTCTCCCAGCTCCCGGTGCGATATTTAGTCATACAGAAGTTCTCTGCAATACACATCCCTCAGAACTTGTAGCATGCATTGTGACTAGAGGTGGCTCGTCTCTACTTCTACAACTAAAATGACCGAACCTTTCAAATGAAGTTAATTCTTCTCTGGGCTTCTTACAAAAATCTAATACTCTTGCAACAAATAAGTGCAAGTATAAATGGTCAGGTGTCCATAACCTGTTTTGGTTTAGTTTTCACAAAGAAAATGTTAAAGTAACTAGGTATATCTATTAGCTTGTGTTCAGATTTTTAAAATTTTTTGTAATGTTTATTTATTTTTGGAAGAGAGAGAGACAGAGCATGAGCGAGGGAGGGGCAGAGAGAGAGGGAGACACAGAACCTGAAGCAGGCCCCAAGCTCTGAGCTGTCAGCTCAGAGCCCGACGCTGGGCTCAAACTCAGGAACCATGAGATCATGACCTGAGCCAAAGTCAGACGCTTAACTGACTGAGCCACCCAGGCTTCCCATGTTCAGATGTTTATAACTACATACAACAGCAGTTTAAACAAATGGGGGGGGGGGGGGGGGGCTTATCTTTCTCATAGAGCAGGAAGTCTGGAGGTGGGTTATTACTAACGCTGGATCAGCTACCCCACAGTATCATCAGTGGCCAGGTTCTTTCTTTCCACTCTGTGACCCTTGACATGTTAGCTTCTCATCCTCAGGCTTGTTCTGTCATCATCACAAGGTGGCTGCTACAATTTCCAACATCATACTGCATTCAGAGGCAGGAATCAGGAAGGCAACAAGGGTAGGCAAGGCCATTTTGGTCCCTCTCCCATCCCTTATTAGGGAAAGAAAATGTCTTTTTCCCATATCACTGGCCAGAGCAAAGTCACATGGCAGCTTCACCTGCTGGCGACGTGGATATCTGATTTTTCCTGCCTCCTCTTGGAGGCGGGCAAGAGAGAAACAGGTGGGGAATGGACTCTGGCAGCCAATCAGCAGTATTTCCAATATTAGGGAAATTATCAATGAAATAACTTTAGATCTTCATCATAATGTAGGTATACCTCAAGTATATAACTGATATAACTGTACTGTATATATATATGTTTAAAAATTCAGAAACGTTAAAAAACCCATAAGGATGGAGTTGGTACTAGAGAAATTTGATTCTCAGATGTCAGTGAAAATCTGCAATGACTTTGAGGTACTGGCATTAGACATTCTCAGGTTGTTGGGCTCCCCCATAATTTCAACATAACACAGATATAAAGGGGAATAACACACTCTAGAGAAATATTAGCATGAGTACAATACAAAGTGAGTGTGGCATAGGGTTAATTTAGGCAATTCAGGGTTCAGCCTCATTCTGTAGCTATGATTGTTTAAGCACCTAAATTATTACTGAATTAATGAATAAAATTAAGAATGACACTGTTCTTAACCAGAATAAAGTTATTGCCTTGTGATATAAGCAGGATGCTCTAAGCTGAAATGACAGACACCATCAGTGTCTCCAGAAAAAGCTGCGTATACTAGGCTTATACCCTATCATACTGCGAATCGTTTATTTTATATTCATCTCCAATATCATGTTGCAAATCATTTATTTTATATTCATTCAATGAATGTCTATTCTAAGCACTTGAGGTTACAGGTACAAATAAAGCAGACATGGTCTCTGCCCTTGCCAAATTTTGCTCTAAAAGGAAACAAGTAGCAGGCAAGTAATTACAGTGAAGAGTGACGGTCATTATGTTGTGGGAAGTATGGGGAGCTAATAGCAAGGGGACCTATAGGTCAGGGAAGGCCAACTGAGGAAATGTTTAAACTAAGACTGAAGAAAGGTAGAGAGAACAGCATTTGTGAAGTCCCAGAGGAGAGCAAGAGTATGCTCTTTCGGAGAAGTAGGTCATGGCTGAATCATAGGGTGTAGGAAGAAAGAGGTCAGAGGTGTTAGAGAAATAGGCAGGGGACAGAAAGCAGAAGCTGTCAAACACCATTTCAAAGAGTTCGCCCATGGGGCACCTGGGTGGCTCAGTCAGTTAAGCTTCCGACTCCTGGTTTTGGCTCAGGTCATGATCTCACAGTTCGTGGGTTGGAGCCCCACATCAGGCTGTGAGCTGACAGTGTAGGGCCTGCTTGAGTTTTCTCTGTCTCTCTCTCTCTCTCTCTCTCTCTCTCTCTCCTTCTCTCTGCCCCTCCCCTGCTCATCCTCTCTCTTTCAAAATAAATAAATAAAACTTAAAAAAAAAAGAGTTCACCCACTAGAATACTGCAGATTTTAGTGGCACTAGAGTCTTACATACAGACTGACCCCCCCAAAGCTCCATGAATGAATGGAAATCTACACAAATACCTCTTCTCTTTGCACTTGGTGCACACTGTCCCCTCCCTTAGTTACTTTTAAAATACGGGTAATACTGTAGTAAATATGAAATCCCTCCAATCATTTGAGCAGACACTATAGGTGCTCCACTCAAATCTCCATTGATTCCTTTTACTACTTCTGTGTGTGCCCCTCCCCCAGCTTCAGCATGTTTTTGCTTCCAAAGCCCATGCCTGGGGCTTCAGACGACTTCCCACAAGTTAGTAGAATTATTTTGCCCACATGGAAGTACCTGGGCGTTTAGGTCTCACCTATCTGGCTATTTGTGCAGGAATGTGGAAGCCCAGTTACCTTCCCTGAGGGAGAAGGGACAACTTTGCAGGTTTACTTACCTGCCTGGGCTCCCCTTGGGAATAAGCCCACTGGGCTTTGTCTGGTTCCTGTCCCTCCCTCTCCTACTTCTTTCTCTAATTCCCTAATGGTTTCTCCCCGGGAGTTCTTCCTTAGCAAACCATTTTGAGCTATAACATGAGCAAACCATGGATCCTCTTATCAAGATCTGCTTTGGAGGGGCGCCTGGGTGGCTCAGTCCATTAAGTGTCCGAGTTCGGCTCAGGTCGTGATCTCACAGGTTGTGAGTTCCAGCCCTGCGATGGGCTCTGTGCTGAGCGTTCAGAACCTAGAGCCTGCTTTGGATTCTGTGTCTCCCTCTCTCTCTGCCCCTCCCCTGCTTGTACTCTGTCTCTCTCCCTCAAAAATGAATAAACAATAAAAAAAAAAAAAAAGGTCTGCTTTGGGGGAACCCAACCTAAGACAATGGTGTTTCTCAAAGTGACAACCACACCTGAATCACCTGGGAGCTTATGAAAAATGTTCAAAATGTTGATTCCTGGGGTCTATCCATGACTCACTGTATCCAAATGTTCTAAAGCATATCACAGGAATCTGTATTTTTATACGGTCCCCAGGTGAGCCTTAAACACCTAAAATTAAGAACCACTGGTCCAATACTAGCCGCTGAATAAGCTCTCTGAAAAAAAGGAGCCCGTGCTGACTTCATCGCTAGGGTGGAGAAACCATAAGAAATGCAAAAGAACACTTCAGGGAGCAGAAGTGGATCTGAATACAAATGCATTTCCTTCTGTGAAACTTTGTCTAAAGATTCATTTTACCCTTCTTCTTTTAATATCGCTGGACAAGTCACTGGAAACTTTTGTTTGAAGGCGGAAACAAGATCGTCTTTGGACACAGCACAGTGCCCTTATACACTGAACATGTTATAGCTCAAAAGTTAGCCACTTAAGATCACAAGCATTCACTGGCCTCCTGGAGACTCAACATTGTGTTGCGTGCTAATGGAGATTGCAATAGTCAGGTTTCTTTTGCTTGCAAGTGACAGAAGACCCAAACCAGCTTAAACAATACAGAGAATCTATTGGCTCACATAATGAAAACTTGAGATGTATGGTAGCTTCAGGTAAGGCTTGATCCAGGACTCAAATGACTCATTTCTTCCAGTCTTAACCACTGTGCATCTATGGTACTGGCTTCATCTGTAGGTTCCACAAAGTGGCCCCCAGAGTTCCAGGCTTTCCTCCTGAAGAAGCAAAATAGATGCCACTGCTCCCGACTTCATCTCCTTTCAAATCAGCATCTAGGACAAAAGAAATGGAATGTTATCCAGCAGGTCCTGCCCATGTTCTAAGATTCACTCTCTCTCATTGGCCTGGTATGGAGGCACATGACCATCCCTGAACAACTCACTGTAGCGAGGGAATAAGAGTCACTGAATAATTTAACCAATCAGGGCCCACTCTTGAGCTGGGTGTGGGAATCAATCTCTTGGTTGAGAATAAAAAAAAAAAAATAAGAAAAGTCTCCGAAGGAAAACCGGATACTTTGGGTAGGAGAAGGGCAGAATCAATGGCAAGAAAACTTCCTAGTTTTCCCAGTTACCTAAACACTGGCATTAACTTCATCTTAGCACTCCACCTCTTTCTCCATGTTCAGCTAGTTATCACATCCTGCTGATTTTTCTTTCAAAATTTCTTTTGGATTCTCTGTTTCTTTTCCATTTCTTTAGTCTCCACCCCAATCCACTCTCCCATCAACTCATATTTAGATTGCCTCACTTTACTCACTAGGCTCCTGCCTCCAACTGCTTGTCCCATCCTGTTCACCACGGAAAGACCCAATTCAGGCCCATGAAAGAAAATTCTCAGCATCTAGAACAGTGCCTGGTGTGTAGTAGGCATTCAAAAGGTTTGGGGCGCCCGGTTGGCTCAGTCGGTTAAGCGGCCGACTTCGGCTCAGGTCATGATCTCGCGGTCCATGAGTTCGAGCCCCGCGTCGGGCTCTGTGCTGACAGTTCAGAGCCTGGAGCCCGTTTCGGATTCTGTGTCTCCCTCTCTCTGACCTTCCCCCGTTCATGCTCTGTCTCTCTCTGTCTCAAAAATAAATAAACGTTAAAAAAAAAAAAAAAGGTTAAAGGGTGAATAAATGAATGAATGGCTTCATAGCCCTTATCGTTTCCTGGAATTCTCTTTTATTTGTTCTGTGGATAGCCTTTCTTCTTCAACCCTTGAACCTAGAAATGGTCTAAAACATGTAAGTATTTGGGTTTTTTTCTGTGCAAAAAGCTGATTTTATTAAAGCACAGGGACAGGACCCATGGGCAGAAAGAGCTCAGTACTTTGTATATATTTGTTAAATAGATAAATGACTATGTTTCTTGAATTGGATTAGAGTCACTTATAATTAAGAAGAGATTGAAAAGCCAACAGAAACAGTTAAAGTTGGTTGGATTCTGTTTTTAAGTTTATTTATTTATTTTGAGAAAGAGAGAGTGGGGGGCGGAGAGAATCCCAAGCAGGCTCTGCACCATCAGTACAGAGCCCAACTCAGGGCTCAGTCTCACGAACTGTGAGATCATGACCTGAGCTAAAAACCAAGGGTCAGACACTTAACTGACTGAGCCACCCAGATGCCCCTAAAGTGGTTGGATTCTTGGGAAGAAAATGCACAATGGGAGAAACAAGATTTTTATAGAGGAGGGGAGAGTCAACAGCATCAGAGCTGAAGACTTAACAAAGAGAATAGGGCATTGGATTCATTTCTACTAATTGAAAGTAGTTCTGCGAGCTATCTTTTGTGTAGAAAAATAAATTAAAATCTCAGATACATTTGGAATTTTGCCTTCTGTCTTAGCTATAAGAGATTTCAAAGGTAAAGTGGGAAATTAAATTGGTATCTCCTTAATTCCCTTTCCTGAGTTTCCTGGTGCTTTCTTCCCAGGTGGCTGCGGAACTATCATATTACATGGTAAAAACACACAATCAGCTGCAAAATGTCTAATGGGTGACTTATATTGCACCCAGCCCAGGCTAAGTTGCAAAGAGTCATGTAAGTCACCCAAACCTCAATGGAAAGTAGTATGATTTACTATGCTAAGTGCACTGTGAAGAAGGTCAAGTGATTAATAAGTCACCAATATGAAATACAAGCCTATCGACAGTGGTAGGTTTAATCATTTACCCTCCTCTGGGTACAGATGGAGGAGATCCTCTCTGGGGGTCTTTTCCAGCAGTATGAGTCTGCAAAACTCTCAAGGAGATATTTTCTTCTTACCACCCTTTTTCATAAATGATACTTTCTTTTTGTAAATGGAAACTCTTTTCCTGAAAAATCTTTTTTTTCCCCATAGAGATAATCTATAATGTCAGGATCTGCACTAATAGGATGTTTTCCATTTCGGTCAAGAGAAGAAAATAACTATTAGATTTTCCACAGGCTGTTTGTGGTAATTCTCAGATCTGATAGGAACTCTTCAATGATATTTTGCCTTAAGTCTTCTAATCAAATATTTTCCATTCAAGCTTATTTACCCTTGTTATCTATTTTAAATTGTCTTGTAATGGAGACAAAAGCTAAGAAAGTAACCTTTTAAAAGACAAGAGCAAAACCAATCTAAGGTGAAAAGACAGAAATTCTAATGGTCTGTAAAAAATAACGGAAGGATTATTTATTGAGGGCTTATTATAAATGCCAGACACTATGCAAAGACATTACACATATTTCATTTAATCCACATAATGACTTTATGAAATAGATATTATTGCCCTCATTTTACAGATAGGGAGACTGAGACTTGGAGGGAAGTTGAGTAATGTCCCAAGGGTTACACAGCCAGAAAGAGATGGACCCGTGTTTGAACAAGTCTGCCAGATTGCAAAGCCCAAATCACTGTGCACCCTGACTTGCTTTTTTTTGTTTCTCTGAGGCAGTAAGTTTTATTTTCATTATTTTTCATATCAAGCAGTGTGTGCCTCAGGCAAAAGGTACAATGCATTGAATAAAAAAAAACAGCAAGAAGAATAACAATTCCTGCTTATTGAAATTTTATGTAGTGCCAGGCACCGTGCTTAGTGTCTTTCAAGCATTTATTTGCTCATTCAGTAAAACTTTATTGAGCCTTTATTACACACTAGGCACTGAGGAGGCAATAGTGAGCACAATCAACATGATTCTTACCCTCTTGGAGTTTCATAAATTAGTGAGTGGGGCAGACATGAATCAAATACCCACAAAAACAAATTTATAATTTTTTTCCACGGGGGTGCCAAGACTATTCTTGGAAAAGGACAATCTTTTAAACAAATGGTGTTTGGAAAATCGGATAGCCACATGCAAAAGAATGAAGTTGGAACCTTACCTTATACCATATTTAAAAATTAACTCAAAATCAGTCAAAGACCTAAAATTATAAAACTCTTAGAAGCAAACATGAGGGAAAACTTCATGACATTAGCGTTGACAATGATTTCTTGGATATGACACCAAAAGCATTGGCAACAAAAGTAAAAGTAGGTAACTGGGACATTATCAAAATTAAAAACTTCTGGGCATGAAAGGACCCAATCAACAGAGTGAAATGGCAACTTATGGAATGGAAGAAAACATTTGTAAATCATATATGTCATAAGAGGTTAAATTTCAGAGTATACGAAGAACTCCTACAACTCAACAAAAAACCCCAAATAACCCAACTAAAAAATGGGCAATGAACTTGAATGGACATATCTCCAAAGAAGACATACCAATGGTTAACAAGTATATGAAAAGGTGCTCAACCTCACTAATCATTAGGGAAACACAAATCAAAACCGCAAAGAAATATTACCTCATGCTTGTTAAAGTAGCTGCTATCAGAAAACAAACAAACAAACAAAAATCAGTGACCAGAAAATAACAAGTATTGGTGAAGATATGGAGAAATAGGAAACTTCGTGCACCATTGGTGTGAATGTAAGATTAGGTAGCCTCTATGGAAAACAGTATGGCAGTTCCACAAAAATTAAAAATAAAGCTACCATATGATCAGCAATGCCGCTTCTGGGTATATATCTAAAAGAATTGAAACCAAGTTCTCGAAGAGATTTGTATGTTCAAGATTATAGAAGCACTATTCACAATAGCCAAAAGGTGGAAGTTAACCCAAATGTCCAACCACAGATAAATGGGTAAACAAAATGTGGTCTATACATGCCACGGAATGTTATTCAGCCTTAAAAAGGAAGGAGATGCTGACACCTGCTACAACATGGGTGAACCTTGAGAACATCATACTAAATGAAATAAGCTAGTGGCCAAGACAAATACCATATGATTTCACAAATATGAGGTATGAAGAGTAAACTCGTAGAAACAGAAACTAGAAGGGTGGTTGCCAGGGGATGGGGGAAGAGCAAAAAGGGAGTTATTGTTTAATGGCTGTAGCATTTTGGTTTTGCAAGAGGAAAAAGTTCTGGAGATTGATTGCACACTTAAAAATGGTTAAGATGGTAAATTTTGTGTCACAGACATTTAAAATTAATTTTAAAACATGTATCTCTAATCTTTTTAACGACTCTACAAGTGAGCTTTTTATTGTACTTTTATTGTACTTCAGTTTTAGAAAGGCTAAGTCACTTGCCCAAGGTGACACAGTTAGTCATGGGTGGAGATGGAATTTGAACCCATTTCCTGAGCCTAAAGTTCATGTTCTAAACTGTCTCTCAACTTAGCTAGCCAGGTCTTCAAACGAATGAACCACACTACCTCTTGCTGGGTTGAATCACTGTGGTTGGAGATATCACAGGGCACCAAGATTGAGAGTGGAGTGTGGGTGGCAGTGGGGGTCAAGGGTGCTGATGAAGGGCCTGTATCCCATGACTAGGCAGTTCCTTTCCCCCGCCCACCCCAAATGAGAACTGAGTGTAAGCATGGAATAGGATAGCAGTTAGATTTCCTTTATTCTATTCTCTAAGTTTTCTGTCTCTTTCCTTCTCCACTTTAGAGATAACATCTTAAGCCCAAGTAGAAATAGAACTTAGAAATTTTTGGTAGAGTAGCTGCCTTAAAAGCCCATTGGCAGGACAGAATGGCAACTAGGGTAAGTTTCTAAAATAAAGCCTTTGGTTGCATCCTGGGGTTCAGGTTAAATCACAGATTGCTTTAGCCTAAATAAGGTAACTGGTGGATGTGCACTGAAGAGCACTTTTTCCAGGGAAAGGAGAAAAGGTAGCGACAGATGCCATGACCAGACTATCCTGGGAGATTGGGATGAGGGCAGGGATTGGGTGCTATGACCTGTTGAAGCTTCCAATGACCTTCAGAATGAAGCTACTGTAACATTAAAGAAAGCGCTCCACAGAGAATGGTCTAGCAGACCAAGGTTCATGCCATCGTGAGGACTGTGTGCTAGGCCAAAAGAGAAATACAGGCAGTAGATGGCAAGAAAGGACCTAAGGGTAGACTGAAGGGCTCCCTGCTTATGTGGGACCAAAAAGAGATAGAAAGTTGGCCAAGTGAGGGAATGTAGCCCTTCCATAAGCTCAAAAACACCTGGCCCACATGGAGGGGGTTGACATAGGTGATGGTTGCACAAGCAAATTATAGCTTCATTTTCAGAAGGCCTAAAAGTCTCTAGAGATTCTCGATGACCATGAACTTGGGAATATAAAAAGGGGGGGGGAAGGATTCTTGGATATTTTGATAATGCAGCTTCTCTACCCAATGTGGTACTTTTTAGTAAGAAAAACCTGAGCAAACTATCTCTTCCCTTAGCCTGTGAGCTATTTTCCTCACGATTACTTTTTCTGAAAGCAATATGACAAACTCTAAAAAGAACACTAGATTCCACGGTGATCTGGAATAAACGTTTTAAGGAGACAAGGAATATCATTTGAGTGAACTTATTACTTGAAAGACCACTTAGACTATGTAGAATAGTCAGTTGAGGCTCTCAGGCCGAACAGAAAGTCACTCATTCCCTTATGAGTAGTTCAGTGAAGGCAACTAAATTAGTAGTAGGCTTGTAGAAAAACCCACTAAACTTGAATGTTTCCAATTCAGAGAATTCTAAGACACAGGGGGTCTCTTTTTAAACCGGGGTTATTGGAAGTCATAAAACCTACCATTGAAAGTCACTCTAGATCAACATACACTCATATACTTCTACCACTGTGGTCTCTTCTACCTCAGATGTTTTTGACTAAGAGGAATAAACACTGCAGCGGGTCTCTAGGCTGAAATTTGCTGAGTCATGAATCCTTATCCTTCATGACCTGGGTGGTAGGACAAATGCTGAGGAGGGAGGCGGGGAGAAGCTTCCAGTTAAGTCATCATTTATGTCTGGAACACTGAGGCAGTTTTATTGTACCTCACCAGGCACTTGTGGGAAGCATTGCCTCCTCTGGGAGACCAGGCGCTGAGGCTGTGCTGGAGAAAACGGTTACAGGAGAATGATGGAAGGCGTCATAGCTCTCAGAAATGAAGGGACGGAACACATTTTGGCAAGGAAAAAACGGCTTTCTTTAGCAAGTTCCTATATAACTGGGTTTTAAAATTAATTTTCTTTCCCGTATCCACGTTAGCTTCTCTTGAATTCAAAGAAACAAACTCAGTTTTGAGGTAATTTGTTAATATTAGTCATTCACTCATTCTTTCTTTTCATGCCTACTAAGTGCCTGGCAGGGCACTCGGCCTGGGAGGCACCACAGGGAGCAAACTGAGGAAAACAGCTTCATCAAAGGATCAGAGGAAATGGATATAGAATGTAAATGAAGAAAAGTGCTCTCAAGGAAGACACCATTTTGTGTAAAGTGAGAGAGGTTAACCCAGACTGGGAATCCGGTGGGGGGAGATCAGATATGGTGCCCCCAGCAGAATCATGAACTAGGCCAAAGGTTGGGTTTGAGGGTGGAGAAATCCAGACTGAAGAAATAGCTCATGCAAAGCCCTTGTGGCTTATTTTAGGAACTGAGAGAAGGCCTGTGTGATGGAACAAAAGAAAGTCAGTGGGAGAGTGACCCAACATGAGGTTGGGGATGTAAAGATTTTGATCCCTTTAGGAAGCAACTGTTAGGTTTTAAACAGGGGATGTAGTTTGGAGAGCATATTGGATGGGGAGCAAGAGTGGACGATGAGAAATGACTTGCGCTTTAGTTTAACAGAGGTGGTGATAGATTACATGAGGGTGGAGTGCTACATGTTCTCCATTCCCCGCCAAGTTTTCTCTCCACCCTCTGCTTCCTACTTTATGCCTTGGGAAGCTGAACGGTTCGAACCACATAAACAGGATCCTGTGCCCTTTGGCTCCTGGTTGAGTTTGGCCAATGAGGGGGCCCCTGTAGGGGACTGGAAATTTAGAGGAGAATAAGATCAGGGTATTTACTTTCCCAATTCCCTCCCTCCTGGGTTGCCTCTGGCTGGCTGTGTGCCTCATCAGAAGAGCATATTCTTCTCAAATTTGTTTTCTGTACATGTACTGCTCCCTCCCCTGGTCCCTTCAGGCCTAGGGGTGGTGATAGCTTTGCTCATATTGCCAAGGATTTTGCTATTTTCTATTCTGTGTACTTTCTGTCTACTTGCCCCTTTGTAAATAACCCTGTCTCCAGTTATCACACTTTGAGTGTGTCATGTGTTTCCTGTCGGTACCCTCCTCAACATAGGTGGTGGTGGGATACGAAGGGAAATGAATAGATTACAGATGTATCGAGGAGGTTAAATTAGTAGGATTGGAGATTGCAAAAAGCACTACTTATAGACATAAAAAATATTACAGTAATAGTACTTTTATTTTTACTGCTAACAAAATAGACGCCGTGGAGTATTGGCTGAAAATTATATTTGTGTTCATCATCATTTACAAGAATTGTGATTTTCAAAAGCAGCAAGAGTCCAATAGCAAAAGGGAGACAAAAATGACGGGAAAAGTAATATTTGGCAATTCCTCTTCTACCTCCTTTTTTCTTCTTAATCTGCCTGTTTTCCTCCTCTTCCATAAATCTATTGTTGAATATTTTAACAGGAAAGCTAGTCATATAATGCTAGATTCAAACTCTAGGCAAGACTTTTTCCAATTATCTTCCTTGTTTTTGTTTTTGTTTTTGTTTTAACATATCTTCCCTGGTAGCATCCCTTGGGCTTTACTTCTAAACCTTTTTACAATCACAGGGAAATACAAGCAAATCTATTGAAAGGTCACTTGTGACCTGCACAATTCATAAATGTCTAGGGTCGGCCCTGCTTTTAGTAGGATTGATTGTACCTAAATCATACCAGAGTGGTAAAGAAAACCTCCAGTTTTTAAGTTCTTCATGAAGGAGATGCCACAATCTTCTTTGATGAGTGAAAATGGCTCATGATGCAGCAGTCTATGCCCCTTCCTGATTTCTGTGGGGATTAAGACTAGCTCATCATTATACTATGAATAAAAGATGTTCATTTACTTGAAAACTTGATCTTTCCAGAATTATCTGCCCAGTTTCCTGAGTTACCTTCTGTGATAGTTTCCTATTGATGCTGTAGCAAATTACCACAAGCTTAATGGCTTAAAATGACACAATTTTGGAGCACCTGGGTGGCTCAGTTGGTTGAGCATCTGACTTTGACTCAGGCATGATCTCACGGTTTGTGAGTTCAAGCCCCCGTGTTGGTGTTGGGCTCACTGCTGTCAGTGCAGAGCCTGCTTCAGATCCTCTGTCCCCTTCTCTGTCCCTCTTCGGCTTTCTCGCTCTTAAAAATAAATATTCACACACACACACACACACACACACACACACACACACTTTTTTTTCCTCTTACAGTTCTGGAGGTCAGAAGTCCTAAAATGAGTTAGCAGGACTGTGTTCCTTCTGGAGGCTTTAAGGGAATCTGTTTGCTTATCTTTCTAAATTCTAGAGGCCTTTTACCTTCTTTGGCTCATGGTCCCACCAGCCATCTTCAAAGCCAGCATTGTAGTATCTTTCCCTGTCTCTCTGTCTCTGTCTATTTCTCTCTCTGGACCTGCCAGGATAATTACCCCATCTCAATATCCTTAACTTAATCACATCTGCAAGGTCCTTTTGCCATGTAAGGTAACATATTCACGGGTTCTTGGGATTAGGGCATGGGCATCTTTGGGGGGGCCATTATTCAGTCCAACACAGCTTCATTCTTATTGGTCTATTCCAAACACACCTTTTCTTTCCCAACTTCACCCTGTTTGTTCCTATTGCCAAAGTGTTCTGCTAATACCCTTCTTCCCACCGAAACCATGCTCCAATTCAATATTAACTGAACAAATATTCTGTGAGTCTTATGTTAGACTTGGAGATAAGTGGTGAATGGGACACTGCTAAGATGTCGTTTCCCTCTAAAACCTCCCCACTATGCTTACACTTGAGAGGCAGAGTTGAGCTTCGCATTTTTACTGGGTACTTGGAGCTGTGTTGAAAATACACGTCTTTAAGTTCTCATTGCCCTGATAGTTTCTCCCCATTTTTTCCCCCAAAAAGCCATTTCAGTGTTCTGTGGGTCTCCGCCATACCCTCTCCACATCCCTGGTTCAGGCATCTGATATAAGACACACTTCTCTAGAAATGTTTCAAATGTTACAGGAAATAATCAAAGAGAGACTAATCAAAGACATTATTAATAATATTTTTGCAATCATGGAAGGGGGCACAAGGAGGGAATATTTCTGAGTGATTTCCTTTATACTTTATGTACTTACCAAATGTCCCATGATGAATATGTAGTTTTCTAATTCAATAAACATACAAGGTAAAAAGGCAAAATGTTTCCAGTTTCCAGGTCTGAAAATTCGAATGCCATAGTAGCAATTAACACTATATTTTGCATAGACCCAGGAAGCAAACCTGCTTCTTAATTGAAGCAATTGTTTGTAATCAGGACTGACTACATAATTTGTGGGGCCCAGGGTAAAATTAAAACATAGATCCCTTGTTCTAAAATTATTAAGGCTTCTACAGTAGCAACAATAGCAGAACATCAAATGAAGTGTTAGGACTCTTCTAAGCATGTGGCCCTGTGCAACTGCATAGATGGAATGCCCAGGAAGCTGGCCCCGGTTGTCATCATTATCACACATAGACACAATAGCCTTTTTATCATATTAGACAAAATCTGAGAACTAGGACTCACTTCTGCAAATTTTGGTGATAAGAAACAAGCTTTATTTGTGGTAATAACCACCGTTGCCCCCTTTTTAAAATTTTCTCCTTCTTTGTACAGTTTTGATAGTAATTATTAGTTTTACCATGTCTACCCGATATCAAAATTCATTTCAAAATGTGAAACATTCAGTCAGTTGCCTAGATCTCTCCCCAAAGCTAGATTTCCACCAACCCTCAACCTACCAAGCTTGTCCTAGGCAGACTGGAATATTTTACTCAGCTGACAAATTATTTGAGTCTGGCCATTTAGTTAGTGGTTAACGTATAGGGTCCCAAGACTACTGAAGTTTCTTCCTGGCTCTGTGTTTAATGTTTGTTTAAAATCCTTGTTAACATACAGTGTAATAATGATTTCAGGAATAGAATTTAGTGATTCATCAGTTACATATAAAACCCAGGGCTCATCCCAACAAGTGCCCTCCTTAATGCCCATCACCCATTTAGCCCATCCCCCTACCCAACACCTCACCAACAGCCCTCAGTTTGTTCTCTGTATTTAAGAGTCTCTTATGGTTTGTCTCCCTCTCTGTTTATTTATTTTTGAGAGAGAGCTCAAGTGGGGAGAGTCAGAGAGAGAGGGAGACAGAGGATCCGAAGCAAGCTCCATGCTGGCAGCCGAGAGCCCGATGTGGGGCTCGAACTCATGAACCACGAGATCATGACCTGAGCCGAAGTCAGATGCTTAACCAACTGAGCCACCCTGGTGCCTCCTGGCTCTGTGTTTAAATTACCTTGAATAGCTTATTTCATCTTGCTGGGAAAGGGAAATAATTAAATTCTTCTAAGTCCTAGCCCAGAGAGGTACCAAATGAAGTCAAAACTTGGAGAGCCTCAAATAAACTATGCTCTGAAAATGCAAATCTTCCCTCACTTCTTCAGCCCCCGGCTCATATTTAGCTGGAGGGTTACCACTTTCTAGGAGCCTTTTTTGAATCCTTCCCTGGCCCAGTGTCTGCTATGCGCTTCTGTAGCAACCTGGACATTAATCTATTGTATATTTCCCCATACTATGATAAGTTGCATTTGGGTATGTTTTTCCCACCACACTATGGAAGACAGAGATGCCCTGCCCATGTCTGCCTTCAGGGAAGGACCTGCTGCCCAGATGCAGGAAGTGTAGTCAGTCCCTCCAGGGATAAGAAACAGCCCCCTGGCTCTAGATCATGCCTCTTCCTGGGCAGTCCACATTCAATGAATGATCAAACTGGGGATATAGAGTCCCAGCCAGTTCAGCCAAATACAGGACAACTCTGATGGACAATTCTTTCTCCAGAGCTCCCTGCCAGGTTGTGGGGAGACTATCAGATTTGCTTTGCAGTTCAACTTCTCTCCTTGCCCAGTCCTGCTCTCCTCATGTTCCCTTCACAGGTGTTGATTCCTAATGACCATCATGTACGCCAAACTCCATCTTATCGTCTGCCTTTGAACCATCCAATCTATGACACGGACTACGCCTTTGCAACCAACAAATCTTAGCATGTTGCCACAGTACACACTAATGCATGCTGCTTGAACTGAACAGTTCACGATGGCCTTAAAAACCACAGTATTATTCTTGCTTTTCTCTCTCCCTTGCAGAGAGAACCGTATGATGAAAATCATTGTGAAGCTCTCTAACATTGTTAAACATACCGCCAATAAAGAAAAATGTAATAAAGTAGTGCTGAAATATCTTTAAACAAATTATTCAGCCAATATAATCTTTATGTGTTATCTGTATAATTTTTTAACGCGATAGCATCAGCGTTTTAATATAGTATTAGACTTTGCCAGTCTCTTTATAGAGTCTTAAAGTGGTGCCTTTGTTTAAGCCTGGGGAAAATGTTTATTTGTTGGCAGAAATGAAGGCGATCCCCAAAGTGCTTTTTAATATGAAGAATGTAGCATGGATTCTTAGTTATGGGTTTTCCTTATAATACATTTTTGTTTGTTTGTTTTTGTACAAGATCTTTTAGAAGAGAGATCAGGTTGGGGGAACTGAAGGAAGCAATGAAGAGAAGAAATAAACCAGTTGCTAGCAATGTCAGGAGGCTGTGAGTGACGTTACAGCTGCTAAGTCAGTTCCCACTGCAATTAGGATCAGGAATAAAAGTCGAAGAAAAATCAAAAGAAAACAAAACAAGTGCCAAACAACATCCCAGCTACTATCATCCTCCTGAAGAACACCCCCTTCGCCAAGCCACAAAGGAATTACCTATCCAATAATGTAACATCATGTCATGTACAGCAGCTTTGATCTCCAGTGAATCGGCACTCCATTAATCTAAATGCAATGGGTTTTGCAGCTCAAAAGATGCCAGAACTTGCGTGAGAGGGGCATTCAAATGCAGCAGGATGAGAAGAGCAAATTGGGGTAAGAATTTGTGAGGACAAGAGAGGACTGGATATAGACATTGTCTACTGGAAAAAGAAGTTTATCAGTTCGTAAAAGAGTATCCATGGTGTCTTCCAAAAATGACGGAAACTTTGGTGAAACGAGGTGTTAGAATTTTCAAATCCTTTGCAAGTGTTTATTGTAAACAATGTTTCAGTCAAAGCTACTGAGGCAGTAAAAAGATCAGTAGTTGGGGGAGGATGGAAGGAAAAAGTGAATTAGTGGAGCACAGCAGGTGTTTAGGGCATGGGAATTGTTCCCTGTGGGACTGTGATGGTGGATACATGACATTATGCATTTGGCAAAGCCCACGGAACTGTGCAACACAAGGGGTGAACCCTGATGTAAACCATCAGGGTACTTTGGTAAATAATAAGGGACCGATACTGGTTTGTGAACCATAACAAAGGCCAGATGTTAATAACAGGGGGGCAGGGGGTGGGAGGTTGGGAGAGGACTCAGAGAGCAAGTCTGTACTTCCTGCTCCATTTTCCTCTAGTTTTCGGTTAAAACTTCTCTAAAAATTCAAGTCTATTAATTTAAAAAAAAAAACCCTACTTGTGTCTATGTTAATGACTGCTAAAATTGAGATGAGCAGGTTTGCTTTTGTCTGCCAAGAGCTTCTCTTCCAATACTTCTGCTGGCAGCAGGTCCCTCTTCCCATCCCAGTAAACGGATAAATGACCCAGACCTGACCACTCTTCCTTGCCCACAGGAATTAGTCCAGAGCTTCTGTGTCAAAGTTGGATCCCCCAGAGACCTTCCCTGGGAGAGCGCTCCCTTTCCATCAGTAGTCGGCTACAGCCACAGGCACGGATGCCTGAAGAGGGTCTCAGAATGAAGCACGGAGAAGCAGCTTATCCATATTCTTTGGTCTCATGACCCAGCACAAGCCATTTTCTGCTTAAGCTTGTTTGGGTTAAGTTTCTGTTCATGGCGATCAAGAGCAAGTCACAGAAAGTTTATGAAGCAGCTACCTTGTCTACGTGATGAAATGGGAACTCTGAGAGATTTAGAAACTTGTTTAACGTTGCACACTAATAAGACGCAGGATTTGAACCCAGGTCTGACTCCATCCAAAGCCTATGCTGGTAACCAGGATGCAAAATGTGCACAGTGTACCCTTCCTGTCTATTGAAGTACGGTTTATTCTACCCTGGACTACGCCTATAAGGATCACTTTTGAAACCACAAGCTTTGTCCTCAATCTGCATTCAAACTTCTGCCCTAATACTATTAGGTTCAACCACATGAATTTGCTGATATCTGACCATTGGTGATCTGCAGGAATGGCATTTTCACATAGTTCAGCCTAGTAGCTTATGGCCTGACGTGCATTACCCAACATTTTACAAGTTTCAGTTTCTTTACCTATTAAATGAGGATGTGGTCTAAGCAGACCCTGAGGTAAAGATTTGGTCAACAGGTTCTCGGACAAGGATTTAGATGCAATGATTTTGTTTGGGAGGATTCTGTAGGAAGTCCAGTGAAGGAGTGGGGAAAGAGAGATAAGGAAAGAAGAAAGCCAGTGAAGGGTGCGTTGATGAGCTAGTTACTGCCTTGGTCAAGGGCTTGGTCCTCCTGAGGAGCTTCTGAGAGACTGTGTAGAACACACCTTGAAAACATTACCCCTGAGAGCCGAGGAAGCTGGGGTGTTTATCCACCAACTCCTGTCACTCATTGCATGAGGATCGTTCCTGGGCACTTCCAGCCCATACAAGAAGCCGGGCCTGTGGGAGTGTTTACTGCAGGGGACTTCTGGGGTGGGTCTTGGGATATGAATGGGGCACTGACAGTGAGGACTACATAGGGTGTTAGCCCTCGCTTCATAGGATTTTTGGTAAGGGTAAAATATACGTAGTATGTAGTCGCCAAAATAGCCAATCAATTCAGTTGGAGGGTAAGGACCAGCTTAAATTAAAAGACTCTCTGAGGTCTCATTGATTTGGAAGCTCAGGTGTTTGATTTCTAGGTAGTTTTTAAATATATCTTTTAAGTTGACTTATTTTGAAAGAGACAGAGACAGGATGAGCAGAGGAGGGGCAGAAAGAGAGGGAGACAGAGAGAGTCCCAAGCAGACTCCGCACTGTCAGCGCAGAGCCTGACGTGGGACTCGACCTCACAAAACTGCGAGATCATGACCTGAGCCCAAACTGAGAGTCAGATGGTTAACCGACTGAGCCACCCAGGCGTCCCTGATTTCTAGGTATTTCATCCGCCCAAAGAAGTGTATCTGTGTTGTAAATATCTGACCTCCCCATTATTTGACACATACAGGATCATATTGGACATACTGTTGTAGAATCTCAGGCGTTTTTCTGTCAGCCCATATAGATATACCTAATTTTTTTAAATGCCTGCATTGTATGTACCACATTCCATTGTATGGAGTTACTATAATTTAACCTTCATGCTTCTGATGAGTAGTTAACTTACCTTCCACTTTTTCATTGTAACAAAGAAAGCTGCAGTGGACATCTTGTAAGAATATTTCTGTACCCTTGTGTGAGCGTGTCTTAACATACCTTCCTGCTAGTATAGTTGTTGAGTCCCCAAATATGTGCCTTTGAAGTGTTGATAAAAATTGACAAATTGGTCTCTGGGAAGCTTGCTATTTACATACTAACAGTGTGCAAATTGCTGTCTCCTCACACTGTTGGCCATCCTGCTTAGGTTTTGTTTTGTTTTGTTTAGATGCTGTTTTGGGAGGTTAGCACATTTGGAAACAGTTTCAAAATTGCGTGACGAGCTTTTGCGTCCTTTAAATTACAATGAGAATAATGGATGGAATGAATCCTTGGTTGATTCATTCAATCGATATATTTTAGGAGCTACCGTGTGACAGCGCTGTGCAAAGGACTAGGGCTGAAAGGTCAGCGATGACATGGATAAGGATTCATAAATACAGTTGCTGGTGGTACCCTGCCCAAATCCCTTGACTCTCACCGCTTCCTAGCACACAGGCCTGAAGGTTTTCTCTGTCCTCCAGAGCCTGCTATGCCATCCACGCAGAAGGCCAGAAGGGCCAAGAAATTAATGCTCCCCTGGGAGTATTGCTCAGCCAATAAATGACAGGAATTGGTGTATAGATACTCCAGCTTCCTAGGCACTCGGGGGGAGTAACTCTGAGGTGTGTGTGCTCCATTGGCTCCCAGGGTTCACCAGTGGACTGGAGTTCAAGTTGCCCACAGTGAAAACAGGCAGCTTTATTGGCTTCTTTCCCTTCTGTCTTACTTTCCCACCCCGCTACTGAGTGTCATTCACCCTCCGAGTGAAGTACTTATACTTCAATCCTTGTTTCGGGGGCTGCTTCTGGGGGATCCCAGATTCAGGCCTATACATGACCTACACTTTCCTTTGATAAATTATCCTGTAACTTTTGCCCCCCACCATGTAGCTTTCCTCATCTCTGTAATTTGCAATCCAACAAAACAAGGGGCCGCGGAGTTGAGTAGAGTCCTAAGAGTTTACTTTCAAAATAGCTCTCAAATCCAGAGAGTTCATATTAAGCGGTGGAAATTTCAGCCTCAGATGATTAAAGGAAACTTTTCAAAACCCTCACAATGTGACAGCTGCATGCATCCTTTGTCCTCTGGGATTTTAAAATATGCAACGATTGGCACACATGGCCTCCAGTTTTAAATCTCTACAACTTTCTATGGCCTTACCTGACTGCTGTGTTTAAAGACCTCATGGGCTATTTTCTTTTGCCTAGTTTTGCCCAAGCAGCGTGAGAGCAAATATTTAGGGTTCACTTGGATTCCCCAAACTTAAACCCATCCAGTAAGCAGTCAGTGACCAGACTGAAAAGATTTCTTTGTCTCTGGTGGGTTGAATAAACATAGAATTCCATAAAGTTACCACTGGCCTGTGAACGGGGAGGCTGCGATACATTGACTTAACTCAATTTCAGCAATACAGGCGCCATTACATATCATGACTTTTAGGTAGAGTGTGGCAGTACTTTCTGGAGCAAATCATTTCATCTTTTTAAATTTTTTTATTTAATTTTTTTAATGTTTATTTTTGAGAGAGAGACAGAGCAAGAGTGGGGGGGGAGGGGGGAGGAGGGAGAGAGGGAGACACAGAATCTGAAGCAGGCTCCAGGCTCTGAGCTGTCAGCACAGAGCCGGACATGAGATGCTCGAACTCATGAACCACGAGATCATGACCTGAGATTATGACACTTAACTGATGGAGTCCCCAGGTTTCCCATTTTTTTTTCTATTTTAGAGAGAAAGAGAGAGAACACACAAGTGAGGAAGAGGGGCAGAGAGAGAGGAAGAGAGTGAAAATCTTAAGCAGGCTCCACACTCAGCGTGGTGCCTGACGCAGGGCTCAGTCTCAAGACCATGAGATCATGACCCTGAGCTGAAATCAAGAGTTAGATGCTCAACCACTGAGCCACCCAGGTGACCCAAAATAATTTCATCTTAAAGCTAGAATGCAACTTAGCTTTTCTTTCAGATTTCAATTGCTTAAATTTCCACCCCCTGAGGGCTGTGAGGGAGAAGGGACAAAAATAAAGGGCACCTTTCAGAAATTGAGTTCTTTAGTAACCGTGTGGGCGTAAAGGATGTATACAATTTCAGAGACAGAGACCTGGAGTCACTGTTGTCATAGCACCTACGGGAGAATTTTTTATCTGCAAATGCAAAATAAATGAAAAAGAGTGACCTTTTCGGGGAAATGCTCAAGGAGCAAACTCTGGAGCAGAGCGTCCACCCGATAAGACTGAAAACTACCAACGGCCCATGAGGGTCTACTGGGTGGTCTGTCCCGGTGCAAAATGGAAAGGCAGGTTTATGAGGAAAGCATAGGCATAAGACAAGTAGCTTACTTCCTAGACAGCTTACGTACACAGACCATAATCCACCTATATTTCAATTTCACAGTTTCTTGGCTCTGAAAGGAAGCAATGATACCTTTAAGAACAGAAAAAATAGGACAATGGGAAGTATCCTATCTGACCCACTGGGCCTGCTCCTTTTTCTAAACTTAGGATTTCTACCCCCACCCTTCCCCCTGGCCTACCTCCCACCCAAGGGTACTAAACACCACCAGGCAGCCTCAGAGGAGAGGGGTTCAGATGCTATCTGGAGAAGCTTCTGTGTGCAAATCTTGGGAGCCTTTAATACAGATGCTGTCTGGAAGCCCCAAGCTTTGTAAACCTTTATGTTGAATGTTTGAGGATAAGGTTGGTTTTCTTGGCATCAGACAGACTCCATGTGGGGCACGATGACTGATATCTACATTCTTTCTCTGTCCCATGCTGTGTCACCACGTCAGTGACAGCCTCCACGCCTGACTCAGCTTACCAGATTTGTAGTTACTTTAGGAAAACAGAGGATGGTTGTTTACTATGTTCTAGGTCAAAGTATAAAGATGTCAGTTCTATAAAAATGATAAGTTTCAGGGTAGTAAACTGAATTAGCATGAACCAAAAGTAGTAACGGCTTTCATTGAAGTGATTTTCTTATATTCCCACTCTTGGTTCCATGGGACTTCTTACCCTGCTTTATCATTTATTTAAATTCTAAATGTTCTGTGCCTCATACTTCTTTTAGTGGCTTCTACTCATTTTTATTTTTTCTTTGCTATTACCTTTTTGGACTTAATAGGCAGTGACATAAATTTAAATATTGGCTCCTCAGGCAAAAATTTCAGAAATAACTCCATGTCCCTTGCCAAGTAAACAGATTTCTATATGCAAATATTTTCTATGTCTCTTGAGCCTTTTCTTCCCCCTTCCCTTTGTATTCTTTCATCATACCAGTAGACCACCTACTTCTAGATACAGTAGTCCCCCATCACCCATGGGGGATACTTCCAAGACCCCCAATGAATATCTGAAATGGCAGGTAGCACCAAACCCTATATATACTGTATCTTTTTCTTTTTTAAGTTTATTTATTTATTTTTGAGAGAGAGAGAGAGAGAGAGAGAGAGAGAGAGAGAGAGAGAGAAGGGGAGGGGTAGAGAAAGAGGGAGACAGAAAATCTGAAGCAGGGCTTGGACCCACGAATAGTGAGATCATGACCTGAGCCGAAGTCGGATGCTCAACTGACTGAGCTACCCACGGGCCCCTATACTATATATCTTTTTCTATATGCATGCACACATGACAAGGTTTAATTTATAAATAAGGCACAGTAAAGATTAATGACAATAACTAATAATAAAATAGAATATAGTGTAATAAAAGTTGTATGAATGTGGTCTCTCTCAAAATATCTTATTTTACTGTACTCACCCTTCTTGTGATAATATGAGATTATAAAATACCTACGTGATGAGATGGAATGAGGTGGATGATGTAGGCATTGTGATGTAAGGTTAGGCTACTACTGACTTTCTGACCATTCGTCAGAAGGAGGATCATCTGTTTCTGGCAGTTGGCCACTGGTAACTGAGATCATGAATAGCAAAACGATGAATAAGGAGGGCCTACCATATATACTGAATATACATATACACATACTCATATTTACTGGTTCAAAAGTCAGTTAGGTACACGAGTGCATGCAGTGAAGAGTTTCTATTCAATTCTTATTCTCGGCCACCCAGTTCACTTGCCTGAAGGTGGATCATGTTACCAGTTTTCATGTGTGTGTATATTTTCAGAGATATTTTATGCCTATGCAAGTTACATACACACATAAGCATATACATTATATATATACATGTATATAGTGTGTGATATATACAAACACACATACATACATATTTTCAGGTGTGTGTATATTTTCAGAGATATTTTGTGCATATACAAGTTGCATGCACTCACACACACACAAGCATATACATTATATATATATAATGTAATACATACACACACACACACACACACACACACACACACACACACATCCACACTTCCTTTCCCCCTTTCTACAAAAACAGCAACATACCATGCATACCGTTCTGCATCTGGGCTTTTTTCACTTACCAAAATAGTGAAATAATCCCCATCTTCATGCATTAAGATCTTCCTCATTCTTTTTTATGGTTGCGTAGCATTCTATTGTATGGATGTGTCATGGTTTATTGAACAAGCTCCCCTTATGGATGAGCAATTGGGGTGTTCCCATTCTTTCCTATCACTAATAGTTCTGAAAAGCATAGCTTGGTACATGCTTCATTTTCCCCCAAGCAAATATATCTGTAGGATACATTCTTAGAAGTGGCATTGTGAAATTAAGGGTCATGTTCTTTTTTGTAATTTTGATAGATATGGCCCAATTGCCCTTCACGAAGTCGGCCCAACGCTCTGATCTTATATATTCCCTTCAGAGCACCACCACTGTATTTGAATCACACTTCCCATACCTGGGGACCCTCTCACATCGGTAACTCTAGTCTTCTTTTTGTCAAGCACATATGACATGAAGTATTTTGTTTTATTCTGAATAACTATTTAAAAAAGAAGAAGAAAAAAAAAAGGAAATTGGAATTGAAAGACTTAGGTGCAAGTTTTGGCTATATTTCTTACATGCCTTGCAACGTTGAGCAAATGACTCATCTACTCTGGGCCTAGTTTTTCTCATCTAAAAACTGGGATAAGTCTACCACCTCAAATGTTTTATAAAAATGAAAAGAGATAATGCATGAGAAGCATCCATATTCTCCTGACATGCATTAGGAACCCTGTAATTGATAGTTCCTTCCCTTCTTTGTTTTATGCCCATTTTGGTTTCCTTATTATTTTTTTAAAGGCATAAGTTTTCTGAGAGTGTGAAATTATAAACTATGTGGAAATATTTTGTAAACTATGTGGTAGGCAGAATTCTAAGATGACCCCCAATGACTCATTCCCTTAGAAAGTCTCCTCCCCTTGAATGTGGGAGACACCTATAAATATGACAGGATGTTGTTCCCATGATCCTTTCTGTCATATGGCACAGTTGAGAAATGGAGATTATCCTCAGGGGAGCTGACCTAATCCGGTGAGCCCTTTAGAAGCAGTTTTCTCTGGCTGGTCAATGGAAGAGGAAGGCAGAGTGACACTCACCAGCTGGCCCAGAAGAAAGCAAGCATCCATCATGAACCGTTTTGGAGAGTCACACGGCAAAGGACCAGGGGCAGCCTCCAGAAGCTGAGAGCAGTTCCTAGGCAACAGCTAGCAGGAAAGTGAGGATCTAAGTCCTACAACCCCAAGGAACTGAATTCCGCCAACAACTAGTGAGCCTGGAAGAGCACCCCAAGGCCTGGATGAGAACCACAGACCCAAATGACACCTTGATGCCAGCCCAGGGAGATTCTGAGCAGAAGATCTGGGCACACTGTACCCAGACGCTAACCTACAGGACTGTGAGATGATACACATGGGTTGTTCTAAGCCACTACCTTCGTGATAGTGTGTTGTGCAGCACTAGAAAACTGATTCACTATGTAAACCCTTTGTCCAGTGAGATCAACCAGTGATGAGATTATAGAGTATCCACAGCACCTTCATATCCCTGTTATGTTTCCAGGGCCTTAAATTCACAGAATGCCCATTGATTGCTCCTAAGAAAACATTTTTTTTTCTTTTTCTCGAAACAATTTTTGATTGATTCGTGAGTAACTTAACCGTATTATGTTTTGAATAACAAAGTCTGACTTTAAAAGCACTGATGTGAGTTTTGGTAAGTTTTCCGTCTATTACTCAGAAACAGTAGCACTAACACTTTCTCAGGAGAAGTAGACTGAGGATTCCATGTTCTGATTTGGCTAGTTTTTATTATCTGCTCTCGTTGCACACATTTAGTGCATTTTGAATCTCTTATAAACATAATTGTTCGTTCTAAGTAAGATGAGCAGCTAGTAGTGGGTTTCCTAAAGAGGAAGCCATTAGTGGACTTGACTTTAACTGATATCAGTGGTGTCCATAAGAACAAAATTATGAATGAGGGGAGCCTGTAGAAGCTTAATGTGAAACTTTATGAAGGGTATAAGACCAGCTATTATATGGTAACAATTATCTAAGAGATAAAACTGATAGATCCTATAAATGTTTTAAGTGTGCTGGCTAAGACTTCTTAACTTTTCATATTATTGCCTTAGTCCAGCTTTCTAAAACCCTGAAAATTAAAACAATTATTATTCATTAAAAATACATCTAACAAGAACAATATAGTGATCAGATATAGCTTGTCTAATTTTAAAAATTGATGATGTTTTAAGACACATTTATTTGAAATTTTACATTTATGTTTTTGCATTCTGATTCCACATGGTAACATGGAATCTTATGCACTGAGCTTATCTGTATGACTAAAAAAGAGTTTGGCGTCCATGTGCCCATGGATAATATCTATCCCTCAGGTAGGGTTCAGTAGGGGGGAGCAAATTTTTAGATGGTGTTTCTACTCTCGGTTGTTAACTTGATGGATTAATGGATCACGAGCTACTAATGTGGTGATAAATGGTGCTTATTTTGATTATTTTTTATTCTAAAGCTATTGCTTGTTTAAAAACTCATTAAATTTTTTTATTTGAGTGTAGTTGACACACAGTGTTACATTAGTTTCAGGAGTACAGCATAGTGATTCAATTTCTTTATAGGTTATGCTGTGCTCTCCACAAGCATAGGTAGCACCTGTCGCCATACAATGCTATTACGATACCATTGGCCATATTCTCTATGCTGTACCTTTCATCCCCGTGACTTATTCACTCCGTAACTGGAAACCTGTACCTCCCGCTCCCCTGCACCCGTTTTGCTTATCCCCCCTTCCCTGTGGCAACCAATTTGTTCTCTGTATTTACAGGTCTAATTCTGCTTTAAAAATTCATTTGTGATGGCTTAACTTTCCTAAACAAGGAAATGGAAGTGTCAATGCACAGACAACCTGCTCCTAGAGTGGTCTATTAGACAGCGTCTAGTTAAGAGGCTTCAGCTGCTGCCTACACACCTCGCTTTCCCCTTTGGAGCTCAAGGGATTGTACAATTAATCCTCCTAACATCCATTTACACTTGATTAAGAACAGGTGGAGGGATCTTCATTTCACAAATAAGACTCTTACACATAAAGAGGTTAATGATTTCCTGACAAGCCAGCAACAAAACTGGGCCGGCCGTCCTCATGGCTGTCCTCCTGGCCCCAAATTCCCTGCTCTGCACCATCACGCTCCCGTCTTTATACTGTCAGTGAGACTGGTTTTCATTGTAAACCATGTGTTTGCTCCGGGGATGAAAGTGGAGAACTAGGTAAAGCAGGTCTTTGATCATATTGTTTTTATCATATTCCTCAAGGAGCTGCTGATCCATGTTTGTATTTGCAAAATCATTTCTGTTTGGGGAGCCTGGGTGGCTCAGTCGATTGAGCGTTCGACTCTTGATTTCAGCTCAGGTCATGATCTCACGGTTTGTGAGTTCGAGCCCTGCATGGGGTTCTGTGCTGACAGTGTGAAGCGTGCTCGGGTTTCTCTCTCTCTCTCAATCTCTCTGTCCCTCCCCCACGCATACACTCTCTCAAAAATAAATAAATAAACTTAAAAAAATCATTTCTGGGGGTGCCTGGGTGGCTCAGTTGGTTAAGTTTCTGACTTCGGCTCGGGTCATGATCTCATGGTTCGTGAGTTCGAGCCCCATGTCAGACTCTGGGCTGACAGCTCAGAGCCTGGAGCCTGCTTCAGATTCTGTGTCTCCCTCTCCCTGCCCCCACTTGTGCTCTGTCTGTCTCTCTCTCTCAAAAATAAATAATAAATATTAAAATTAAAAAACCATTTCTGTTTAGTACCTAGCCCCACCCATCCCTCTGTGTGAAGATGTTAGAAGGAAATGAAGTGGTCTATCATATTTTTATTTTTGACAAATGCCCTTGGAATGCTGTTATAATAAGAATACACAATTTTATTTTATTTATTTATTTAAAAAAATTTTTTTTAATGTTTTTATTTATTTTTGAAGGATAGAGAGACCGAGTGTGAGCAGGGGAGGAGCAGAGAGAGGGAGACATAGAATTTGAAGCAGGCTCCAGGCTCCGAGCTGTCAGCCCAGAGCCCGACGCGGGGCTCGGAACTCACGAACTGGGAGATCATGACCTGAGCCGAAGTCGGACGCTTAGCCGACTGAGCCACACAGGCGCCCCAAGAATACACAATTTTAAAGTGCAGGACTAACATAAGATCATCCTTCCAGTGGCAGTAACATAGTTGAATACCAAAGAAAAAATGTTTCATTCCATGAGAATATCACGGAACCAAGCTTCCTTTGTAAGTCTGCTAAGTCATGGAGAATTTTTAGGCAGTCATGATTATAAAACAAGTCTTGGAATTTGGGGAAATGTAAAAAAAAAAAACCAAAAAAACAACCCTTGGACCACATTGTACAATCAGAGTAGCCCCACTGTGTTATAAAATTTAAAATGGAGGGAAGGAATTGCAGGCCCCACTTTGAAGATATCAAACGTGAAAATTTCACTCAAGCTGCCTCTCCTGTTTCCAGCTGGCAGTTACTGCCACCGGAATCACAAACAACAGCAGGTAATTTTAGCAGAATATGTCTCATCCAAAAGAAAAAAAGGTGAGTTGTACCAACAGACGAGAAAATTCAATAATGAAGCAACAATTAACAAATAATATATGGCATCAGTTCTATAAAGAGTATTTGAAAATTGCAATTGAATTTGGAAAAATGCAAATTGGCTTTGCTGGGAAAAATTGATCCAAAATACAAACAACTCGTTGTTGTTTAATGTGGTCAAGAAATGGAATGTTCTTATAAACCAACATTTCGATTAATAGAAGTAGCATGGTATTACATAAAGAATTCTAGGGGCACCTGGGTGGCTCAGTCAGTTGAGAGTCCAACTTTGGCTTAGGTTGTGATCTTGTGGTCTGTGAGTTCAAGCCCCGTGTCAGGCTCTGTGCTGACAGTTTGGAGCCTGGAGCCTGCTTCGGATTCTGTGTCTCCCTCTCTCTCTGCCCCTCCCCTGCTCATGCTCTATCAAAAATAAATACACATTAAAAAATTTTTAAAAAGAGAATTCTATCCAATTATGGGTCAGATGATCAACTCTGCTTCTAGCATAGCTGTGGGGCTTGTTCATTAATTTGACCTCTCTGAATTAGTTTTTTCAGCTCTAAAATGGGAGTAATGTATATTCTTTCTATTTCACAGGGTTATTACAAGGAACAAATATGTTCGCAAAGTATAAGGTTTTGTTAACACCATACAAGGCGGGGGAACAGTGTTAAAGTATTAGGCTAGAATATACTACATGTGACACAAAAGCTAAACTGTATATAAATACATCTTTGATAAAGCTAAGGTGTGAGGTTTTTTTTTTTAAAGTTTATTTTTGTGTGTGAAAGAAAGACAGCACGAGCAGGGCAGAGACAGAGAGAGAGAGGGAGACACAGAATCCGAAGCAGGCTCCAGGCTCCCAGCTGTCAGCACAGAGCCCAACGTGGGGCTCGAACTCACGATCTGTGAGATCATGACCTGAGCCAAGTCGGATGCTCAACCCACTGAGCCACCCAGATGCCCCAGCAAGGGTGTGATATTAATGACACTTCTTTTACAAGCCCATGGGTGCAGATGTGACCTTTACATTTTTTTAAAAAGTTATTTGAGTCATTATGGGGTCTCCCTTCTCTAAATGCTGTCATCCATGTCTGATCTGAGATCTTACCCAGGACTAGAGTGTGTGTGTGTGGGTGGGTGGGTAAGTGTCCATCTGGTCTTCTGAGATTGGTCTGCTTTGACTATGTGACACCCATTTCTCTCTTGGGTCTTGCTCCCTCCCCAACGGCATTGTTGAGAAGCAGGGTGCAGGTCTTCTTGTTAGTCTGAGGGAAATTCTTTTCTTTACCTGTTTCTTCAAGAAACAACACTGTAGAGGTGCCTGTGTGGCTCAGTTGGTTAAGCGTCCGACTTTGGCTCAGGTCATGATCTCACAGCTTGTGGGTTTGAGCCCCGCGTCGGGCTCTGGGCTGACAGTTGGGAGCCTGGAGCCTGCTTCGGATTCTGTGTCTCCCTCTCTCTCTGCTCCTCCCCAATGTGTACACTCTCTCTCTCTCTCTCTCTCTCAAAAATAAATAAATAAACATTAAAAAAAAAGAAAGAAACTGTTGTAGACCTACAAAGCTTCTCCGAGACACCAGCTTTTAGAAAAAAAGAACCAGGAAGAGGTGCAGGCTTTTTCCGACTTTCTGCCTGGTCACATACCTTCCCTGAGGCGCCGAGCTGGCTATCTGATTGAAGGTGGGTATGAGAAAGGAAGGAGGACTTCTGGATTACTATTGCAAGACATCTATAGTCATTTATTCATTCAACACATGGTTAACGAGCACCTACTATATACTAGACCTTGTGGAATGGCCTTGGGATAGAGTCGAGAACGAGACAGGTACAGTTCCCACTCAGGTGCTTACATTCTAGAGAAGCTAGACATTAAAACATGACTGAAAAAGAGTAATTGCACAATTGCCCTTGAGATAAGTGCTGTAAAGAACATGGAGAAGGTGTGAAGAAGAGGTACAAAGGGGAACCGATCTAATCTGGGGTCAGGGAAGGTTTCTTTGAGAAAACCATTTAAGCTGAGATCTGAAAGATAAGTAGCCATCAGTTTGGGGTGGGGAGGGAACATTCAGGCAGAGGGAAGAATATGTCCAGATGGAAGGGTAATGGCCCATTGAGTCAGGTTGACATCACATACCATGACGCAGATGAGCCAAGAAATAGGACATTATTTTCTGTGATCAAAGGCAGCTTTCTATCGAGAGAACAGTCTAGCTAAAACAGGTAACTTACCCTATCCCTTTCTACTATGCCTGTTGCAATGTATTAACTCCCCCACCCCACCCCCGCCCAGTTCAATGACCATTATTTGTCATTATCCAATTCAAAAGTGTGCCAGGGTGCCCGGGTGTCACAGTCGGTTAGGAATCTTGATTTCGGCTCAGGTCAGGATCTCACGGTTCGTGAGTTCAAGCCCGGCATCTGGCTCTGTGCTGATGGCGCCAAGCCTGCTTGGGATTCTGTCTCCCTCTCTTTCTGCCCCTCCCCTGCATGCTCTCTCTCTCTCAAAATAAATAAAAATAAACGTTAAAAAGGTGTCCCAATTATCATTATTTGTCACTGTCCATCCAACACCACTTCTGAAATTATTGCATTCCTACACAACTATCTGGGAGTTTCTAACCATCCCAGGTAGTTGTGATCATTTCTAGATTTTGAGCCCCAGGCTGGGGTGGGGGAATCCTGGGCGCTCCTATGCCAATTTTTTGTGTTAACTTTCTCTTTCCCTGTGGAATCGAGAGCTGATGGAAAAGATATAAGAGAACATAAGAGACCAGGTAGGAGGCTAGTGCAGTGAACAACAGTGGTAGTTGGACCAGAGAGATAGCAGTAATGATGAACAAAGTAGACAGGCTTAAGACAGAGAGAGAAAGGGGAGAGGCACCTGGGTGGCTCAGTTGGTTAAGTGTCCAACTTCAGCTCAGGTCATGATCACATGGTTCACAAGTTCAAGCCCCACATCGGGCTCTGTGCTGACAGCTCAGAGCCTGGAGCCTGCTTCAGATTCTGTGTCTCCTTCTCTCTCTGCCCCTTCCCCAACTCGTGCTGTCTCTCTCTTTCTCTCAAAAATAAATAAACATTAAAAAATTGAAAAAAGACATAGAGAGGAAAGGGAATAAATAGGATTCAGGGATTGATTGGATATGTGTGTGAGGGGAGCACTTAGGGAGAAGATAGTGACTTCTAGGGTTTCAGATAGGTTGCGTTACTGTTTACTATGATATGGAACATTGGAGGAAGAAGACTGGGGAGGAGTTTCTTTTGGGAGGGATCTATCATCAAAATGATTTCCTTCTGGCCAGGGTTGGCATCCTCTGAACCAAAGCGTAGCGATTACTAGACTGTGGTGTTGGTTTAAGTCAATTATGGATCCTGAGAATTCTCTCATGATACAAGTGTGTCCTTAACATGTCTGCTTGGGTGTGTACTTGGCATCTTACACTTAACATTTGCCAAACAGAGTGTCTGATCGTCTTTCTATACCTTACTCCTCCTACAATGTCCTTCATCTCAGGAAATGATAACTCTGTCCTTCTAGTTGTTCTGGCCTTAAGTGTTCTCTTTATACCCCATACATGCAGTCAATCAATGAATCCTTTGGTTTTTCCTTCTAAAAATATCCGGAATCCAATCAATTCTTTTCACCTCTACTGCTACTGCATTTGTTCCAAGCCATTATCATTTTATCATTTCTCTCCCGGATTGTTGCAGTAGCCTCTCACTGGCTTCCATTCAAGCTCCTCTATGGTCTGTCATCCACACAGAAGTCAGAGTGAACCTGTGAAAATAAGCCAGATCTTGTCACTGCTCTGGTCAAACTCCTCCAATGGCACCTCACTCTTCTCAAAGTGAAAGTCAAAATGTTAACAGTGGCCTACAGGGCTCTAAGTGATCTGATTTAGCTACCTCTCTGGCCTCACGTTCTACCACTTTCCCCCTTGTACACTCTTCTCAAGCCACACTGGCCTCTGAAGTTTCCCAAATATGCTAAGCACATTTCCATCTCAGGGTCCTTCTGCCCAGAATGCTCTTCCTCTTTATAGATGCATGGCTCACTTCCTTACCTCCCACTCAAATGACACCTTATTGGTGAGGCCTTCTCTGATACCCTATTTAAAATTGCACCCCTGCTCCCCTTCTCTGCTTAAATTGTTCCACGATATAGATAACCATTTAACATAAATATACTTTACCTTTTTATTATCTGTCTCCCGTTCCCCCACCAACCCCGCACGCAATGCGTGCTTCATTGAGGGCAGGATTTTCCTTCTCCCATGCTGTGTGTTCTGTGCCTAGCTTGTTACTTGACACTTGGGAGGGACTTTGGTGGCTTTTTCTCGTAACCAACCCAGCTGCATCTCAGGTTTGGCCTTATGTTTGGAGGGATCAACACATTTGTCAGCTGGGAGGACTCAGGGCTTTGGAGGAGTTCCAGGGTTCAGATTTTTTCAATTCCTTTGGCTCCTTCATAACATCCCCATTCCAATGACCAAGATTTGAGTCTTTTCCAATTAGGGCATCACTTTTAACCTAAGGAAACCAGCACAGCATAGAAGCCAGATAGTGCTATTCTGCCGCGCTCACAATGGTCTCCTCATTTGGGTGCCAGTACGCTTAGACCTCTAACGCATTGGATTGGTGACAGCTTAAAATCAGTAGCAGCAGATTTTATGAGCCTTTTAAAATTCAAGTTCTTTTCCTGTCTAACAACTCCTCATGAAAATAGTGTAGGTCTTGGTTCAGGGATGGCAGCAGCCAAAATTGTATTGTGTCACTTGGGTCCTCTGCAAGGCCCACGTGGAAATGGAGTCGGGAGTGCAGTAGGTTTATTGGGGGTAAAGCTTACGAGAGATAAAAGGGGGCCAAAATAGGAGCGGGCAAGGAAAGCCTGCAGATTGAGATGCAGGTCCCGCAAAGTCTTATCAACCCAACCTTGAGCTCCGGAGAAAAGTTGCCAGGAGAGGAGTCCCTCGTCAGGCAGAAGTGGCCAGTCCCTGGACGTCTGCCATGCTGAGTCATTGGCTGGGGCTGCCTGAGAAGAGCTTGGCCTCAGTCCCAAACCTGAGGTGGATCCTGAAGGCATTATAGCTGGAGGCTGTCAGCTGATTGAACTCCAGGGCCCCCATGGCAAGGTTTTTTTTTTTTTTTTTCTCAATGGGAGATCTGAGAAACACACCTCAGTGACTGCCAGATGTACTTAAGTGTTATTTTGACTCCTCCTAGATCATCACCGGGTTGGTCCATGGTGGGCTCAGGAGATAGGAACATGGAAGGCAAGCTTATGTAATAGTGCACAGCATCTGGGGCATATCAGCCTCACCTTAGTTGGCTGAGGAGGGGTTGGTGGCAAAACCTCTTTTTTTTACCCCCTTTGGTTGCAGGAGACAAGAACCCAAATCTAACTGGCCTTTATGACTTTGCTTGAGATAAAGACCTCAAAATAGAAGCTTTTGAGCATTAACCAAAGCCTTATCTTTTAGTGACAGCGAGGTCTAGGGCTACAGAAAGCACCAATCCCGTTTACATATTTAAAAATATCTCTCACAACTAATGCAAATCAAATGCTTTAAAATTTTAAAGCATTCCCGCTAGTGCGCACTTCAAACAACAAACTAACACTGGCAGTTATTACATCATCTTAAAAAAAACCCTCTTGTAATCAATTAAACTCATTACACCTGAATAATCATTACCAATGATGTATAATTTAAATAATCTTTGCAAGATGATTTATTTATGACTGTCAGGCCTACTAATGACTTTCCAAAGCATCACTCAGTAGAGTCTGATAAAAGTTTCCTGTTGAAGCCTTTTCAAACCTTAGGGAGTTTCCAGGATTGCCCTGGGGCCCACTTAAAGACAGGAAGAGTGGCCCATGAATATTACCCGAGGGCCTTTCCTATCCTTATCTTCCCGGAGCTGGGCACTCTGGAAGGAATTTGTCTCTTTCTTGATACTCTTTATTTAAGCCACCAGAGGCAACCAACTCAGGCATCTCTATATTTGGCTACCTGAAAATCTTCCCCCTCGGTAGGTGCCCGGCCGGAGACCCTAGAGACGGCTGGCTCTAACTTAAGCCGTTGCTTTACCACCAGGCATGGACTATACCATTTTCCCATCGGGGGCCCGGGGGCATCTTACTACCACTGATCCTACCATCCCTCTACATTTTCTCTCAAGATCTACTGTATGTGACTTCACTCCCGTTTAGGCATGTTTGATAGCAAGAGTTAGACATCTGCTCACACTAACTTGAAGTGAGGCAGGATTTACTGTAACGTTAAATGCTACAATCTCATGGACGCGCGAGGATAAGAATTGGATTATGCTGGGGCGTCTGGGTGGCTCAGTCGGTTGAGCATCCGACTTCGGCTCAGGTCATGCTCTCACAGTCCGTGAGTTCGAAACCTGCGTCGGGCTCTGTACTGACAGCTCAGGGCCTGGAGCCTGCTTCGGATTCTGTGTCTCCCTCTCTCTCTGCCCCTTCCCCGCTCATGCTCTGTCTCTCTCTGTCTCTCAAAAATGAATAAACATTAAAAAAAAAATTTATAAAAAAAAATTGGATTATGCTCAGGCCACACAGGTATGGGAAGTGGGACACCAGGGACTGTAGGGGGGGCCCGCCCACCCACTCACGGAGGGCCACAGCACAACTTCTCTTGGCAGGCTTCCTTGGTCTTGTCTCTTGTGGCTTTTCCACACCTCCAGAACTTGAACTCCTGTGTGGCTTTAGTTTGTCATAGCACTGACTCCTACCCTGTTTCTACTTGATTTTTTCCCCCGAGATTCAGGCTCTTGGTGGCCCAATTTTTGAATTAAGTTTCATAGTGTTCCAATTCTGAATTCCCAGGAGAAAGTCAGGTGAAAATCTCTGGTCCAATCAACTGTGACTAGGATGGGGCTGTCATAACGCTCCTGTGGGAGAAGATGAAGCAGCTTCTCTACGAAGAGATTATGGGCGGCAAGGTAATGATTGGCATGTGAGTTGAAAGTTGGGATGAGTTTCTGGGGCCCCAGAAAGCAGGTAGGAAGAAGGATAAGCATTTGTGTAAATACTTAAAATAATTTTATTATCAGGAGGTAGTATAGAATAATGATTCTCTGAGACTCTGGAGTCAGACTTACAATGTATGTGACCTTGGATACATTATGTAATTTCTCTGTATCTCAGTTTTCTCATCGGGAGGATGGAGATAATGGGACCTATCTTATAGTGTTGTTGTCCGTTAATATATGTAAAATACTTAAAATAGTGCCTGGTTTGTATTAAGTGATAAATAAACATCGATTATCATATTATTTTTTTAAATTTTTGTAATGTTTATTCTTGAGAGAGAGAGAGACAGACAGAGTGCAGGTGGGGGAGGGGCAGAGAGAAGAAGACACAGAATCCGAAGCAGGCTCCAGGCTCTGAGCTGTCAGCACAGAGCCCGTCGTGGGGTTTGAACTCACAAACCCTGAGATCATGACCCGTGCCGAAGTCAGATGTTTAACCGACTGAGCCACCCAGGCGCCCCAATGATCATCATATTTTTAACTACATTCTTCTTAGAGTTCCCTACTGACTAACAATATAACGTTATTTACATTCTATTGTTAAAATTCCACTTATATAAAAATAAGCATTATTTGTGCTCTTTTATTGTCATCAACTGGTTGACATGTGGTTGGTGTGTATAGACAGGTACGTTCACTGTCATGGTTGTTTGGACTATTTGCCTTATTACTTCACACAATAGTATTTGTATTTAATAAAAGTCAGTTCTATAAGTACTGACTTTTGTTGTATTTGTACACCATCGATCTTATTAATGAACATTTTGCTTTAAATTAACACACTTAAATGAAGAAGAGTCTTAACTACATTTTCTTAAAGGAGGAAACACTTTATCATCACAATAAGATAATACCCTGTATCACTTGCCTTAAATAGAAGATAACCAAGGCGCCTGAGTGGCTCAGTTGGTTAAGCATCTGACTCTTAACTTCAGCTCAGATCGTGATCTCATGGTTTGTGGGATCAAGCCCCATGTTGGGCTCTGTGCTGATGGCAAGGAACCCCTTTGGGATTCTTTCTCTCCTTCTCTTTCTGCCCTTCCCCCTGCTTATGCTTTCTCTCTCTCTCTCTCTGTCTCTCAAAATAAATAAATAAGTAAACATTAAAAACACAGAAGATAACCATAGATATCAATACAATGAAAACAGCACAGTGTCACTAAAGTCTAAGTAGGTAACTAACTAAATAATATTTGACAGAGTGGGAGGTTGGGTTTCTGTAAAAAAAAGGAGACCAGCAAGTGTTAAATAGCAGAATTGAGCAGAATTGAATTCAGTAGTGATACAATCAGAGGATTAAAAAGAATTGGGGGGAGGGGGCAATAACACTGTCACTATGTGGCTTAATGGTATCTAACAGTTGGGTGTAAGGGCTTCGGAAGCCATCCCTGAAATTATCTCTTCTATGGCCAGTAGCACAAGTTCCACACAATAAAAAACAAACAACAAACACTGTTCCAGAGGGACTAAAAGCTTCTAAGCTGGGAGAAGACTAGGAACCCTGCTTTACTCTTTTTCATTCCATTTTCTCTATAGCAGGCTTATACCTCAAGGAAAGTAGAGGTTTTGGAGTTCGGATCCTTTTCCCAACACTTACTCAGATTGGAAGTTACTTATCATCTCTCGTTTCCTTACCTGTAATGTGGGGTGAGATAATAGCACCTAAAGTACCAAGTTATTATGAAGATTAAATATGACCACATATGAGAAGTGCTTAGCACAGGTCCTGACTGTAGCAAGCACTAATAAATATGTATATTTTGTATTATAAATGGGATGAAACGTATAGCAACTTGCTTTTTATTCTTAATAATATTTTATGGTAATCCCTCCATGTGAGTTCATATAAATCTACCTTATTTTTTAAATGGCTGTGTAAAACCCCAAAGTATATATATTCAATATTATCTTTAACCAGTCTTTTGCTGGGGGACATTCAGGTTGTTTTCTTTTTTCTTTTTTGGTAAATGCCATCAGTGCAGAGCCCATTTGGGGCCCCGATCCCACCAACCGTGAGATCACGACCTGAGCAGAAATCAAGTCGGAAGCTTAACTGACTGAGTCACCCAGGCACCCCTAGGTTGTTTTCCGTGTGTGCCTGTGTGTGTATTCATTTTACAAGTGAGGGGACTGAGGCTTAAAGAGGTTAAGGCAGACTGAGCAAACCAAAGGTGCACCATGATCTGTCATTGTCAACAATGGACTCAAGGCAGTTTGATTCACATGTAAAGGGGGAAATGATATTACTCAGGGGAGGTGTGTAAAAGACGCCCCCTGACTGTGCAAAGGGCATGACTGTGTGGGGTGGAAGTGAATGGGCTAGCCAGAGGTCCTACAGGCTGTGTGAGACTGGAACAATATCTCGGGTGGGGGAGGGGGCGGGGAGACTCACAAGGAGAGAACGGAAGAGGCAGGAAAAGCTTCACAGGCTCACTCTGCCCACATCTCAATTTTTGCATCCTCTTCTGTCACCTGTTTATGGTGTAGACGAGCAAATTACATTTCAGTGCCTGTCTAGCACAATGCCTCATCCTGCAAATGCTCAATAAATATTTACTGAGTGAATGAATAGATTTACATTCCTGATTACCTAAGACTTAGGGAATCTTGAGCCAGGCATCTAGGCGTGGCAGGGACACCATCTGGCAGGGAAGGCACCATCAGACTCGGCCCCGCACAGGCAAGCTGAGTCAGACTAGTAAGCAGAGGCAAGTATTGAACTTTATGGCTGCCACGTGGAGTTGAACACAATTCACAGCATTGTTTCAGGTGCTAGCAGAGGAGCAAAAAAGCCCTGAAAGAACCATTATAAGACTTCGCATGTCCTTTGTGTAGGATCATAAAAACAGGATATCTTGCCCAAGTTTATGATTCCATTACAAAAGAAAAATAAAGCCATTAGTAAATCTAAGGAAACGTATTGACTGCGCATCTCTTTGTCCAGGTCGGTTTGCAGAATATATTGAATTGGGCCATGTGGCCCCCAAGAGCGAAATCCATGAGTTATTTTTAGTGGAGTTAGAGCAAGTCTAAATAAATACAACTCTGTCTGCCTTGAGTTGCTCTTTATGATAGCAGTATCATCCCTGTTATGTCCTAGAATGCTTTCACGGGGCACTACTTCGAGCATAGGCAGCCTGCACTCAAGGTGGAATCATTGTGAACTGATTTTTTTTTTTGAACAGTGGCTCTACTTGATTTGAAGTGGTTCAAATCAAATGTAGGTTATGCAGTTTGAATTCCAGTTGTGCCTCATGATTAATCATGATTTTGCTAAAATAATTCTGTGTAACAAATAACTATCAAATCTCCTTTGTCTTTCTCGTTTGCAAGCCTGTGGATTGGCTGTGTGTGGCTTTCTTGGCTTCAGCTGGGATCTCCTGAGCTTGGTTCCGGGCTATCGGTTGGGTTCAGGGCTGTTCCGAGAATTTCCTCATTCTGCAGAAGCTACTCAGGGCATGTTCCCTCATGATGGATGGAAGAAGTGCAAGGAAGTCAAACCACACAGGCACATTTAAAACCTATACTTGTGTCATGCCAACTAACGTTGCATTGGCCAAAGCCTATGTCAATGGGACAAGGAAGTATATTTCTGTCATGGAGACGGGACATGGCAAGAAGAAAAAATTGTGCGCAAATAATGCAGTCTAACACACCCTGGGACGTTGGTGAAGATGCTGAACCTCTTTGTGCCTCAGTTTTCATCATCTGAAAAATGGGCATCATTGGGTTGCTTGAAGACTTAAATGATTTACTATGCACAAAGTTGTTGGAATGGTGCCCGGCTCATAGGAAGCACTTGATAAATAACAATTATTTGTACTTAAGCTATTTTCTATGAAAGTCAAGTAAGAAGTTTCTGATTTCTGGGAACCCCAATTCCAACAAGTTCTGATGCAGTTTTATGTTCACACTGATGATGATGATGGACGTATTAGCACACATTCAGAATGATGATAAAAGAGAATAGGAGTAAGTAAGAATGTCATTTGGAACACATATGAAATTGGGATAATGAGGTTGTTGCTATGATCAAGTCAGATAGAATGCAAATATTGCATTGAAAACTGTGAAGCACTGCAGAATCTGTATAGCTCTTAATCCAGTCTCTTTTGTTTTCCAGAAGGCAGAATTAGGGCCCAAGGAAAGACCTAAGGTGCACGAATTCATCTCATTGCAGCACAGCCAACTAGAATACTGTCTACTAGGTCAAGGTATATTTTCTATACTTGAACAGATTTCTTTTAACATTTCCTTCTTTAGTTAGGAAAAAGAAAACAGACAAAAGACAAAATAGGTTTATATCAAGTACGTAATAAAAAATTTAAAATTACCTTCCAGTACATGTCCTTGGGTCAGTGAATTTTTTTTAATGTTTTATTTATTTTGAGAGAGTACAAGTGGGGGAGGGGAAGAGGAAGAGGGGGACAGGGGATCTGAAGCAGGCTCTGGGCTCACAACAGAGAGCCCGATATGGGGCTTGGACTCACGAATCGTGAGATCACGACCTGAGCTGGAGCTGGACGCTCAATTGACTGAGCCACCCAGGCGCCTGTCAGGTCAGTGAATTTTTAACCCAATTTTACTCCATTTCCACCCCCCTGCCCCCCCCCCCCGTACTACTACTTAGAATAATAACCCTAAGGTAAAAGAAAACTGTGAATTTTCTAAGGGAACACTATTCTTATAAAAGCAGGAAAGTTAATCTATTTTTAAAGAATGTTAAGAATTCAGGTTGAAATGAATAAGATTTTCTCGTTAACCTCCAAATTACATGTACCCTAATAAGCATTCGGTGGTTGTTATCATTCATCAAGGTTTTAATAGACTTATAAAATGTGAGAGTTTTGGTGTTGAGAAATTTTATGTTAGAAAATGTGAGTTACTGACTGTAACGAGGCAATGAGAGGTAGCTTGATTCAGCAGATAGAATATAAGCGTTGGGATCAGAGAATGAGGTTCCAATTCCATCTCTGCCACTTAATAACTGTGTGGTTTTGGGTAGGTTACTTAACTTCTCTATACCCTGCTGAATCATGTCAAGGATTCTGAGAGAACACAAGTTCCTTTTGGGCAGGAAATTTGTTTCGTTTACTGCTATGTTCCCCGTGCCTGGAACAATGATTGGCAGAATAAGCCTTAGAGATAACCTATCAAGTGTCCACCACAGGATCCAGCACATAATAGCTGTCAATACAAGGTAGGAACTTTTATTATCAGGAAGAGAAGAATAAGGTTTTGGGGACAATTATGTGATCTCTGTTTCTAGCCAAACAGGGGACACTGGGCTCAAACCCAGGGTAGACTGTCAGGAACTGGAGGAAAGATAGGCCTGAGGTCTAAGGCATTTAAAATACTACAACCAGGGGTGGAGCTGGAGAAGACAACCAAAAAGCTAACCTGAAGGAAATACCACGCCGAAGAAACAGGGCAGGGAATGGACAATTCCAGCATGAATCCAGCGCCTGGCATTTAGAAGAATTTAACAAGTATTTGTTGAATGGATGAAACAATGAATCTTTAATTTGAGGCCACAAATGGAGCCCATGGCTTTAGGACAAGAATAAGAGGCAGAGCCTGAAAATTTCTTTGAGTTAGTTCTGATGACCTGTACCAAAGAGGGGGTGGTGTTTCTTTATAGACAGTGTGGCAACAGGACATTCTCCACCAGGGGAGAATGTACAGTACAGTGAAGAATTGCATGATGGGTGCCTAGGTGGCTCAGTCGGTTGAGCAGCTGAGTCTTGATTTCCGCTCAGGTCATGATCTCATGGTTTGTGGGTTCGAGCCCTTCGTCGGGCTCTACACTGACAGTGTGGAGCCTCCTTGGGATTCTCTCTCTCCCTCTCTATCTGCCCCTCCCCTGCTCATACTCGCTCTCTCACTTTCTCTCAAAATAATAAATAAACTTTAAAAAATATCCTTATTAAAAAAAAAGAATTACATGACAATATTATGGGACTTGGGGAGAGATCAAATGGATTGAGCACTGGTCACTGAGAGAAACAGCCTTGCCCTTAGTTTAAAGGAACCACCGAGATGTTCTGAGGGTAAGATTAACATTGCTAATGAGAATAAGAGGGAAAAATTAAAGAAGCAATAAGTAAGTTGCTCAAGAAATAGAGAAGTATTCAGTTCATTCTCATCAAAAGTGCTAATACCATTCAATGGGGGCAAAAATAGTCTTCTCAGCAGATGGTACTGGGACAACCTGATATTCACCTGCAACAGAATGAAATTGGACCCTCCCTTACATCATATACAAAAATTAACTCAAAATGAATCAAAGACCTAAATGTCATATAAGCTAAAATGATAAAACTCTTAGAATAAAGCATAGGGGAAGTTCTGCATAACCTTGGATTTGGCAATGGTTTCTTAAATACGACACCAAAACAAAGGTGATAAAAGAAAAAATAGATAAGTTGGATTTCATCAAACTTAAAAACTTGTACATCAAAAGATGCTATCAAAAGAGTGGAAAGTCAACCGAGAGGTTGGGAGGAACTATTTGCAAATTATATATCTGATAAGCATTTAATATCCAGAACATAAAAAAAAACACTACAACTTAACAACAAAACACAAACAACCCAAGTTTAAAAATGGGCAAAGGACTAGAATAGACATTTCTCCAGAGAAGATATGCAAATCGGCACATCAAAAGGTGCTCAACATCATTAGTCATTAGGGAAATGCAAAGCAAGACCACAATGAGAGATCATTTCATACCTATTAGGATGGTTATTTAAAAAAAAAAAAAAAAAAGAAAATAGTGACTGTTGGCAAGGATGTGGAGAAATTAGAACCCTTACACATTGCTGATGGGAATGGAAAATGGTGCAGTTGCTATGGAAAATAGTTTGACTTTTTCTCAAAAAGCTAAATATAGAATTGTCACATGACCCTGCAATTCTACTAAGTATTTACCCAAAAGAATTGAAATCTGGGACTCAAATGGATATTTGCACATCAATATCTATAGCATCATTACTCACAATAGACAACACTTGGAAACAACCCAAGTGTTAATCACTGATGAATGGATAACCAAATGTGGTACATACATACCTTAGGATATTATTTAGCCATACAAAGGAATAAAGTTCTGATACATGCTACAACTTGGATGAACCTTGAAAACATTATACTATGTGAAATAAGCCAGACACAAAAGGACAAATATTGTATAATTCCACCCTTATGAACTATCTAGAATGGGTAAATTCAGAGACAAAAAGTGAGTTAGTGATTACTGGAGGAGGGAGTTATAGATGAATGGTTGTAGAGTTTCTGTTTGAGGTGATGAAAGGGTTTTGAACATGGATATTGGTGATGGTTGCACAACACTGGGAATGTATTTAATGACACTGAATTGTACACTTAAAAACAGCAAATGTTATATTACCTATGTATTTACTGTAATAATTAAAAAAATGAAATAGAGAAGTAGTGCTATCATCTGTGATCACTGTGGTAGATTGAATAGTGCTGCCTCCCAATCCAAGATGGCTAAACTCTAGTCACTGGTGCTATGCCTTTGTATGTTATATTATCTGGCAAAAGGGGCCTTGTAGATGAGTTAATTTTACAGATCTTAAAATAAGGAGATTATCCTGGATTATCTGGGTGGGCTCAATGTAATCACAAGGGGCCTTAAAAATGGAAGAAGGCAGAAGAGGAGGTAGGGGGAGATGCTATGGAAGAAGAGGCAGGAGATGTTCAAAGTGTGAGAGGGACCCAAACCACTCACCATTGCTGGCTTTGAAGAAAGGGGAAGGGGGCTGTGAGCCAAGGAATTCAAGAGACCTCTGGAAGCTGGGAGCAGTCCTTGGCTGATATCCAGCAAAGAAATGGGATTTCAGTCCTACAACCATGAAAATTTGAATTCTGCTGCAACCTGCACAAACAAAGAAATAGATCCTCTTTTAGAGCTAGCAGAAAAGAATACAGCCCTGCAGATGTCTTGATTTTAGCCTGGTGAGACCTATGTTGGAGTTACAGAACTACAAAATAATACATTTGTGTTAAAAAAAAAATAGAAAGCCTGTTGTGGAGGTGGCTATTACTCTGTGATAGGAAGACAGCAAGGGCTCACATGAGAGGTTTTGTGGAGTAGTCAGAAAACAGAGCAAAAATGACCATCAAAAGCAGCAGATTGCTTTTTCCAAAGATGACTACAACGATATCTCCCATCCCACATACTCTTCTGCAATGAGAACTTGCCACCATCAGGAAGTCCCTTGCCTTGAATTTGGATTGGCCTTTGTGACTTGCCTATAAGAAAAGGAATGTAATGAAAGTAATCCTGCATGATATCTGAGGCTACATCAAAAGATGGGTGTTGTATGGAAACCAATTTGTCAATGAATTTCATATTAAAAAAGAAAGAAAGAAAGAAGCTGAGGCCAAGGGAGATTAAATTTTAACAATTGGATTAAAAAAAAGAGAGACCTTCTATCTGGTTCCCTTATACTTGTTTTCCATATGCTACATCTCAGGACATTGCCTGTTGGAACCCAGGCTCCATGCTGTGAGGAAGACCAAGCCACACAGAGAGGCCCATATAGGTGCTCCAGTCAACAGTCCCAAACAAGCCCAGCCTTGGAGTCATCCCACCCAGGTGATGAAGCCTTCAGAAAATTCCAACCCACGATTGTTTGAGTCACCTCCAGCTGAATCTAAATCTTTGTGCCCCCCAACTGCAGCACATAGATTTGCCATCCCTGACGGGCCCAGTGCAAATCCCTGACCCACAGAATCTGTGAGCGTTAAATGGTTGTTGTCTTACGCTTCTGAGTTTGGGGTGTTTTGTTACAGAGTAATATATAACCAGAATAAGTGTGAAAGAAGAATAAATAGAATTTTATAACACCCACAGGGAGGCAAGGCAGTGAAGAGGCATAGATCATTCCAGAGTCTCTTGCTTGAGGGCTAGGAAAACAGTGGTCTTCATTACTCATGGAAGGCAGATGGCCAGGGATGGAGAAGAATGGAGGAAAGAGAGAAGCATGATCATTCCTCCATGAACAACATGAAAATGAGGGATCTCTTCTGTTTTAATGAGAGGCTTGGTTGGGATTGGGCTCTCTCTAGCCACTCCCAGAACTATGAGGAACACCACTGTAATTCTCAAAAGTACTAAAGTATCAATTTATTGCAGCCAGGCTGACTCTGAGTAAGGGTTGACCAGCCCACAGGAATTATTGTCAGTTGGCTAAAGTAGAGTACACCTCTGCATACTGAAGTGCCATTGAAGAATGCATTCCAACAGATTGAATTCTTATGAAAAAAACTGGTAAATAATGAAAACTACCACTGATGCTTTGCTGCAGGCCTTTTTAAATGACCTCAATTATGACTGTTCAATAAATACAAAACTGAAAAAATTATGAGATTAAAGAATTATGTCCAGAATCAAGCCATCCTCAGAGGATCCAATGAAAATTCTCTCCTAGAAAGCAGTCTTAGCATTCTACAAACACAACTACCGAGAAAGCAAGGAGTGAATGCAGATTAAAATAGGGACAGCGTCTTGATGAACCAGAGATTCATCACAGTTGGTGCCTATAAGTGGACTATAAGTGAGGTTTAACAAAAGATTCCTCAAAGGAACCTGATAAAAAAAAACAGTTTTGTTTTGTTTTTTAGTTTTTAGGTTTTTTAATTAGTGAAGATCTCAAGAGGTGCCCACATCTATGTTCTTTAGAACCCTCTGGAATCTGCATCACCACTCATTAGAACTGTATCATTTAAGAGCACCCTAAGGCCATTTGGCCAAAGTGAACGGTACTAATTCAACTTTCATTGTTAGCTACTCAGCTGTGCTATATTAAATAATTTAACCTCGAAATCTCTTTCCAACTCTACATTCTAGTACAGTACATTGATTTGTAGTTTTTTTCCCTTATTTATTTCATTCTTCTGTGTTTTAGTTAACTTCTCTCCCTCATTAACTGTAGTTTGTTTCTAAGCCCCATTTTGTGGTTTCTGCTCTTTTCATTCTGGATTTCATATCTTTGGGAAGCTTATCTAAATACACAATGTTAAGTTACTTTTTCTTCAAGAAGTACTTACTGATTCCTACATCTACATCTTCCAGTTCTTTCTCCTAAGCTGTGCTTCAGTTCCGCCCCTCCAATTAAATGTCTTCTTTTTCAGTTTAGAAAAGTGAGAACCCATTATCTAAAGTGATTGGAATGAGTTTCAAGTGGGAACGGTCATCCTACCTTTGTAGGTTAATCTCATTAATCTGCTTTGTAGTCTGCTTTGGATCCTGCTTTTAGTAGTAGCATTCAAGTAAACGCCCAGTAAGCCACTCTGAATTGGTTGTGGTTCAAATTATGAGGATTTTTAAAGGAAAGCTAAAGCCAATGCTGGATAACATGGACGTTATCTTGTAGGATTTGGGAGCAGAAAAATCGAAATTCTTTCTCCATGAACAGGAGAAATTTGGAGTAGACCACTGCTTTTTAAAATTGGACTGTATGAGCACTAGGAATTCTATGACCTCCCTTCAGGGCTGTCAGTGGGGTGACAAGGTACCCAACAGGTAAAGCTTCTCCAACCCTTGCCTCTCACAAGTGTCAATCAGATGACTTCACTTTCATCCGTTTTTCATACTGCACGATTTAAAAAAATTTTTTTTTAATGTTTATTTATTTATTTATTTGAGAGAGAGAGAGAGAGAGAGAGAGCAAGCAGGAGAGGGGCAGAGAGAAAGGGAGACACCAAATCTGAAGCAGGTTCCAGGCTCCGAGCTGTCAGGACAGTGCCCAACATGGGGCTCAAACTCCCGAACTGTGAGATCATGACCTGAGCTGAAGTCAGTCGCTTAACCCGCTGAGCTACCCCAGGCACCCCTGCAAGATTTTGTTTGTACAAAGTTTTCTGAGTCTGCTTTTTTGCTGTTGTTGAAAATTTGCAGACCAGCTGATCTCTAAGACCTCTTCTGGTTCTTATATACTGTGGTTCTGTCAAATCATTGATAAGAGGCTACAGGATAAGAACTATAAACAAAATAGTGTAGATATATCTTCATAGTCTCTCCTCCTACATTAGATGAGTTCAGACAGCAAATGCAAATGGAGCTTTATTGTATTGTGTTGTACAGCTCTGATGACGCTCTTGATTTGCAAGGGTAATAATGTTCCTGCTTCACGGCAATTCTTTAGCAAAATAAAAGGTGCCCACATTTCATAATCTCCTGTGCCTCTTAAGGTATCTTTGGGCTTTGAGTAGCTAGACCTTGAAGACTTAACAATCAGTGTAGCAGATGCTGTTGGTGCCCACGTTTATTCTTGCTTTCACCATTCCCATGTCTTCCCACAGCTTCTTGCCTTAAGCACTTGCAACCCTCTGCCTGAGGGCTTTCTCTGGCCACAAGAGCACGCCTGGTCTTTGTACAAGGAAGTCTGGAAATGCTGGGGAGTTGATCTTCCCAGGACTAGCCCTCAAGTAATGGACAGGATTTGGTGGGTAAATACTCCAGCTTCATTCATCACCCCTTGAATAGCACAATTCTGAGACATGTTCTGTAGAGTTACCCAGAGGTCCCCGGTAGGGTTAGGCCCTAATTGCTCACAGCAGTAAATTCATTAACCCACCCTGCATTTCCTTCCTTCCCTTTCCCATCTCTCCTACCAGTTCTTGGTATCACCTCCAAGGTAATTACTCCCAAATAAACTACTTGCATTCATATCTTCTTTGTGGGATCTGCTTCTGGGGGAAACCCAAGTGTATCAGTCAGGGTCCAGTCAGGAGGCAGAAACACTACCAATTATGTTAACAGGAGAATTTGACATAAAAATTGTTAGCTAGATATAAAATTGTTAACTTGGTGTCTGTGTTAATAATTTCCTGGGGCTACCATACCAGAGTACCACCATCTGGGTGGCTTAAACAACAGAAATTTATTGTCTCATAGTCCTGAAGGCTAGAAGTTTGAAATCAAGGTGAGATCAGGGTAAATTCCTTCTGAGGGTTGTGAGGAAGAATATGCCATGCGTCTCCCCTAGCTTCTAGTAGCCCCAGGCTTTCCTTGGCTTATAGATGGTGTTCTCCCTTGTATTCATGTTGTTTTTCTTCTGCTGAATTAAGGCCCATCCTAATGATCTCATCTTTTTTTTTTAAGTTCATTTATTTTGAGACAAACAGAGAGCACGAGCTGGGGAGGGGCAGAGAGAGAGAGAGAGAGAGAGAGGGAGAGAGAGAATCCCAAGCAGGCTCCACACCATCAGCACAAAGCCTGATGCAGGACTCAATCTCTCAAACCGTGAGATCATGGCCTGAGCCGAAATCAAGAGTCAGGTGCTCAACTGACTGAGCCACTCAGGTGCTCCAATGATCTCATCTGAACTTGATCATCTGCAAAGACTCTATTTCCAAGTATGGTCACATTCATAGGAACTAGGAGTTAGGACTTTAGCATCTTTTGGGTGGGGGAACACGATCCAGCCCATAACAGTACCTGAAGAGGAAAATGAGATATGTAGGTATCAGGGAGGTAGAAACGTCAGGAAATAGCTACCCTCCTTAGCATGAGGGAAAAGAGAGGAGATGTTGAAATTATTAAAACATAGAGAGCTGGAGGAGGGACCACATGAGGCTGAAACACAGATACTTGAGGAAAGGGCACCATTGAGTGGCGCTGGTGTCTCTGTGCTGAAGGAAGAGGCCTCATGCTGGCCTGGACCCAGATACCTGAAGAGGGGTGCTATGGTCTGGTGCTGATGTTCCTGGGGTGGGGGCATGATGAGACCGGTTCTGCAAAGAGTGGAAAACCTGTAAATGGTATTCAGCTGCTGCTACAGGAAGGGACTGCCACCTTTGGGATTAAGAAGTGAGGTTGGGGTAACTCTCACAGGAGCAGGAGGCAGTTAGGAAACCCCAAGAAGTGAACAGGAAGTAAACAGAAAGGAGGATCATGTCTCTTCTTCCTCTTCCAGCTTCGCATCTCCCTCTAACACTCTGTATGGACAAAGCCTAAAAGGGAACCGCTAGCAAGCAGAAATGTGATCTGCAGAATCTCAGTGTCAGCATCAGAAAGCAAAGTATGTAGGACTGGGTTTGGAGCTGAGAGAGAATAGCCTAATAACTGGCACACCAATCTTGGCTGTTCAGAAAATTAAGCTTTTTATCCCAAAGAAAGTAGAGGTTATTAGGCCTAAGAACGTCAACATAGATGCTTGATTAACGGTGGTTAACGAGGCAGTATCTGAGTGAGAAAGAAACACCTAGATAAAGTAATGTGATTGAATTTTTAACAACATACCAGAATTTCAGCATACAAATAAGAACAGTTCTCTTCAAAATCGTTTCATGGCAAGTTTTCAAATCACTCTTTTGATACAACCATGGCTCAAAGATTCCAAGGGACTCTGCATTTTGATCGGCCTGCATTGTGATTCAATCCATGTTGCCAACACTTTGCCTTTTGCGGGTGAATTAGCTTTTTGGCAGCAACTTAATGTCATCTCATGCTAAACCTGGTGAATAAAAGTCACATAATCAGATCTGATTCTACCTTTCTTTTAAAAACAGGTTGTGGGGACGGGTTTGGGGGTAGTGTGTCGTAAGCAAGGTATAAATTCTGTCTTAAGGTGGTGTCTAACTGGTGGTCTGTGATGCTATCATTCTCAACTTGTCAGTAAAATGATCATGAACACAGAAAATGATGAAGGCTCACAGTAGCAAATCAAATCGAGACTATCATTTTGTCATTTTCCAACACTGTTTCGAATTTCACCTAATTATAAGGGTGATGCACTTGTTGGAACAATACAATTTATGATCTACAGGTGCTTTGCTGTCAGTTACAGAAAAAACTCTGCCAGTGTAATAAAGGAGATCATTTTATGCTTCCTTCATGAAACGGAGAGCTTGAGTGGCTTAAAATCATCAGGTCTGGGTCTAGGAGAAAACACAGCAGCCATCTGCTTACTAGTGGGGAGCTTTCTTGAGGCAGTCAGAACACCGTTACTTATCTCCTTTTCTATTAGTATATATCTTATGTTTAGAGGAGACCAGAAATCTTCCAGAAAGCTATTTGCAAGGATGTAGAGAGAGAATTGATACTACCTGGTTGCCGCTGGAGAGATCAGAAGAATCCTTGTCATAGTGCATAGCGATTATAGTTTTACATATTCCTTATTGATTTAGAGCATCATAAAACCAAGCTACGGGATGGGAGAAGGTTCCAACTGAGTACATCAGAGTTGCTCAAAGTGAATATCTTCTGGGCGTTGAAAATTGGATTGAGAGCCATGTACACTGAGACAATTGAAATCTCAGGTGAAGTGACAAACCAAGTTTGTCTTTTGGCAAGAACTGGGTTAGGCAAGATCTCTCTTCATTTTGGGGACGAATAAATAGAACAACTTACATAGAGGTCTTTGAAAAAATATGGCAGAACAAGTGAAACACTACCCTGAAGACTCGGGAGAAGAATGCCAACTGTGAAATGATTTACTATTGAAACCAGTAACAAATCATACCCTTAAGGTTACACGAAGATGTAACTTCCGTAAAACAGGAGCAGAGCCTTAGGGAAAGTAGTAGTAAAGATGAAGACAATTGTAGGAGAATAATAGGAAAATGATTGAGATAAAGAAACAAAAAAGAAACTGTAAGGGAACTAGAAATGCAAGAGCAGAATAAAAAATCCTTTCTGGGGGCGCCTGGGTGGCGCAGTCGGTTAAGCGTCCGACTTCAGCCAGGTCACGATCTCGCGGTCCGGGAGTTCGAGCCCCACGTCAGGCTCTGGGCTGATGGCTCGGAGCCTGGAGCCAGTTTCCGATTCTGTGTCTCCCTCTCTCTCTGCCCCTCCCCCGTTCATGCTCTGTCTCTCTCTGTCCCAAAAATAAATAAACGTTGAAAAAAAAAATTAAAAAAAAAAAATCCTTTCTGGAGGGGCGCCTGGGTGGCTCAGTAGGTTGAGTGTACAACTCTTGATTTTGGTTCAGGTGATGATCCCAGGGTTGTAGGATCGAGCCCCGTGTTGGGCTCTGCGCCTCCTTAAGATTCTCTTTCTCTCTTCACCCTGCCCCTCCACCACTCATGGTCTCCCTCCCTCTCTCTGTCTCTCTCAAAAAATAAAAAAAAAATAAAAAGAAATCTTTTCTGGAAACAGAAATGAGCAGAATTGCCACAAGAAAATGGAATTGGTTGTGCAGAAAACAGATACAAACATTTTCCCTGGAGGGGCACCTGGGTGGCTCAGTCTGTTGAGCGTCTGACTTTGGCTTAGGTCATGATCTCACAGTTCTTAAGTTCAAGCCCCACATTGGGCTCTGTGCTGACAGCTCAGGGCCTGGAGCCTGCTTCGGATTCTGTGTCTCCCTCTCTCTCTGTCCCTCCCCTGCTTGTGCTCTCTGTCTCTCAAAAATAAATAAACATTAAAAATTTTTTTCCCTGGAATGTAGGAAAGAAGTAAGAAAAGATGAAAAGACATAGCTAAAGAGAAAAATTACCAAACCTAGAAATTACAGCTACTCCAGAGAAAGAGATCAGTAGGACTAGAAGACAAGCAATAATCAGATACAATTGAGAAAAATGTTCATGGAGTTAATAACGGATCTGATTGTACAGACTGAAAGTCCAGAATCTTCCAGGCACACACAAAAAAAGAAATTCTTACGTAGACATATTTTTCATAAGGATTTAAACATGTCCTACAAATACATAGTCATTTAATTAGTTTATTTACAAAAGACAGAAAAATCAAGCTAACTCCAGTGTTTTTAATTAAAGTAAATGCTGAAAGACTGTAGAACAATTCCTTAAATATTTGGAGAGAAAAAATTTTTATTCAAATCTTTATTTATTTCTGAATGAAGACAACTGAGAGATTTGGGTATTACAAACTCAAAAAACATGCCATACATGTTGCTTTTTGAAAAAAGTAACTTGAATATCTACTACATCAGTGTAGACGTTTGCTGTATAGATTGCAAAAGTTGATAATGTTTATATTTTCTAAATGATTAATGGGCTAAACGCAAGCAATGTATAAAATATATGTGTCTTTAAAGGAACCACAAATACCAAAAAAAAAAAGGCATAAAAGCAAGGGAAAATCAGATATAGCAATAAACATAAATTGTTAAAACTTCTTGCTTTTAAAAAAGTTTTTATTTAAATTCTAGTGAGCATATAGTGTAATATTGTTTTCAGGAGTAGAATTTAGTGATTCATCGCTTACATATAACACCCAGTGCTCATCACAAGTCCCCTCCTTAATACCCATTACCCATTTAGCCCATCCCCTGCCCACCTCCCCTCCAGCAACCCTGAATTTGTTCTCTATAGTTAAGAGTCTTTTATGGTTTGCTTTCCTCTCTTTTTTTCCCTTCCCCATGTTCATCTGTTTTGTTTCTTAAATTCCACATATGAGTGAAATCATATGATATTTATTTTTCTCTGACTTATTTTACTTAGCATAATACACTCTAGCTCCATCTATGTCGCTGCAATTGGCAAGATTTCATTCTTTTTGAGGTCTGAGTAATATTCCTCTGTGTGTGTGTGTGTGTGTGTGTGTGTGTGTGTGTGTGTGTTTATGTGTTGAGTGTGATAAGTTCTTTATAGATTTTGGATACCAACCATTTATCAGATATGCCATTTGCAAATATCTTCTCCCATTCCGTAGGTTGTCTTTTAGTTTTGTTGATTGTTTCCTTCACTGTGCAGAAGGTTTTTATCTTGATGAAGTCCTAATAGTTCATTTTTGTTTTTGTCTCCCTTGTCTCTGGCAACATGTCCAGTAAGTTGCTATGGCCAAAGTCAAAGAGGTTGCTGCCTGTGTTCATCTCTAGGATTTTGATGATTTCCTATCTCACATTTAGACTTTTCATCCATTTTGAATTTATTTTTATGTATGGTGTAAGAAAGTGGTCCAGTTTCAGTCTTCTGCATGTTGCTATCCAGTTTTCCCAACAATATTTGTTAAAGAACCTGTCTTTTTTCCATTGGATATTCTTTTTTTTTTTTAAGTTCATTTTGCAAGAAATAGAGAGAGAGCATGCACATGCATATGGGAGTGGGAGACGGGCAGAGGGAGGGGGAGAGATAATCCCAAGCAGGCTCTGCACTGTCAGCACAGAGCCTGACACAGGGCTCTATCTCATGAACTGTGAGATCATGACCTGAGCCAAAACCAAGAGTCGGATGCTTAATGGACTGAGCCACCGAGGTGCCCCTCCATTGGATATTCTTTCTTGCTCTGTTGAGGATTAGTTGACCATATAGTTGTGGGTAACCTTCTTATTAAAATAGAAACACTCTCTGATTAGATTAAAATATAAAATATACAATATATTGCTTATAAGAGATAAAATGACACTGGATCTTAAAAATTAAAAGTGGACAAAGATTTATCTTTGTTGGCAAGTGCAAACAAAAGGAAGGCAGAGGTGGCAATATTAATCTCGGGCAAAGCAGAATTCAAGGCAAACAGCATTATACAGAGCAAAGATATAACAACTATGAACTTTTTATGCCAAATAATTTAGTGTCAATCTAGTTTATTTTCTTTTATTCATTTTTATTGAAGTATAATTAACAATTACAGTTTCAGGTGTACAATATACAGATTCAAGAATTCTATACATTACCCAGTGCTTAGTATTAATATTCATAAAGCAGAAACTGTCAGAAACTCATTGACAAACTCATATATCTAATATCTTTTAAGAGACTTTGAATACAACAGTATCAGATAAAACATAAAATATATAACACCCCAGCAAAATTAAGGGGAAAAGTATATTACAAAGCAGTTTGGGTTTCACAGAAGCTGCTGAGTCACAGTGCAGATGATCAACGACATCTGCTGTAAATCTCTTTTTTTTTCTTGAAAAAATAACTAAGTGGAGCCTTAATTAGTATACACTGAGTGGTAGTGACTCACAATCAGTTAAATCCCTTTTCTTTTCCTTGGGCCACACCTACCTAATATTCAGGCTGATGCAGGCATGAGTACATAACTCCAAGCAAAATGTCTCGGGAGCCCCCTCCTTCCTATCCTGGTTGCCCATTTTCCTTATAGCAATCTGAAAGCCACTTTCTTCCTCTTCTCCTTTTCTCTCCCTCCCATCTTCCATTTCTTCTAGCTCTTTGCTTTCCTGGGGAAATTTAGATTTGGTGTTGGTGGTTGAAACAGTAGACCTAAGTTGTTAGATGCAAGAAATAAAGTCTCAAGGTAGTTCGCTGGATTGATGGTACCGCTTGGAACAGATATCATGTGCCCCACCCCTATTGCCAAGGGCCTTGTTCAGCAATATATCATCCCTATCAAGAAAGGCACAGTTGTGATACTACTGAAAGACAGGTGGGTGGAGAGAACCTACGCTGTCTTTCAGTAAGTACTTGAGAAGGTCAAAGACTTTACAGATTAAACTTCTTTGCACAAATTAAATTCAATAGAAAACTAACATTGGTATAGATGCTGTTCAAAGCATTATCTCCTAGAATATCGAACTCTAATCACAAGCCATAGCCATGAAATGACAACTTAAAAAAATACTCTGCCTGAATATATCAAAATTTCCACATATAAGAGATGGCTTCCTCTAAATAAAGATGGAGAGGTAGTCGGTGAAATAAGTGCTATAGTTTTAAAAATCTGCACCGATCCCTAGAACTTTGCAGTAAAACTGTGCACTTAATAAATGTAACCCTCAAACTTAAATTTCAGGGGCTAGGTCTTATGGCTAAATACTACCTAAATAAACAACAACCTAAGTTTGTAATGGCCTAGGAAGCCAGCTGATGAAAGAAGGGTGACTCACAGTCTGGTTCCAACAACACAGGGCAAGTATGTGTCAGACCCAACTGTAGTTCTGTGTCATTCTATCTCTGATTGGGCATGTGGTCAATACACGGAGAAAACTCTGTTTTGTCAAGAACATGGAAATAGAGAGGAAGCATGTGCATCCATCCATTCAGCTGTTCTTTCATCTAACATTTATCGAATCCCCACTGGGAGTTAGACATTGTGTTAGGCTATAGGGATGGATTAAAGACCCTGAGGGCTCTTCAGTCCAGCCAGTGGAGACAGACATACAGTCAAATGTAACACACATAATAAATGCTGGGCCGGTGCTTCTCAAACCTTAATATGCATAACAATCAGCCTGGGTGGCTCAGTCCTTTAAGCATCAGACTCTTGATTTCAGCTCAGGTCATGATCTCACGGTTCATGAGACGGAGCCCTGTATTGGGCTCTGCACTTGGGTAGAATTCAGAAACAGACCCCACTGTGTTTGGGGCCAAATGTGTGACAGATAAAGATGTAGAGATGAGTGTGGGCCACATCACAAAGAGTCTTAAGTACTGCACTGAAGAATTTAAATCTTATCCTGTAGGCAATGGAGAGCCATTGAGAGTTTTGAGCAAGGTAAAAGGCCATGAAGGTAATTAGCAAAGAATATTCTAGTGAGAGGAAACAGCAAGAGTAAATACCTTGAAGTTGGAATGTCCATACACTGTTCATGAACAAGCAAGGGGGCCAGTGTGGCTGGAATGTGGAGGGGACACTACTAGGTGATGAGATCAGAGAACTAGGCAGAGAGGGGCTGTAGGGCCTTAAGGATCATAGTAAGAATACTGGATTTGATTTTAAGCCCATTGAGCACGGGTATGACATGATATGACTTGGGTCTGAAAGGATCACTCTGGCTATCATGTGCACTGTAAATGGGCAAGAAAGCAGTTAGGAAATTACTGTAGGAGTCCAGGGAAGAGTTGGTCATGGCTTGGATCAGGGGGTTTTTGACAAATTCCATATTCATGTATCCACCAGCACAGGCATGATATAGAACAGTTCCATTATTCCAAAAATTGCTTTATGCTATTTCTTTATAGTCACCCCTCCAAAACCCCACTTGCTGGCAACCGCTAATCTTATTTCTGCCCCTGTAGCTTTGTCTTTTCCAGAATTTCACACAAACAGAACCATACAGCATGTAGCCTTTTGGATCTGGCTTCTTTCATTAAGCAAAATGCATTTCACATTCATCTCTGTGAATTGTTATTTCATTTCTTTTTATTGCTGAGTAGAATTTCATTTATGGATGTACCACAGTTTGTTTCTTCATTTCTACCAACTGAAGGACATTTGGATTGTTTCCAGTTTGGGGTGATTTTGAAAAAAACTTCCATAAATATTTGTGTATAGGTTGTTGTATGAACATAAGTTTCATTTCTTTTGGGTAAATATCTGGGAGTGTGATTGGTACATATGGTAAGTGTATGTCTAACTTTATAAGAAAATGCCCAACTTTTCCAGTGAGAGCATACCATTTTGCATTCTTGCCAGCAATAGGTGGGAGTTCCAGTTGCTCTGCAACCTTGTCAGCATTTCGTATTATTGGTATTTTGGTTTTGGCCATTCTAATGGATACAGAGTGGTATCTCATTGTGGTTTAATTTGCATTTTTAACAGCAAAGGTTGTTAAGCAAAGCAGAGTCAGAAGGATTTACTGATGGAACCGACACGGGATGTGAAAGAGTGAGAAGTCAAACATGGTATCAAGGTCTTTGGCTGGAGCAACATGACAGTGAAAGAGGTAGAGAGAATTCAGAAACAGTTAATGTGACATGATTTCAGTGGCTCAAGAAAAGCTCAGGAATAGTCATGGGGAAAGAGAAAATGGTTATTGTCATTGGGCAAAGGAAAAGTGATAGCACTGTCCTACCCCGTATCGCCATCAGGAACTACATATGAGATTAATTCAGAGCAAATAGAACTGAAGATGATTCAAGGACTTTTATGGGTGGTGTGTGGGTGCAAAATGAAAGGTGTCACCCTCAGGGAAAGACTTGTCAGTCTGGGAAAAGTGAGCTCCTGTTAACATCTCAGGGATGTGATTCATTATGAAAGCCTGAAACCAGTTTTATAGCCCAGGTGGGCGGTGGCTAGGGCAGAGTTGTTTATACTGACACAAAGAACAGAGAGAAGTTGATGGATTGAATAATGGAACTTGGTACCTGGGCATAATGGACCATGATGTCATCCTGAATAAGCTCATCTAAGGAAAGAATTACACGGGTCCACACTAACTAGAACCTTGGGAAAGCTGACGAAGCAAAGGAGCCTGCCGGAAACACTATGTCCTGGGTTTTCCACCTGGCTTCTCAGAGGGACCCAGGATAATTACCCATGTGTAGATTATCAATCATCTCTGGTTCAGATATAGGTGAAGGTGATTTAAAGAACAATCAAGAAGAGATTATCTGGGATCCTCCTGACTCTGGTGCCCTGGTGACAGGTTCCAATCAAAGAGGACAGATCCTCTTCCCACCATATTCCTGGGATGCTTCATGGCTCAATTTCTATCACTTCCCTCTCTTCCACTTTATATCTTTATTTTCACTTGTTTTCAGCAATGAAAATAGCTTTATTGTTTTGAGTTTACCTTTGCAAAAAATCCAAACATTTTAGAAAAACGTACTAAAAAAAATTAAAAGTTTTATGAAATCTCACCACCCAGATTCTCACCATTAATGTTTTGGGAGAACATCCTTTTATGTAGGCAAGCCTGTTCATGTTGTACTTCTACTTAAATGAGATAATACCACACATGCTGGTTCCTTTAAATTCTAGAAAGCTTTTGAAAAACGGAGTTTTGTTGACACACTCCCCCCAACTGTCCCACTGACACACCCAGTAGCCAATGTAAAAAACTTGCTGTTTATTCTTCAGAAATTTCTCTGCTGTCATATAATTTTACACACACACACACACACACACACACACACACACACTATTAAGAAGTGGTTAACAAAAATAGGATCTTTGTAATGTACTTTTCTGGATCTTCCTTTTCCACTGTAATTGCATCATCCTTTTCTATGACTGCCTAATGTTCTGTGCTCTGACTGATTGACATTAATTTTGCTTTCTTTCTTCTGCCACTTCAAACATTACTACAAGAAATATCTCTGTACGCATGCCTTATATACTAAAGATTTATTTATCATACTGACATTTTCGTTTCTATGTGACAGAGTCCAAGAAATAGGATTTCTGAGTTGAAAAGTATGCGTAATTATAGTTTTAACTAATAGTGCTAAATTACTTTCCAAAATGATTGCTTATGATATCCTCATTATATTTTTCCATCTTTATTGAGATATAATTGACAAACAAAATTGTATATATTTAAGGTTTATGACTTGATGTTTTGATGAGTATGTATGATGAAATAATCACCACAATAAAGCTAATTAATCTATCCGTCACCTCATAGAGTTACCATTTCTTATGTGTGTGTGTGTGTGTGTGTGTGTGTGTGTGAGATGAGAGTGCTTAGGATCTATCTTCTTAAGCAAATTTCAAGTACACAATACAATACTGTTGACTGTATTCACATTACTGTACTTTAGATTTCCAGAACTTATTCATCTTGCATAACTGAGACTTTGTACTCTTTGACCAACATCACCACGTTTCCCCCTCCCTCAGCTCCTGGTGACTGCCATTCTGCTCTTTGTTTCTATGATTTTGACCATTTAAACAATTTTTTCTTTTTTCTTTTTTTTTAAACATTTATTTATTTTTGAGACAGAGAGAGACAGAGCATGAACGGAGGAGGGTCAGAGAGAGAGGGAGACACAGAATCTGAAACAGGCTCCAGGCTCTGAGCTGTCAGCACAGAGCCCGACGCAGGGCTCGAACTCACAGACCACGAGATCATGACCTGAGCTGAAGTCGGATGCTTAACTGACTGAGCCACCCAGGTGCCCCTAAACAATTTTTTCAATGTTTATTTATTTATTTATTTTCAAGAGATAGAGATGAGTGAGGGAGGGTGCAGAGAGAGGGAGACATAGAATCTGAAGCAGGCCCCAGGCTCCAAGCTGTCAGCACAGAGCCCGACACAGGGCTCGAACCCACAAACTGTGAGATCATGACCTGAGCCAAAGTTGGCTTAACTGACTGAGCCACCCAGGCACCTCTATGATCTTGACTATTTTAGACTCCACGTGTAAGTGAGATCTCACATTTCTATGTCTGGCTTATTTCACTTAGCATGATGTCCTCCAGGTTCATTCATGTTGCAAATGTCAGGATTTCCTTTTTTAAGGCTGAATAATATTTCATCATATTTATAAATTATATATGCAAATCAAATATAATATGCATATATGCATTATATATTTACATATACAAACATTTTCTTTATACATTCAGCTGTTAATGGACAGTTAGGTTGTTTCCATATTTTGGCTACTGTAAATGCTACAATGAACATGAGCATGCAGGTATCTCTTCAAGATGTTGATTTCATTTCCTTTGGATATATACCCAGAAGTGGGATTGCAAGATCCTGAGGTCCTATTTTTAATTTGGGGGGAACCTCCATACTGTTTTCCATAGTGGCAGTACCAATTTACATTCCCACTAATACCATACAAGCATTCCCTTTTCTCCACGACCTCATCAATACTTGTTATCTTTGTCTTTTTGATAACAGCCATTCTAACAAGTGTAAAATGATATCTCATTGTGGTTTTGATTTGTATTCCCATGATGATTAGTGCTATTGAATACTTTTTCATATACCTTTGGCCATTTCTATGTCTTCTTTTGAGAAATGTCTGTTTAGAACCTTTGCTCATATTTTAACTGGGTTATTTGTTTTATTTGTTTTTGCAACTGAGTTGTATGAGTTCCTTATATTTTGGATATTAGCCTCTTATGGGACATATAGCTTGCAAGTATTTTTCCCATTCTGTAAATTGCCTATTTACTCTGCTGATTTTTTCTTTGCTGCGCAGCAGCTTTTTAGTTTGATGCAATCCCACATTTCTCTTTCTGCTTTTGTTGCCTGTGCTGTTGGTGTCATATGCAAAAAATCATAGCCCAGGCCAACGTCAAGAAGGCTTCCCTTTACATTTTCCTCTAATGCTTTTATGGTTTCAGGTCTTATGTTTAAGACTTTAAACCATTTTGAGTTGATTTTTTTGTATATGGTGTGAGATAAGTGTATAATTTTATTCTTCTGCTTGTGACTAGCCAATTTTCCTAACACTATTTATTGAAGAGATTGCTTTTTCTCCATGTGTGTTCTTGGCACCCATGTTGAATATTAGTTGACCATAGATGTGTGGATTTATTTCTGGGCTGTTTATTCTTTTCCATTTTTCTCTGTGTCTGTTTTTATGCCAGTACCATACTGTTTTGATTACTGTAGATTTATGATATATTTTGAAATCAAGAAGTGTGATGCCTCTGGTTTTATTCTTCTTGCTCAAGATTGCTTTGGCTATTGAGAGTATTTTGTGAATCCATATAAATTTTAGGATTGATTTTTTTCTATTTCTGTAAACAATGTCATTTTGATTTTTATACGAATTGCACTGAATCTGTAGATGACTTTGGGTGGTATGGATATTTTAACAATATTAATTCTTCCAATCTATGAACACAGAGTGTCTTTCCATTTACCTGTCTGTTAGCTTATTAGTTATATAGTTTATGATTTTATTTATTTTAGTAGTTTCACTCCCAGTATGATGGTGTGATGAGCATCATGACTCATATCCCAGTAAAACTGATGAAATATACAAATGACCCAATCATTTAGAATCTCAGGAAATGGTTCTGTGGGCACACAGTAAATGAAGAAACATATATTTAAGAAAATCGTCTAAAACTTGGTAAGAATTGCAAGAATGACCTGTGCCATCCTTTCCTCTGCTCCCACATTAGCAAGATGGTAATTCCACTCCAGACTGGTAAGTCAAGAATACATGGCTCCCTGTCCCCTCAGGTCCCATTTAGAGGGCTCTCTTCCAAGGATGGTCAAAGTGTCAACATTTCTAATCCTTCTCCTACCTACCTGTTGCTGAAACTAAGTTCTGCATGAGTGAGGCTGAAAGGTGAAACTCCCATCTTCTGCTCAGCTCCACTCATGGGATTGAAGCTCTGTCTTGGGTATGGTGCATCTTAGAATACTGAGGCCCAGATCACCTTTGCCCTGGTTCATGGAGCAGGGTCTATGCTGAGAGATGCAAGCTGATGCCCCACTCTCCCATTCACTGAGTGTCCAGCTCCTAAAGCAATGGGGTCACTGAGAAAAAGAATGTTCTCTCTGCACTCAGCAGCAGAGTCCTGATTTAGAATTTGGGGCAGGGGAGAGAAGCAGACTGTAGAACAGAGAGTTTCAAAACTTCATCCAAAGGATCTTATTTGATTTGCAGCAGACATGAAGAAATTTCAGCCTAAGAGACTCACAAAACAGGGAAAGTTGTGGTAAAAGTCAATTGGGAGAAGATTGGTAGACTCATTGGAGATATAGGCTAAAGTGTAAGCAAACTAGTTTTCCATGGAGAAACAGGGAAAGAAACAGCTGTCTATCCTATAATAATTATTATTATTTAAAAAATATTTCTTTTTGAGAGAGAGCAAGTGGGGGAAGGGCAGAGAGAGATGGGGGCAGAGGATTCGAAGTGGGCGCTGTGTTGACAGCAGACAGCCCAACGTGGGGCTCAATCTCATGTAACCTGAGCCAAAGTTGGATGCTTAACCAACTGAACCACTGAGGTGCCCCATCTCTTTAAGTGTTTTAAAGATGTAATTCCATTGTCTTCTGCCTTTTAGGATTTCTTTTGAAAAGATAGTTGTTGGTGTTATTGCTATTTTGATAGCAATGTCTTTCTTCCCCTCTGGAAGCTTTTAATGTCTTTCTTTTGGAAAGGGGTTAGACATTTAGGAGATTTATGCAGTTCCTTTGTATTTATCCTGCTAGGTGTCCATAATGATTTAGGATTGATATTTTCCTGCCTTTTTTTTAGTTTTGGAAAATCTTGGCCAGTATTTTCTTCAGTCATTGTTTTTGTTTTTTTCTCTTTCCCTGAGACTCTGATTTATACACCTTAGATCCTTTAATCTTATTCTATATGTTTATTTCATGCATTTTTCCACATTTTAATTTTCTCTCAATTGTGGATATTTTATATTGACCTATCATCCACTTCACCAATCTTTCTTCTACTATTTAATTTACCTAGTGAATTCTTAATTTCAGTGAATGTGTTTTTCAGTTCTAGAATTCCATTTGAGCATATATATATATATATATTTCAATTATCTGGTGAAATTCTTCACCCATTTCTCTGCTTTCTTAAGCATATTATGCATAGTTATTTAAGTTTCCTATCTGATAACTCCAATATTTGAATTCTCTGTTGATGTGCTTTTATTGTTTGGTTTTTCTCTTGATCTTAGGCATTTATTCATGTTTCTTGACATGGTAACTTTTTTTAATTGGATGCAGGGCTCTGTGTATTAAAAATTGTAGATGCTTCAGGTGATGTTAAATTTCTCCAGACAGGGAGACATAGTACTGGAAGATCACCTTGATCCAGTTGATGGCAGGTGTTAGCCTTATCATGGCTGGTCTATTCCTAGTTTCTTTTTACTGGTAGAGTATCACCCTTAGTCTTAGGGCTTTTCCCTTATGAAACTTCAGTTTAAAGCCTTCTATGTTTAAAAGGGCTCCCTGGGTTAATTGAGCCTTAACTTCATTCTCTGATTCCCTAGCACTATCAGAATTCTGATGTCTTTTATTAGCTTTGCAGCCCCCCAACTGTTGATTTCTTTTTGTTTTTCTGGGACCCTCATCTTGAGTATGCACACAAGTTAGGAATCAGTAAACATCTTAAGGTGAAATTGATTCTAGAGGTTTTTTTTTGTTTGTTTGTTTTTGTTTTTGTTTTTTGTTCACTTCTCTCCTATTTGAATTCTGGTCTCCTTGGCAACACCACATTTTTACTTTGTTCTCTGCAACCCTGAGAGATTTCCACAGGCCTGACCACTATTTACTGCTAAGCCTCTATTTCCCAGTGCACTGAACTAGCAAATGTACTAAAGAAAAAGTCAAAGGCAAATGAGGGTCTCACCACACTGTACTTCCCAACTCTCTGAAATTTTGACCCCTGGAGTTTGCCTACCTTGTAACTCTTCAATGACTTCACACAGATACTTTATGCATTTGAACTAGTTTTTTAAATGGTTCTTGGCAGGAAGGTTAGTCCAAGACAAGTTGCTCCTTTGTAGCCAGAAATTGAAGTCTGTTGCTTTGTGCTTTGTAGTATGTTTGTTTTTTTGATTTTTCAGACTATCAATATGGATCTCAAAAGTGACCATATTCTCTTTCATTTCATCCACTGACTTTTAATTATTTTACTTTATTTTATTTTATTTGGAGAGAGAGAGGGAGTGAGTGAGAGAGAGAGAGAGAGAGAGAGAAGAGAATCTTAAGCAGGCTCCATGCCCAGCACTGAGCCAGAGGCAGGACTCAATCTCACGACCATGAGATCATGAACTGATCTGAAATCAAGAGTCAGACACTTAACTGACTGAGCCACCCAGGTCCCCCTCATCCACTGATTTTTAAAAAATAATTTTATTATTTTTAAAAATTCATATCCAAATTAGTTAGCATGTAGTGCAACACTGACTTCAGGAGTAGATTCCTTAGTGCCCCTTACTCATTTAGCCCATATCCCCTCCCACACCCCCTCCAGTAACCCTCTGTTTGTTCTCCATATTTATGAGTCTCTTATGTTTTGTCCCCCTTCCTATTTTTATATTATTTTTGTTTCCCTTCCCTGATGTTCATCTGTTTTGTCTCCTAAAGTCCTCATATGAGTGAAGTCATATGATTTTTGTCTTTCTCTAATTTCACTTAGCATAATACTCTCCAGTTCCATCCACGTAGTTGCGAATGGCAAGATTTCATTCTTTTTGATTGCTGAGTAATGCTCCATTGTATATATATACACCACTTCTTCTTTATCCATTCGTCCATCAATCGACATTTGGGCTCTTTCCATACTTTGGCTATTGTTGATAGTGCTGCTATAAACATGGGGCTGCATGTGTCCCTTCAAAACAGCACACCTGTATCCCATGGATAAATGCCTAGTAGTGCCATTGCTGGGTTGTAGGGTAGTTCTATTTTTAGTTTTTTGAGGAAACTCCCTACTGTTTTCCAGAGTGGCTGCACCAGCTTGCATTCCCACCAACAATGCAAAAGAGATCCTCTTTCTCCACATCCTCGCCAACAGCCATTGTTGCCTGAGTTGTTAATGTTAGCCATTCTGACAGGTGTGAGGTGGTATCTCATTGTGGTTTTGATTTGTATTTCCCTGATGATGAGTGATGTTGAGCATCTTTTCATGTGTCAGTTGGCCATCTGGATGTCTTCCTTGGAGAAGATTCATGTCTTTTGCCCATTTCTTCACTGGATTCTTTGTTTTTTGGAGGTTGAGTTTGATAAGTTCTTTATAGATTTTGGATACTAACCCTTTATCTGATTTGTCATTTGCAAATATCTTCTCCCATTCTGCTGGTTGCCTTTTAGTTTTGCTGATTGTTTCCTTTGCTATGCAGAAGCTTTTTATTTTGATGAGGTCCCAGTAGTTCATTTTTGCTTTTGTTTCCCTTGCCTCTGGAGACGTGTTGAATAAGAAGTTGCTGCAGCCAAGGTCAAAGAGGTTTTTGCCTGCTTTCTCCTGGAGGATTTTGATGGCTTCCTGTCTTACATTGAGGTCTTTCATTCATTTTGAGTTTATTTTTGGGTATGTATAAGAAAGTGGTCCAGGTTCATTCTTCTACATGTCACTGTCCAGTTTTCCCAGCATTATGTGCTGAAGAGACTGTCTTGATTCCATTGGATATTCTTTCCTGCTTTGTCAAAGATTAGCTGGCCATACGTTTGTGGGTCCATTTCTGGGTTCTCTATTCTGTTCCATTGATCTGAGTGTCTGTTCTTGTGCCAGTACCATACTACCATGATGATTAAAGCTTTGCAATACAACTTGAAGTCCGGGATTGTGATGCCTCCTGCTTTGGTTTTCTTTTTCAAGATTGCTTTGGCTATTCAGGGTCTTATCTTGTCTCATACAAATTTTAGGATTATTTGTTCTAGCTCTGTGAAGAATGCTGGTGTTATTTTGATAGGGATTGCATTGAATATGTAGATTGCTTTGGGAGTATTGATATTTTAACAATATTGGTTCTTCCTATCCAGGAGTATGGAATATTTTTCCATTTTTTTGTGTCGTCTTCAATTTCTTTCATAAGCTTTCTATCGTTTCCAATGTATAGATTTTTCACGTCTTTGGTTAGATTTATTCCTAGGTGTTTTACGGGTTTTGGTGCAATTGTAAATGGGATCAATTCCTTGATTTCTCTTTCTGTTGCTTCATTATTGGTGTATAGGAATGCAACCAATTTCTGTGCATTGATTTTATATCCTGCAACTTTGCTGAATTCATGAAACAGTTCTAGCAGTTTTTTGGTGGAATATTTTGGGTTTTCCATATAGAGTATCATGTCATCTGTGAAGAGTGAAAGTTTGACCTCCTCCTGGCCGATTCGGATGCCTTTTATTTCTTTGTGTTGTCTGATTGCAGAGGCTAAGACTTCCAATACTGTGTTGAATAACAGTGGCAAGAGTGGACATCGCTGTCTTGTTCCTGACCTTAAGGGGAAAGCTCTCAGTTTTTCCCCAATGAGGATATTAGCGTTGGGTCATTCATATATGGCTTCTATGATCTTGAGGTATGATTCTTCTATCCCTACTTTCTTGAGGGTTTTTATCAAGAAAGGATGCTGTATTATGTCAAATGCTTTTTCTGCATCTATTGAGAGGATCATATGGTTCTTGTCCTTTCTTTTATTGATGTGATAAATCACGTTGATTGTTTTGTGGATACTGAACCAGCCCTGCATCCCAGGTATAAATCCCACTTGGTCGTGGTGAATAATTTTTTTTAATGTATTGTTGGATCCGGTTGGCTAATATCTTGTTGAGGATTTTTGCAACCATGTTCATCAGGGAAATTGGTCTATAGTTCTCTTTTTTAGTGGGGTCTCTGTCTGGTTTTGGAATCAAGGTAATGCTGGCTTCATAGAATGAGTTTGGAAGTTTTCCTTCCATTTCTATTTTTTGGAACAGCTTCAAGAGAATAGGTGTTAACTCTTCCTTAAATGTTTGGTAGAATTCCCCTGGAAAGCCATCTGGCCCTGGACTCTTGTTTTTTGGGAGATTTTTGATTACTAATTCGATTTCCTTACTGGTTATGGGTCTGTTCAAATTTTCTATATCTTCCTGCTTCAGTTTTGGTAGTTTATATGTTTCTAGGAATTTGTCCATTTCTTCCAGGTTTCCTGTTTTATTGGCATATAATTGCTCATAATATTCTCTTATTGTTTTTATTTCTGCTGTGTTGGTTGTGATCTCTCTCCTTTCATTCTTCATTTTATTTATTTGGGTCCTTTCCTTTTTCTTTTTAATCAAACTGGCTAGGGGTTTATCAAGTTTGTTAATTCTTTCAAAGAACCAGCTTCTGGTTTCATTGATATGTTCTACTGGTTTTTTTTTGGTTTCGATAGCATTAATTTCTGCTCTAATCTTTATTATTTCCTGCCTTATGCTGTTTTTGGGTTTTATTTGCTGTTCTTTTTCCAGCTCTTTAAGGTGTAAGGTTAGGTTGTGTATCTGAGACCTTTCTTCCTTCTTTAGGAAGGTCTGGATTGCTATATACTTTCCTCTTATGACCGCCTTTGCTGTGTCCCAGAGGTTTTGGTTTGTGGTGTTATCATTTTCATTGGCTTCCATGTACTTTTTAATTTCCTCTTTAACTTCTTGGTTAGCCCATTCATTCTTTAGTAGAATGTTCTTCTGTCTCCAAGTTATTTGTTACCTTTCCAAATTTTCTCTTGTGGTTGATTTCGAGTTTCATAGCATTGTGGTCTGAAAATATGCACGGTATGATCTCGATCTTTTTGTACTTGCTGAAGGCTGATTTGTGTCCCAGTATGTGGTCTATTCTGGAGAATGTTCCATGTGCACTGGAGAAGAATGTATATTCTGCTGCTTTAGGATGAAATGTTCTGAATATATCTGTTAAGGCCATCTGGTCCAGTGTGTCATTCAAAGCCATTGTTTCCTTGTTGACTTTTTGATTAGATGATCTGTCCATTGCTCTGAGTAGGGTGTTGAAGTCTACTATTATGGCATTACTATCGATGAGTTTATGTTTGTGATTAATTGATTTGTATATTTGGGTGTTGCCACATTTGTGGCATAAATGTTTACAATTGTTAGGTCTTCTTGGTGGATAGACCCCTTCATTATGATATAATGCCCTTCAGAATGTCTTGATATAGTCTATTTTAAAGTCTAGATTGTCTGATAAGTATGGCTACTCCAGCTTTCTTTTGTTGACCATTAGCATAATAATTGGTTCTCCATCCCCTTACTTTCAATCTGAAGATGTCTTTAGGTCTAAAGTGTGTCTCTTGTAAACAGCATATAGATGGATCTTGTTTTCTTATCCATTCTATAACCATTTGTCGTTTGATTGGAGCATTGAGTCCATTGACGTTTAGAGTGAGTACTGAAAGATATGAACTTATTGTCATTATGATGCTTGTAGAGTTGGAGTTTCTTGTGGTCTTCTCTGGTCCTTTCTAATCTTTGTTGCTTTTGGTATTTATTTATTTATTTATTTATTCATCTTTTCTCCCCTCAGAGAGTCCCCCTTAAAATTTCTTGCAGGGCTGGTTTAGTGGTCACAAACTCCTTTAATTTTTGTTTGTCTGGGAAACTTTTTATCTCTCTATTTTGCATGACAGACTTGCTGGATAAAGAATTCATGGCTGCATATTTTTCTGATTCTGCACATTGAATATATCCTGCCACTCTATTCTGGCCTGTCAAGTTTCTGTAGATAGGTCTGCTGCAAACCTGATCTGTCTTCCCTTGTAGGTTAAGGACTTTTTTTCCCTTGCTGCTTTCATGATTCTCTTCTAGCCTGAGTATTTTGTGAATTTGACTATGATATGCCTTGTTGATGGTAGGTTTTTGTTGAATCTAATGGGAGTCCTCTGTGATTCCTGGATTTTGATGCCTGTGTCTTTCCCCAGGTTAGGAAAGTTTTCTGCTATGATTTGCTCACATAACCCTTCTACCCCTATTTCTCTCTCTTCCTTTTCTGGGACCCGTATGATTCTGATGTTGTTCCTTTTTAATGAGTCACTGATTTCTCTAATTCTTAAATCGTGCTCTTTTGCCTTAATCTCCCTCTTTTTTCTGCTTCATTATTCTCCGTAAGTTTGTCCTCTATATTGCAGATTCCCTGTTCTGCCTCATCCATCCTTGCCTCTGCAGCATCCATCTGTGATTGCAGCTCAGTTATAGCATTTTTTATTTCATCCTGATTAGTTTTTACTTCTTTATCTCCACAGAAAGGGATTCTAATATATTTTTGACTCCAGCTACTATTCTTATTATCATGATTCTAAATTCTGGTTCTGACATCTTGCTTGTGTCTGTGTTGGTTAAATTCCTGGCTGTCGTTTCTTCCTGCTCTTTCTTTTGGGGTAAATTCCTTTGTTTCATCATTTTGAAGAGAGAAAAGGAATTAATGAGGTAGAAAAAATTAAAATTAAAAAAAATTAAAATTAAAAAAATGTTAAAATTAAAAAAATGTTAAAGTTAAAAACTTAAACACACACACACACACACACACACACACAAAATCGAACAAATGATGCTAGATCCTAGGTGTGTTTTGGTCTGGGTGTTGAAAATGGCTTGTTAGATTAGGGAAAAAAGGGGGGAAAAAAGAAAAAAAAGGAAATCATTTGAAAAATTCAAAAAATGAATACATTGTAGTAGATTAAAATGAAATGATGGAAGTCAAATAAAATTTGAAAAAATTTACACAAAAGTAAAGAATATTTTAGAAAAATATTAAGGAAGATATTGTTAATAAAAATTAAAAATAAAAATGAATTTTTTTCCCTTTCTGTATTCAGGAAAAAGAAAAGAAATGAAAAAGAGAAAAAAAAGGAAATCATTTGAAAATTTGAAAAAGTTAATACACTGTAGTAGACTAAAATAAAATGATGGGAGTAAAATAGAATTTGAAAAAATTTACATAAAAGTAAAAAATATAGTAAAAAAATTAAGGGAAAATATTTTTAATAAAAATTGAAAATAAAATGATTTTTTTTCTCTTTCTGTATTCAAGAAAAAGAAACGAAAAAGAGAAAAACGAAAAGGAAATCGTTTGAAAACTTGAAAAGTGAATACACTGAAGTAGACTAAAATAAAATGATAGAAGTAAAATAGAATTTGAAAAAATTTACACAAAAGTAAAAAATATAGTAAAAATATTAAAGAAAACTATTTTTAATAAAAATTGAAAATAAAAATGAATTCTTTCTCTTTATTCAAAAAAAGAAGTGAAAAAGAAAAAAAGAAAGAAAATTGAATAGATGGAACTGCTAACAGATTGAAATATGACTGAAATTACTACATTTTACCCTAGAAGTCAGACTATGTAGCGCTTTATAGTACATAAATTAAGCAGGCGGTGAGACTTGTGTTCTCCAAGAGCGAAGTTGGCCCAGTTGGGCGGGGCTCAGCGTAATGGCTCCGCTCTCCACTAGATGGCGCTGCTAGCCTAATGGGGTAGAGTGCTGTGGCGCCCATAGGTATGTATGTGCATGCGCGGGAGCGGTTAAAATGGCGTCACCCACCTATGCATTCTCTAGTATCAGAGCTCTGTTCTCCCTGATCAGCAATCCCGCACCCGTCCTTTGTCTTCAGTTTTCGTCCACTCCCCGCTTTTACACTGTCCGTCACCCAGCCTCAGGTAGTAGCTTTCTCCCGAGTTTTGTCTCAGATGCGACTGTTTTCCCTGGCCCCTTGCTTCTGAGGGACTGCAGCTTTGATCTGCTCCGCCCCTCTGTGGGAGGGTCTTACCGAGCAATGGCCAAATGCCGGCTGTGCCCAGGAACACTTGTGGGACCCTGCTGCTGCCGGTGCCCAGAGACTGCAGCCGGGTGTCAGCCCGCCCCACAAAAACTTCGGGAGGTAGTGTAGCCGCAGCGCCTCAGGGATTATGGAAAATCACAACACACATCTGGCCCCAGGCTTCACCCTTCACGACCTTGTTCCAGCACCAGCGAATGTGGCCGTTCTCTGGGTTCTGCTGGGCCCAGGTGGCCTCACAGCCTCTACCAAATGTCCTTCCAGCAGTGGAACCGCTTTTCCCCGTGTGGCCCGAGAACCTCCCGGACCCCACTCTGCTCCTGGGGATTCGCCCTTCCCACCAGAGCACCTCCAGGTATCGAGCTGCGGAGTTGCAGACTCTGCAGTCTTAATGGAATGTAAGCCCTCTCCTTTCTCCTTTCTCCCTTTTTAGTTTAGTCCCTGCGGCTGTTTCCAATTTTCCACTTTCTCTCCAGCTGCTTTTGGGGAGGGGTGCTTTTCCCATATTCTCCCCCCTTCCCCAGTTTCCGTCCTCTCTCTGCCCGCAAAAGTGTCTCCCTGCCCTCTACAGCTTCTTTCTCCCAAGGTTCAGCTCTCCGCGCCGCGTACCTGCTGAGTTCTGTGGTTCAGGTTGTGCAGATTGTTGCGTTAATCCTCAGATCAGTTTTCTAGGTGTGCAGGATGGTTTAGTGTTGCTCTGGCTGTATTTCATGGACGAGAGACATACAAAAAGCTTCCATGCTGTTCCGCCATCTTGGCTCCCTCCAGTCACTGATTTTAAGTGAAAAAAAAATCATGTTTCTCGGTCCCAGAAAGTTTTATTTTGAACCATGGTTGATCATCACTAGGCGTTCCTTCTTTTCCTCCATGTTGTCACCTGTATCCTTTAGTAATTCTGTTTCAGTATTGTAGTTCTTCTCTGGCATGTAGAGGCACCAGGATGAAGCTTCACTACTCACTCTCTTTTCTGATCGAAAGACCAGACTTTTGCAGCGTCTCTGGCAGGGAGGACTCACCTCCAGATTCAGTTCCCCTACTGGTCCTCCCTAGACCATTCCCTATGGCTTGAATCACTCTTCCTCTGAGGTAGGGAGAAGACTTACCTCTAGGAACTGAGAAGCTCTGGTTCTCACCTCTAGAGGTTTTTTTTTTTTGTTTGTTTGTTTGTTTGTTTGTTTTTTTGCCACAGGAGTTTCCTAGCCTCCATTTTGGTCTGACAGGAAGCAAAATTCTGTGCCAGCTCTTTCCTCAGGACTATAAGTTGTTCACCTAAGCCTTCCTCACTCTCTTCAGCCCCTACATGCCTCTTGGACCCCGTGGATGCTCCTGTTCGGAAGTGAGAGACATTTTGATTGGCATTGTAAAGCACTGGACAGCAGGGATGCATATTTCTGCTGACATCTTCCCAGAATCCCCATTAACCTTTTTTCCAACTCTGAATGTAGGTAGTGCCCCCAGGAAACTAGGTCAAGGTCATTGGTGCATAGATAACCGTGGAAGCTAATAGTCTTAACAGTATTAAACATTGCTTAGGTTAAGGTATGTAAAAATCAGTATGCCATCAGCAAAGAAGCTAAAGAATAGTTTAGTGAAATGAACATTTGGCTTAAAACTCTGAATATTATACCAGCAAACATGATTTAGTTGGTTCTGGGTCCCCATGAAAGAAGAGTAAATAAATAAAATTTCATAAAATTTAGGAATGTTTGGTATCAATTCCAGCACTTTCCAAACTGGCATTAATTAGAAGCTTAATAAGGGTGTTAAATAGGTTTGTTTAACTCTTAAACAATGTTAAGTAGGTTTTTGTTTTGCTGTTGGACTTGTCAGTGCCGTATTTACCCCAATGTGTATTGTAAATCTCCAAGGAGGGAAAATCAGTGGTCACAGAGAGCTAGTGATTGCTGTTTAGTCATTGAAATACTGCTCTATTTCAGTGACTGGTGAAATAACAGATCATTCTGTCAGTCATCAGTGGCATCCTCTCTTGACTGGGCTATTGTGTTTTGGTTTGGATTCCCCCCCAAAGCATATCTTATGAGTATATCTGACTGGAGAACTTTATTTGAGACATAATGTCAGGAAGCACTACTAGGGACATAGGGCACTGAGACAGGGAAGAGAAAACAGCCAATAGAGTGTGTTAATGTGGGTAATTGGGGATCAGGCTTGCTAAGGACCTCTAGGTGAGGGTATAGAACATCTTACTTGACAGGCAAGGAAGCTGAAGAACTTATCAACCAACTCTCCTGTGTCTGTCTGAGGGTAGTGTGTAGAGAACAGTGATTCCCAAGGGGATATGGGTTGATTGCCAACATTGTCTGGCACATATTGTAAACAGATTTGCAAAAGGTCATGCATATCACATTTACACTGTGTATTTCTTGTCTGTGTTCCTTTTGTCCCTCATACTACTGCTTCTTGAAATGCTACCAACCTTCACATTCTATGTCAAGTCGTATGTCCTCCAGAAACTCTTCCTTAATTTTTCCAGCTATAAATGATACTCATTCTGTTAACCTTCATAGCATTAGTTTTAAACCCTTACTTGAATAACTTTGCTCTTCTCTCATGCAATTTCCTCCTATTGCATTATAGTTATTCATAATTAAATCTATCTCTCTTACCAAGACACTTAACCCTTGAAGGGAGGGATATATCTCATTCATCTTTCTAAACTTGCAGCACTTAGCACAGTGGCTTGGGCAGGACAGGAGCACAATCAATGTTTGTTGAATGACTGAAGGTCTTCAGATTCTATCACAAAAACAGCATTAGCAAAGTCTGATTTAATACATGAAGAATTCAGTTGTTACTTCTACAAGTAAGTGGATGGCTTGAATAATTTATTCTTGGAACAGTCATTCTCATTTGTTGGATGGAGTTTGTATCTGGATGGCCAAACATTTAAATAAATGTCAGGAGGGGCTGGGAAATTTCCTTATTCCATCTGGACTGCAAGACACATGTATGGGTGGGTCTGTTCTGAAGACATGTTTAGAAGTAGTTAAGTATGTCCTTGGGAATTTTCCGATTTTATTCAGGCAGATGTTTTCTCTAACTAGTATTGGTCTTTGTTTAGATAAATAGGAAAGTCAGGATAGTTCCCTTTGGCTTTTTTAATAGCAAAAGCTGTGTTTCTTCTGCATTCATAATGAATGTTTATAGTCATTTTTATATATTAAATGCTATTAATCAAGAGAAGTAATCTGAGTTAAGCTACTGCCCTAAATAAGCAAAAAACGGGGGTGTAATTGGAAATGGCTTCCCCTCTCCTATTTTTGTACTGTTCTACTTAATATTTGGCAGATGGAGTATGAATAGAAATGCTTAAGTTGGAATGCTTTATGGGGTTTTAAACTGTTGTTAATTAGTCGTGAAATAATTTTAATTACTTAAAAATTCCATTATGACAGTGCTTCAAATATGTGTCACATATTGGCAAACTATTACAGACCATTGTCTTGTAAACTATTTTATTTACACTTATATTGATGGGAAGAAAAATAAGGTGAATATATTTAATATATTTATAGAGAAGTGATTTGACAGGGTTAAGAAAATCTATTTACCTCAAATTGGGCTATAAAAATCCATAAGCCTTTGGGTTTTTATCAGTGGTTCAAAGCAATTACTTTTTAAAAAATGGAAAAAGTAATGTGAAGGGAAGAGGAACATCAACTGAGTGTAAGCACCTTCCTCCAGATTCTTCTTTTTACCATTTCAATTCCTTAAAATTTTTTTTAAGTTTATTTATTTATTTTGAGAGAGAGAGAGAGAGAGAACATGCAAGCAAGCGGGGGAGTTGGCAGAAAGAGAGAGGGAAAGACAGAATCCCAAGCAGGCTCTGTGCTGACAGCACAGAGCCTGACTCGGGGCTTGAATTCATGAATCATGAGATCATGACCTGAGCCGAAACCAAGAGTTGGATGCTTAATCAACTGAGCCACCCAGGCATTCCACTATTTAAATTCTTTATTTCAGCTATTTGCACTTTTGTTCCTAGCCCAGAAGAAGGAGGTGACAGCCATGGCTATCAAAAGTAGCCTTTTAAAAGCTGTAGGAAGATTTGTTGAGGAAGGCTAATGTTATATATAAGGAATTGGAGAGTAAAGAGAGATTCATTCCTTTATTCATTAATCATTTGAATATTTGTTGAATTAATAAATGAAATATTAAGACACAGTTCTTAGCTTCCAGAGATTTATGTCAGTAGGAGACAGAACACATGTAGTCATATGGCTATTATAAAACATAGACTATGTATGTGAGCACGTGAAGATAGGTTAGAAAATATTAAAAAAAACACAAGAGGGAGAATCACTTCAAGTCTGGGGGGTAGTGTGGTGGTGGAATCTAGGAAGACTTCTTTAAAGAGGTAGCATTTGAGTCCTATCTTGAAAAGTGAGTAGAATTTTAATAGGCAGGTAGGAGAATATTTATAAGAGATACATTACCCTTTTCTCCTTCCTCTAACTGTGCCTTCTCCTGTACAGCCCAAGTATGCTGGGGACAGATGGCCCCATTCCAAGCTCCAGGGACAGCCTTCCAAGCAGATCAGCATCTTCTGTTCCCAAGGCTGAAGTAGAGAAAGGTCCAGGGCAATCAATGGGTCAGAAACACAGGTGAGGTTTCTGCATCAGTGATCTGGGCTGGAGGAGGATCAAGAACTGGAAGTTGAAGTGATTGGTCAGTGGAGCTGTAAGAGTGCTGGGGACTTGGATGGAATAGCAAAGGTCCTGGATCTATCACTTTGGTGGGGGAAGTTGATCCCATTCAGAATGGTATCAGATTTGACTAACAGAGGGAAATGATTCCCAAGGCATGTCCAGAATCCAATGCCTTTTAACGCACTGGCTTGGTTCCACCTGATCATTCAGCCTAGTTTTAACATGACAACCCCCACCCCCCAACACTGTGATTACTTCTTCAATTGTATCTTCATGAATTTATCAGATCTGTCCACCTCTCTCTGTCCCCACTGCTGATAGTCCAATTTCCCCCTAATTACTTCTCATCCATATGACTGCAATCCTCTACTAAGTGATCTCCCTGGCTTCTTCCCATTTCAGAATGACCTTTCCAAAACAAAAGTCTTGTAATGCTAGTCCCACGCCTTGTCTTTCATCACTTCTCAACCTCCATCTATGCCATAGTGTCTCTGAGCATGTGACGGCTTCCTAAATATAACAGTACTCTTTACCTGTACGTGTGATGGTTCTTTGCCCATAACCATTGTGTCTCCTTCCCTCTACCCCCAGCTTATTCCCTACGCCTCTCTCAATATGAATATTTGGGGCCTCTTCCCAATTCCCAATCTACTGAGACTCTAAGGGGGTTGATGCATTTAGTCTCCTTCTGTGGCTGTAGAGGTGAACAGTGCACAGCAGAGCATTGACTGGTTGCAGTGAGTTAAGTGTTTTAAAAAATGGAGTGCAAGACTGACCTCTATTCTGGCTTTTGCCCCAACTCTCATGAAGTTAACAGTGAGCGAGGGCAGAGCATTGGAGGACAGGCTGGCCATTAACCAAGGTCAAGACAGCCAGAAGTCAGGGTCTAGAGGGACATGGGCTGTACAGCAGTCAAGGGCTTTGAAACAAGAGTGGGAGAGCAAACCGTTGAAGGCTCTGGACTCTAATGCCTCCCCTATCTTCTAGATTTGTCTTCCCCAGCTTGTCTGCACCACCCTCATCTCCCAAAGGTGGCTGATGTGAAATTATCTTGGTGCTTAAGGGGACTGCTCTGCATTATTTTTGAATCTCCTCATGAAATTTAATAACAGATACTTCTAGTTTTGAAAAAAGTTTGCATTTTGAAAAACTTGCCCAGCAACATTCATGTCTAAATTAATTTTGTTCTATAGGTAGAGAGGGCTAATTAATTAATTCATAAGAATGCGTTTTTTAGAATAATTCCTCTCTTGCCTCATGCTGTGTGGAATTTTAACTAAGTACCAGATAAATTAGTTCTGCCTTTGTGGCGTTTTCCATAGCTAATGTTTTACAACTGTTCAAAAACCTAATCAGTCATTGTAAGACAGCAGTTTTTGCAGCTGCATTACAAAGAAAGTGGCATGGTCTGGATTTGTCATCTTCCCCAATCTTGATGTTTTGGCAGTTGGACTCTTATTAATAAAGACTAAATACACTCAGTTACTCAACAACAGTTTACTGAGCATTTAGTATAAACAACACATTGTGTTAGGCACTGGCAGGGATACAAGTGTGCAAAAGGGCTCATTGCAACTCTCAGGGAGAGAATCTGGTAGGGAATATAAGACACAGAGAAAAAGGAAAAAACAGAAGGAAAGAGGTATAAAGGGCAGTAGTTATTCCATTGGAGCACTTGAAGAAGAGTTATTGGAGTCTATAGGGAGCAGAGGTGAGGAGGGAGGAAAGGAATGTCTAGGCAGAGAGAATTCCATGAGCAAAAGCTCGATGGTAAGAAAATACAGGCCTTGTTTAGGGAGTGCAAAGGGAGTATTTGGTATTTGGGAAATGTTGATTGGGGCAGAGTACCCAAGGCTTTTAAAACATGCTGATGTGATTGCTTATTTTTATTTTTTATTTTTTGCCAGTAGTTCTTACAATGAGATCTACAGACCTACAAGATTCATGTACTTTCTTTTAGACTATTTTTACAACAACAATGGATTCTTTCTCATTCATATTATATGTACATTATGGGTCCACTGTGGCTCTGTTTCACTCTAGGACACAAGCTATTGCTACGGCATCCATCTGGAGCATTTCTGGTTGGCAGGGCAGAAGGAAAATATGGAAAGTCACGCCATATCATTTAAAGCTTTTGTTCAGAAGTGATGCATATCATTGGCCAAATACAGTCTACGAGAACTAAGAAAGTTTTATTTTTTTAGATTATCACCTAAAAAAATGTTGATGTAATTTGGAGGACCTGTGCATTCACCTTTAGACCGAGAACAGCCTTGACATTTCAAAACTATGTTGGCTTCAGTGATTAGCTCACATCAAATAGTACCGCTGGGTTGTTTTATGAGTGCTCCCTGGACTATCAGAGGCAATTGGAGAAAGTAAATGATCCTGATGTTTTTGCCCCAGTTGAAGCCAAATGACATCACCAGTGTACAATGAAGATGTCTCAGGGCTTTGAACACAGAAGTGGAAGGATTTAGTCATCACAGGTGCATTGCAATATAAGTGTGCCAAACAACAACAGCAACAGCAAACAAATGTGTGCCATAGCATTTCTACTATACTTATGTTTAAGATGATAATTTAGTTTGGGGCACCTGGGTGGCTCAGTCAATTAAGTGTCCGACTTCAGCTGAGGTCATGATCTCGCAGTCTGTGAGTTTGAGCTCTGTATCGGGCTCTGTGCTGACAGCTCAGAGCCTGGAGCCTGCTTCAGATTCTGTGTGTCTCTCTCTCTCTCTGCCCCTCTCCCACTTGCATGCACTCTCTCTCTCTCTCAAAAATAAATAAACATTAAAAAAATGTTTAAAAAGACGATAATTTAGTTTAAGCTAAGTATCATTAATCATGTTAAAATAATGTTTGAAAGGATTTTTAAGGTTTCATTTAATTTAATTTTTTATTTATTTTTAATTATTTTTAATTATTTATTTTTATTTTGTAAGCGGGCTCTGTGCCCAGCATGGGGCTCGAGCTAATGACCCTGAGATCAAGACCCGCATGCTCTACCAACTGAGCCAGGCCAGCATCCCTAAATTAGTGCTATTAATTTGACATTTATTGGTTTGATGGTTTTGTTTTTATTTAGTTTGTAAAGTTATTTTAGTTTATGATTGTATAAGACATCTAAACATAAAGAGTTTATGACACTTTTATATTTTCTGTAAGTAAAATGCTGATAAAAAGTGCTTTAAAGAACTTCCCCCCCCTTTTAAAGGGATAGCCAGGCATTACTAAGATTTGAGGAATATTGAGGTAGGCAGTGAGAATGCATTGGAGAATTTTGTGGATGTGAGAGAGGTGGTTAGGGCTGTGCCCAAGAAACCTGATCTGACAACAATATGTATTGTTTACTAGAGAAAGAAAAGACTGGGAGAGGAGACAGAATGTGATTTCAAGAATCCAGGTGTGTGGTAGGAAGAGTTTATGGGAATGGAAAAGAAGGGATAGATGGACAAGATGTTGGCAGAAGCATCAATGGGAAGTTTTCAGGGTCTACTTTGATGTAATGGAGGGGAGGAGAAGAAGGAATCAAGGCTCTCTTGAGATTTTTATTCCCTGTAAAAAAAAAAAGAAAATAGGAGAACCATGAGCAGAAGAAGCTAGAGAAATCGAGAATCAGTTTAGCAAAGACAGAGTTTAATTTTATTTAAAATTTTAAAAAAGATTTTCTTTTACCTTTTGAAAGTTTATTTATTTATTTTGACAGCAAGAGAGAGCACGCATGAGTGAGTGGGGGAGGGGCAGAGAGAGAGGGAGAGAGAATCCCAAGCGCCACAGGGCTGAACTCACAAACCATGAGATCATGATCTGAGCTGAAACCAAGAGCTGGATGCTCAACTGACTGAGCCACCCAGGCACCCCTAAAAGATTTTGTTTTTAAGCAATCTCTATACCCAACACAAGGCTCAGACTTACAACCCTGAAATCAAGAGTCACACTCCACCCACTGAGCCAGCTGGGCGCCCCAATAGAATTTAACTTTTGACATGATATTTAACCTGTTAATAATAGTTTTCAAATAAGTCAATACATTTAAAAGATATAAAAGTAAAGAAGAAAAATAATGCTTTTTGAGTAAGGGATGCTAGTATACTAGTTTACCTATAAACAGTATTATTTTTATGTCTCCAGTACCTAGAACATTGCTTGGCACATATAATGCATTCGATAAATGTTAGATGAACTGAATTAGTTGAAATGAATTAAATAGGACTCTTTGAAAAGATTAATCACTTTGATGTCTTCTTCTGGCATTACAGCTAAATAAGAGCTTCGAAGAACCCTGCTGTTTCAGAGCAAATAATATTCTGCATAGAACATACTTCTTTTTTTTTTAATTTTTTTTTAACGTTTATTTATTTTTTGAGACAGAGAGAGACAGAGCATGAACGGGGGAGGGTCAGAGAGAGGGGGAGACACAGAATCGGAAACAGGCTCCAGGCTCTGAGCTGTCAGCACAGAGCCCGACGCGGGGCTCGAACTCATGGACCGCGAGATCGTGACCTGAGCTGAAGTCGGACGCTTAACCGACTGAGCCACCCAGGCACCCCCTAGAACATACTTCTTGAGACATTGCTTGTCTTCCCAGAGGAAGGGGATATATATATTCAGGGAGCACTCCCAATATACCATTGAACTGGAGCGGGAATGGCAGGGAACCAGGACCAGGGAAGGGAGCCGTGGGGGGAGGCAGACTCTCCCTGAAAATATGTGGCAACAGAGGCGTTGCTGTTGGGATAGTGAACCTTGGGACAATGAGAAGGTAGGGAAGATGATTCCTGCACTGAGCCAAGCCCTTCAAGCTGAAGTAAGCCCTTGGCTTCTTGGAAGAAGCAGAAGCACACGCTCTTTAGAGGAAAGCTTTGCCAGATTTTGCCCACCAAACTCCCACTAATTAAATGGAAATGGTGAGCTCTCAATCAAAGATTATGAAACCCATGGTAAGGAAATTCAGAAAGATTGAAAACCAGCGGGAACAACAAATAGTAGGTTTGGACTCTTCAAGGATGGAGATATTCAAGTGATCGGGTATTGAGCATAGAGCAGTTGGGTTTAAGGAAATAAAGGGCACAATGGTAAATCTAAGCATACAACAAGATTCTATCAGGAATGACCAGGCAAAATTGAAAAAAAAAATTTAAATCTGGGAAATAAAAAATACAAGTGTTGAGATAAAAAAAAAATTCAGTAGCAGATTAAACAGCATATTAGACAAAGATGGAAAACAGTAAAGAGAAATAGAGTGCTCCAGGGTGTATATATATATATATATATATATATATACACACACATATATAAAAAAAACCCAAACCTCCAAATATTTATCTACAGAAAAATGGATTAAAGGATGTTATAGTTATAAAATGGAGTAATAAAAAGCACTGAAAATGAATCACCTGTTGAGGGGCCTGGGTGGCTCAGTCGGTGAAGCATCACACTATTGATTTCCACTCAGGTTGTGAGCTCACAGTTGTGAGATCGAGTCCTGCATTGGGCTCTGTGCTGAGCCTGGAGCCTGCTTGGGATTTCCGCTCTCCCTCTCTCTCTCTCTCCTTCCCCACCCTCTCAAAATAAATAAACGTTAAAAAAATGAACTGTATTTCCAACCAACAACATAGATTATTCTTGGAAGCATAATCTTAAGTGAAAAAAAAATCAACTTACAAAACCTCATATAAAAAGCTGTGTTTGCTTTTTAGTGCTCAAAATGAGGAAACTCAATAGCATAGTGTTTAGGTGCACATATATCATAGATAAAACTATAAAAGAGGAATAGAATGATAAACCAAATTTAGGATGGTAAATGCTTCTGGTAGGGAGGTCGGAGGATTAGTTAGGAAAGAGTGCATAGGTAGATGCAAATTGTTTACAATTTTATAATGCTTAAGTAGTAATTTTGTTGATTTTTATTATATTCCTATGCTTTATTATTTATTTAAATGGTATAGTTTTCTTGTCCATGCATAAAACATATAAAAATATAAAAAGAAACAAAATATTTTAAAATTAACCTTTTACAAATTGGGAGTCATTGTTTTCTGAGTGAGCCGTTTGATTTGACCATAATTTTCATCTAGCTTCCTCAAGTAATACACCCTTTCCTCAAGTTCTTTATTCATAATAGTTTCTGTGGCATACTCATTTTTTTCTGGGACAAAACCCAAAGGAAACCTTTGATCATTTTTGTTTAACGGTTTCTCCTCCAAAAAATGTTAGTCACACGAAACTGCCAAAAGATTTAAACAGTCCCCAATGAAACATCTGTTACCCACCCCCCCCCCCCGCAAAAAGTCTTTTAGACCATGTCATTATGATGCAATAGTTCATTTGAAAAAATTTAACTTCATTTTATTTCCATAGGTCTGTCATGTTCTGCGATGTATTGGTTCAAGTCGCCTAGGAAGATGAAAAATCTGATAAAGGAAATTCTGAGTTAAAAAATGACACATACAGACCAAGTGACAGTGGCTTCTGAAGAAAAATCTTGCATGTCCTCCTTCTTCCCCTTTTGGGCATAGCTGTCCTTTTCTCTCTAATTTGGACATCCTAGGAAATGATTTTCCAAGAAGTGCCTTCTGTTAGGAAAATCTATTGAGATGTCTCTCGGTTCTCCACTTTGACACCCAAGCTGCTAATCTCTGCTGCAGAAAGTGGTGCAAGCTTGAGGACCATGTCATTCGTGATAATGGCCTCTAGCTTCACCTGGCCTGCACTACCATGCCAATATGCCTACCCCAGCAGCACTGTTCTGTTTTTAAGAGATGGAATGAACCTATAACTCCACAGAGACAACAGACACAGGCTAGGCATGAAGTCCCTTCGTCTTATACCCCATCTCTCTACATTGAGGGTTTTCCAGTTCTTATCTTATGTTGGCTCTCTGTAGCATTTAATGCTACTGACCTTGCTGGACAGGAAATGTAAGTTTAGTGAGCAAGAGTGAGATTATAGGGTGGGGACTGGGTGAACCAAAGAGCTGATTTTTGCTGTGTGAGAATGTGAACTGATGATCTTCTGGGCTTTCTAAAGATACCGGAGCTATGGATGTTAACTAGCTACAGAAGCCCAGAAAACATCTATCCCTTGTGATTTCCCGTATGATGGAGACTTTGCCTGTTTCTTCCATGCTCAATTCTGGTTATCTTAAGGAATCTGTTGTGGCTTCAGCCACAGCTGGACTACAATGCCTTCCCCTCTTCACCTGCTTTTGCTGGAATGGTGGGAGCAGTTTTCGTGTTGGAGACCAGATGCCTTTTCTTGTAGAAATGCTCAATTACAGTTGGACCAGAACCCTTAGTGCAGTGTAATCCTTCAGATACGTTGTGGGTTAAAGAGGCATGCAACTCTGCTTTTGCGTGGGAATCTAAACAACCTTTCATGACACTGCTTCTAGGGGAAAATGCAGTTTGAGTTCCAAATAATTGCCTTATAAACAAACACATTCAGTGCCTGTGTTGGGAACTGCCTGTTCTGTGAGCTAAGAAGTTAGTTGTTTTTTACAAAGTGGATTTTCCCCTTCTGTCCTTAGGTCAGCCACGCTTTTCTGAATCATGTGTTGTGTGTTTTACATCAATTAAAATAATTTTCTCTGAAATTATACTAGAACACCTGTTCATTCATCCATCAATGTGTCTATCCACTTCTTTGAACAGTATGCTCATTTTTAATGTGCTATTGATATAGTATTTATTAAAGTCTTTCTACTTTTTACTATTCTTGTACCTGCTAAGGATTTTTGTTGGCATTGAGTGTATGTAGTTTGCATGCACGAAAGCTAAATGGAAAGTTTCAGTACTCGCTTTGGCAGCACAGATACTAAAATTGGAACGATGCAGAGAAGATTAGCATGGCCCCTGAGCAAGGATGACATACGAATTTGTGAAGCGTTCCAGATTTTCCAGATGTGTAAGTAGAACTTTTGTTAAATCAAAAAAAGAAAAAAGAAGAAAGAAAGTTTCATTGGTCTATACGATTCTCTGCTATATGCTAAGGTCTTCCAGGGCAGGACTAAGTCAGTCTCCTTTGCACCCTTTTTGCTGAAGAAGTCTTTTCTTGCACTGAACTGAAACACCATAGTTCTGACCCGTTTTGAAATACATTAGCATGGCACTTGGCAATGAAGAACTTACCTCATTATAGCTGTCTTTCTTGGCCACTGAGATCAATCAGGTTCAAATCTAGATTAGGTGATTATTGCTTTCAAGAATAAAGAAATTCTTTCATATCCTTGTGGTAGGCACTGGCTTGCTCATCACACACATTTCCTCCTCTAATGTGAGTGCATTTCCCAAGATCCTTTGTAGTGAGAGGTGGCCAAGTTCTAGGCAATGAAAGGTGAATGGAAATGAGCGTGCCACTTCCAGGCTCTGGCTGACAGACACTTCCCATGTATAACTTCCCATGCTCTTTCCCTGTTTGTTGGATGAGTGCGGAGGACTGTGAGGCCCAGGAGGAATATAGAGTACCCAAGATGGAAGTAGCCTGGGTCCTTGAGTGACCATGTGGAAGTCCACTCAGTCAGCAACGCCCATTTCTGACGTCATATGAATAAGAAATAAATTTCTACTGTATTCAGTCACTGAGATTATGGGGTTTATCTCTTTTAGAAGCTGGCATCACCCTGACTAATACAATTTTCCTTAAACATATTTGAGAACTGTTTTGTCCTTTGTATATGTAGATGATGATTATATTCTGATAGCAGTTCTCTAATACCAACTGGGTGTTCTACAATTCAAATCAATTCAATTCAATTCAATTCTGACACTAAGTAGAGTTAGCCCAAATCCCTTAACCTACAGGTTAAGGGGCTCAGTCCTATAATGCTGCTCCCACTTCAGACGCCAGCTACATACAAGTCCTGGGTATTCCCAAGCCACCTGCACTTCTGCCTGGCTAGCTACAAATCTGGGAGTTCCCATGACCACTCCTACCTTCAGGTTCAATAATTCACTAAAATGACTCACAGAATCCATAGAAAGTGTTATACTTATGATTACACTTTTATTGTAGAGCTTACAACTCAGGAACAGCCAAATGAAAGAGATGAATAGGACAAGGTCTGGGGGGCAGGTGGCATAGAGCTTCTATGCCCTTTCCTTGTGGAATCAGGGCACACTATCTTCCAAGAGCATCCATGTGTTCACCATTTCATTATGTAACATGATGGATTAAATTATTGGTCACAAGATTGAACCCAATCTCCAGCTTCCCTCCACTCCTTAGAGGTGGGGTGGGGGTGGGGCTGAAAAGTCCAACTGTCCAATCATATGCTTGGTCTTTCTGGTCACCAATCCCATCCTGAAGTTATCTAAAGACCCACCATGAGTCACTTCATTAACATAAACTCAGGTATGAATGAGAGAGGCTCCTTAGGTATAGCAAAAGACACTCTTATCAGGAAATTCAAAGGATTTTTGAAGCTCTATGCCAGGATTGGGGGACAAAGGCCAGACATATTCTTTATTATATCACAATGGTAAATGACAAAGGTCAAAAATTGATTGTTGGAGCTTATTGACCAAAGAAAGTCTCTGAACAGGAGCTTGCCCACTAGACCATTTCTCCTCAAGCTCTAAAATTTTCTCCTGCATCCTGGATCTTCTTAGTTCCTCACCTCTGTTACACCTCTAACATGCACATCCTTCCCAGTTAGGTTAGAAGGAAAGTTCACATTCATAGCTGAGTGACCAATAGTCTGTTTAACTTCACTATTGCTTTGTATCATTTTATGCCTAGAATTCTGCTTTGTTGATCATTTATTTTTTTAAATAACATTTATTGCTATTTCTGATTATAAAGTACACATATGCTAATAAAAACCTTATACTGAAGGATAGCTACTATTAATATTATAGTATATTTGTTTACAGTCCTTTTGCATGCATGTCTTTGTGGAAAAATTTTTTCTCTTTATACAGTTACGATTATATTGCATATTGTTTGGTAATGCATTTTTCCCTTGCCTTTATATCACAAACATCCCTTAGGTCATTCAGTATTCCTTGAAAACATCACTTTTATGGCAATAAAAATCCACATATGTACTGTGTCTATAGATCTATCATAATTTACTTAGACATTTCCAGGTGGTCTGAGTATTTTGGCTTTTGTGTTCTCAGTGTTATAAATAGTATTATGATGACTATCTTGTTTCATAAATCATTCTGTGTTTTTTGATTATTTCTTTTTTTAAAATTAAAAAAAATTAATGTTTATTTGTTTTTGAAGGAGAGAGAGAGCATGAGCAGGGCAGAGACAGAGAGAGGGGGACACAGAATCTGAAGCAGGCTCCGGACTCTAAGCTGTCAGCACAGAGCCTGATGTAGGGTTCGAACTCACAAACTGTGAAATCATGACCTGAGCCGAAGTTGGATGCTTAAATGACTGAGCTACCAGGAGCTCCTGATTATTTCTTTAAAATAGGTTTGTAAATGCCCCCATTCCTTTCAAATGCAAACATCTAATATATTTGAGGTTATTTACATTTTCAACAACATGGATATCTTTAAGAAGAACAATTTGGCACCAAATCATAAGAATGAAAATACTGTTTGTATCTTTAACCTGGTTATCCTCCATTGGGAAGAAATCCCAGTGAAATTAAAAAAAAAAAAAGAAGAAATTTGTCCAAAGATGTTTATAGCACTGTTTATTCATAATAATGAATCAGAGAAAACTACCCAACTATTTCAAAGTAGACATATGAACACATGAGCATGATACATAGATGGAAAAAATGATGTGAGTATGTTGCTATTTGGAAATATGTACACAAGACAATGTTAAAAAAAGGACAAAGAATAGAATGTCTATACTGGTTACAACTGAGTAAAAAAATATATTCCTATATGTTGACAAAAATTGGGAGGGGATTTAAAACAACATTAGTATTGGTGATTTAAGTATGGCAGCCTTTTCTGTAAGCTTGCTTAAATGTTGTGCCAGTTTGACTTTTAAACTCACTCATTCAAGTTACCCTAAGTAAAGGGGAATTTATTGTTTGGATATCCTAGTACTAGAAATGAGGTGTGGAAAGACATCGTCAGTTGATGCGGTTTTAGGAGTAATTCTTTCCTTTCTGTGCATCATCTTTGCTTCACACAAGGATCTGCCCTGACTCTGCTCTTACCTACCCTTGTCCTCCTTCTGACTTTTGATTCCCATGATACCATCAGGCTCTCAGGGCTCTCCAAATCACTTTATGGAGTGAGGGACTCTGATTTTCTCAGGAAATATTGACTTGAAGGCTGGAGGTCTTGAAGGTGCTGACCAGTCTGAGGCTCTCTGCTGGTCCTGCCCAACTCACTTGTACCAGTAAATGGTATTGTACATGGCCATTTTGGTTCAGCCATTGTGCTGCAGACCATGAGGTTGTCCCAGAAGTTAGGGATGACACATTGAAATTTAGCCTTAGAAAGTGTGTGTGTGTGTGTGTGTGTGTGTGTGTGTGTGTGTTTTAAGTAAATGAATCTCTAGGTGCTTGAAGTTCAGATAATACAGGGATGGTATTTAGGGTGGGTGAGACCTTCCCATGGGCCATGGAAGTGTTCAATTGACTCCTTATTCTGTCATAAATGAGTAAAATAAATCAGTTCTCCTTTAAATTCTGTAAGGGCTTAAATGACTGAGTCACACGACCTCATAAGGTTCTCCTTGGGACAAGATATTAAGGTGAGAGATAATAAGAAAATCCTGGGACAGAGAAAGATAGGAATGTGAAAAGGGTAGCTTTCAGCATTTCTCCATGCAAACAAACTAGCTTCCCTACAAGTGAAATCTATGATTTATGACTTGTGAGCGTCATGCTGTCAGGAAACTAAGTGGTCCCGAGCAGGTTCCCATACATTTGGAAATTCTCAAGAATCTGGAAAAGGTCTGTGACTTTGTATTACAGCTTTACCATCTCATGGTTTTCAATTTGCCATAGTGTCAAGGGGTTGGCAGAGGGTGGAAAAAGAAAGTGTGGAGGATCATGCACACTTAAACATCATTTTTAAATTTTTCTAGTGTTTTATTTATTTTTGAGAGAGAGAGAGAGAGAGAGAGAGAGCGCGAGCGCACAAGCAGGGGAGGAGCAGAGAGAGAGGGAGACATAGAATCTGAAGCACGCTCCAGGCTTTGAGCCATCAGCACAGAGCCCAATGCGGGCCCGAACTCACGAACTGGGAGATCATGACCTGAGCCGAAGTCGGATGCCTGACTGACTTAGCCACCCAGGCACCCCCACATTTAATCATCTTAATCTGGAAGTGATGAGCATCAGCTGAGCTTACATTCTTTGGCAAGAATTAGTCACATGATCTAGATGGCTAGATGCAGAATGCAGGGGTACTGGTTAATGTAGTCCATCTGGGTCTCTACTTTCAAGCACCAATTCTATACCATAAAACGTATGGATAGATTTTTATTATTGGTCAGCTAGCTGTCTCTAATTATACTCTCCTAATTTGTTTTCTGATTTCCTCTATCTCCTTAATTAAATCTAGCCCATGCATTGATAATTAATTAAGCAGCTCTAATCACTTTAGTTAATTGCTCAAAAACAACAACAAAACCCCATCCTGTCATCTATGGCTCCCCATTGTCTGTCAAATTAAGTACCAGCTCTTCACCTTGGTCCTCAAGTCCCCAAAGAATGCAATCTCATCCTGCTTTTTTGGCCTCATCCTCCAGTACTTCTCTACCCTTTTCAAATATTTCAGCTCAAATGGGCCACTCGCTGTTCTTAAAACACAGGGTTGTTGTTTCATCCTATGTTTTCCATCTGGTGTTACATCCACCTCACCATTCTGGCCATGATGGGTGGTATATGTTTTAAATAAATTCAGCATATTTTCTTATTTTATGTCTTTCTGAGGCCACCAGTGAGGGCAGCCACCGAATTCTAAACTGCCAGTGTCAAAAATCATGTCCCTGTTGAACATTACAGCACTTGGCAGCAGCAGGAGGCTTAGCCCGCCAGCCTTAGGAACCAGGTCTTTCATTGACATGTTACAATTAACACCCATGGTGACAGCAGCTTACGCACATTCTGCTGTGTGTAACTACTAGTTTAGAGTGTTTCCATGAAGTCATTTCCTAGAGCATAGTGCCTACCAGATAGAAGTCAGAATTTTACCTTCTTTAGAAAACAAAATTTAGGGCATTTCCTGATGAATACAAAGATTCATGAGAATAAGAGAACAAACACATTAGAAGCAAGAAGCCATCTACAGAATGCAAATGATAATGAGGAGAGCAGTAAAATAAAGAAGGAGCACATTGGATGAGGACTTCTGAAAAGATCTCTGTAAAATTCTTGACCTCAGATTCCTATTGCCACACAGGTAATCTAGCTGCCTACACTTGGTTACCTTCATGCCTAGTAACCCAATTGACTAGGTTTTCCCTGATGTTTCTGGCATTGAATATTCTGTAGCGTTGCCTCTGGGAAACCAACACAACTCGTCAGTCTATGCAGAGCAATCTTTGCTGTGGTCACCATTTCCTTCCACTGGAATGACCTCTTTACTCTCTGGGTTACACTTTCTCCTTCTGAAGACATAGGTGTTGCCTCTATTGACTGTCTCTCCAACGTTCACCCTGAATCCATTCTGCCTTGGCAGGCTTTCAGGACCTATTTATTTTCATACCAGGTGAGATCCTTAGAGCTCTGCCTAATATTCAGTTGTTAGGTTGAAATGAATGTTAAAAATGAATATATTAAAAGTTACATTCTCATTTTTAAGATACAAAGAATCAGAATTGACATCTAGCCTCTCTAAATTATTAAGTAAAATATTCTTTGACATTGTCCCTCCCCCACTCATTCTTTCAACCACCCATCCATCCATTCATCCATCTAATATCTATTGTGTGCTTACTCTGTGTAACCATTGTACTAGATGCTCCTGTGAAAGTCCTTCGATAAAAGAAACAGGAAGTTTCCCACTCACTCAGCATTTCCTCTAACCATATCCTTCTCCAAATTCCTGGATATTTTTTGAGCTGTTCTGTTTTGCACTTAGGTTTGTTGGGTGGTCTGCAGCTTATATTAATGGATACTCGAGAGGGGAAAGAATAAAGGGGTTAGGGAGAAATTGCTAGTCAAATGGCTGAGATAAAAGCAGAGTTTAGTTCTTACTCCTGTATTCCCAAATTGTTGAGTTCCTACCTTGAGTAAAACTTTATGGTAGACTTTTTGAGTGATATGATGAATGAAACAGGATTTTTATACTTATTGAACTTACTTTCTTTTTAAAAAATTTTTTTAAATGTTTATTTTTTGAGAGAGAGAGAGACAGAATGTGAGCTGGGGGAGGGGTAGAGAGAGAGAGGCACAGAATCTGAAACAGGCTCCAGGCTCTGAGCTGTCAGCACAGAGCCTGACATGGGGCTTGAACTCAGGAATAGTGAGATCATGACCTGAGCCAAAGTTGGATGCTTAACTGACTGAGCCACCCATGTGTCTCTGAGCTTATTTTCTATAAGACAGCAAAAGACTGACATAAGCAATTAACTCAAGTTTGCCTTTCATGAACATAGAAGGAGGAGTACGAGGAGTTTGAGGTTTAGAGGTAAGAAAGATCACCTCTGATTGGAGCTAATCTGGAAAGTATTTTTAGAGGGAAAATATGTTGAGCTTAGGATTTGGAGGATAGGTAAGACTTCAAAAGAGAAAGAAAATATACCAGGCAGAAGGAACAGCATGAACAAACGTCTGGAGGCAGGGAAATAAAAAATCATAGTAGGGACTACCTAAAGGCAGATTTTGGAGAACTGTTATGTTGGATTTTTCTCTATAGTCTTCTCAATTTTATCCCTGTTTTGTTTTTTGCTCTTCTCTTTCCTATTCTGTGCGCAGGGAGGCTGACTGTGGGCCTTCCTTTCCAAAGTTCCAATGGGAGGCACCTATAAGAGATTGGCAGGAGGGAATAGAGGGCTCAGGGAGTTTCTCCCTACTCCTTCCTTGCTTTGATGCAATATCTGGACGCCTCCTTAATCTCAGCTCCCACCAGACAGCTATTCTTCCATGGTTCCAGCTCTCAGTAGGCTCTGGCAATACTGTACCTTCCCTCTGTCCCTTCAGCCTTAGAGAGGTGCTAACAGCTTTCCCTTCATAATCGCTCATCTCTGTCTCAACAGCCATTGTTAGTTCCCTTGACATTAACCACAGGTCTGTAAATAGTCCCTTCATTAAGTCTCTTCATTTGAATAATCAGAATGAACTCTGTTTCCTGCTGAGACTCTCTATTGCCATAAATGCCAAGCTGAGATTTGATATATCACCCTATCCACAGCATCTTAAATCCCAGGTACATCCTGACACCCATATGTCCATTGATGGAGTTTTCTACTCTCAGAGTCAACTTGGAGTCATCCTGGACTCTCCTTTTCTGTTGCCTTTCACCTTGAATGATTTGTTGAGTCTTGCAGATTCACTTTCATGATACCCCTGTTGTATTTTTCTTCTTTTCATTTTCACAACCACTGCCCTACTTCAGGTCTTCATTGCCTCTGATCTGTGACAATGCAAAAGCTTCCAAACTCACTTCTTTGCTTCCCGTCCCTTCTCATCAAACCTTCTGTGAACCATGACTTAGACTAACAGCTTTGCCTGTGTAACTTCCATGATCAAAAATCTTCAATATCCTTAAAAACAAGCAAAATGTCCCAAATCTATTGGACAATGTAGAGGGAGTGAAGTATAAATTTGTCAGGTTCATTCATTGTCAGCATTCAAAGATGCTTATTAAATGGGCCCTCTCAACTTTTCCAAGTTCATCTCTCAGTAATTGTCCTAACTGGACTTTGCAGTTCCTTGAAATGCACCCACTTCAACATGCTCCCACCCCAAGATCTTTTCTGATGCTGCCCCATTTTCCTTAATGCACTTTTACTCAACACCACTGGTCAAAATACTATTCATTCTCAAAGATCTTGTACAAATGATGGATGTCTTAGTCTATTTGGGTTCTACAACAAAAATGCCATAGACTGTGTGGCTTATTAAACAATAAGAATTTATTTCTCACAGTTCTGGAGGCTAGAGAGTCCAAGATCAAGTCCAAGTTCTGGAGGCTGAGAGATTCATTGGTGAAGGATTGTTTTCTGATTCATAGATGGCCATCTTTTCATTGTAACCACACATGGCAGAAGGGGCAAGAGATCTCTCTGAGGTCCCTTTTATAAATTCTCTAATCTTACTCATGGTGGCTCCATCCTTATGACCTAATCACCTCCTAAAGTCCCCACCTCCTAATACTATCACCTTGAGGCTTACAATTTCAACATATGAGTTTGGGGGGGGGGTGGGGTGGGAAACAAACATTCAGTCCAGAGAAATGGAATTCTTTAAGTTTATTTTTAAAAAAAATTTAATGTTTATTTATTTTTGAGACAGAGACAGAGCATGAACAGGGGAGGGGCAGAGAGAGAGGGAGACACAGAATCCGAAGCAGGCTCCAGGCTCTGAGCTGTCAGCACAGAGCCCGATGCGGGGCTTGAACTCACGGACCGTGAGATCATGACCTGAGCCGAAGTTGGATGCTTAACTAACTGAGCCACCCAGACGCCCCAAGTTTGTTTTATAAATTTATGCCAAATCCATTTATCCCTCTCTTGAAATATTGATAGTGTTTTGTGTGTATGTGTGTATGTATACTTCTCTTAAGGTAGTTGTTAAATACAAAAATAACTTTAATTTAAAGGCAATCCATGTTTTCTTCCAATTAAGAGCTATCTTTTTCAATTATTGAATCTTAGAGAACACCTACAATAGTGTTATGCACAATTAGGTTTGCAATACGTGATCGTTGACTTGACTAGACAATTTTCAGGCATTTAAGTAAGGTCTGTAGGGAGGAGAACACAGAGCCAGGGAAGATGGGAGAATAGATAAAGGCTAACTAGGAAGCTGTTGTTATCATTGAGAGATTAATAAAAAAGCATTTGGGCCTCAACCACAGAATGGAAAGGGGGGGATGGATATGAATGTCTGTGCAAAGCATGGATTATAGGAGAAGGAGGAGAAATAAATAAAAATAACACCAAGGACTGCAGCCTGGGTGACTGGGAAAATGGTAGAATCATGAAAGAAACAAAGAAATCAGAAAAGGGTGTGGTTTGGGCAAAGGGATATGGATAGGTAGGAGATACTGTGTTTAGTGTTTTTGGTACTGAGTAGGGGTGTGGGTGGAACCAGGGGGAAGGGCACAATAAGTGGGTGGAAATGTGGCACTGTGGCTTGAAGGGCCACCAGCTTGCAAGTGATAGCTGCAACTGACAAAATGAAAGTGATTTCCCAGAAAGAAACTTTATGAAGCCAAGGAAGAGGGTCAGTGAATAGGCCCTAGTGAATGCCTAGACAATGCACACAGCATTGTCTCATGGGACTTTTCTTTTGTGATGACATTTGCTGACATAGATCACACCCAGCATTAGTTGTCTGTTTCATTGTAGCTGTTAGAGATGCTTTCTCTGGCTGTGAGTTTTCTCTCCTTCACCTAGACCTTAAACTAGAAGGCAGAAAGCTGTTTCTACAGCCTTCAAACCTTACTGTTCAGAAAGCACCTGATAAAGTAGTCACTTTTTAACCAGAGAGCAAGATAAAATATACAAATACTGGAGATAATGAACCTAATTCTTCTGCATATCAGAGCTAAGTGTACTTTGGACTTGGAGTGTAGAGCAAGGAGAAATACATAACTGGGATGAGAAATCTATTAACTGGGATGGGAAATGGAAAAGTTGTCCTTGGGAATTCTATGTTTATGTGGAGCCAGTCTAGAAACTCTCAGCCTTTTTTTGAGAAACTTGGGAAGGCTTCCTAACCAGACTCAAGACACATTTGTTCAACATCTATTGTGCTCCAGGCCCTGTGATCAGTTTTTTCATATTCAGTACCACCCCCTCCCCCAAACCCTGTGAAATAGATAATCTCTTCATTTTCAGAAGAGTGTATCCTGGGCAGGTTTTGGATTATGAACCCTGAATTATTTCTGTTGACACCACTGCCGGGGGTGCGGGATGCTGCTATCACTGCTCTCACCAAATGGTAGGTTCCACTGTCCCAGAATCCTCTGTTTGCTGGCTCAGTCCTAGGAGGAATCTCTAGATGGCTGAGCCTGGTCATGTGCCTGTGTCCTAGCTGCCAGCGTTGGTCTTTGTGGCTTTTGTAGTTGCTTCCTTCAAGGTTTATACAATGGGACCCCTTGCCTTCTGCCAAATGTGAAAGGGGATCAGATGCTGGCAAGCCTCTAAACCATCAAGAAAAGATCTACTACCATGAGGAAAGTGGAGTATATGATGTCCAAGGACACTGGTAAGCACTGGAGTTGAACTCAAACCCAGATCTTCCAAGTATGTGATTAATTTTTCTATTGTACTGTAGCTGTTTTGCTGCAGCTAGTTGAAAGGGAACAGGGCATTAGTTTGCCCCACTTTTCCAAAACTCCCCGCAATTAACAAAACTTTTTCCTGGGTACTTTAGATGTACTAGATGTTCTGCTAGGTGCTTTACATACATCATTTAATATTTTTTCAAATACTTTGGGATAGGCATTATTAGGAATTAGTGTTTCCATTTTACAGATTAAGAAAACTGAGTTTTGGCAGTGCCTGGGTGGCTTATTCATTGAAGCATCTGACTCTTGATTTCAGCTCAGGTCATGATCTCATGGTTCATGAGTTTGAGGCCCACATTAGGCTTTGCGCTGACAGCATGGAGCCTGCTTGAAATTCTGTCTCTCTTCCTCTATGTCTGCCTCTCCCCTACTCTCTGTCTCAAAATAAATAAAGTAAAAATTTTAAAAATTTAAGAAAACTGAGTTTTAGAGAGGTTATATGAATTGGTGCAAGATTATCTTTAATTTATTTTATTTTATTTTTTTTTAAGTTTATTTTTGAGACAGAGAGAGACAGAGCATGAATGGGGGAGGGTCAGAGAGAGAGGGAGACACAGAATCAGAAGCAGGCTCCAGGCTCTGAGCCGTCAGCCCAGAGCCCGACGTGGGGCTCGAACTCACGGACTGCGAGATCGTGACCTGAGCTGAAGTCGGATGCTTAACCGACTGAGCCACCCAGGCGCCCCAAGATTATCTTTAAATAAGGGTCTCTGTCTATCTGATTACAAAGATAGGGGTCTTACTACAACATTATGATGCCATCAGAGGCTAAAGCTGGCTAAGGGTTTGAGCCTTATTTACCTTTGCTTTTCCTCCTATCTCTAGCTCCTAATTCAGTGGTTGGCACATAGAAAGTTATATATTAATGTCTGTTGAATGAATGAATAGGTATGTCCAAACTTAGTTGTAGGGGTAGGGCAAAACACTTTAAAGAGTGATAGCAAGGATTAACAGGGATGAGTTTAGGGGTGGAAATGAGAGGAAATCATGCAATGAGGTAGAATTGTCTCTCACTAGAATAAAAAAGGGAAGACAAATAGGTTAAGAGTTAAGACACATTTATGTCTTTGAGATCCTGATTTCAATTCTTTGGCTATATACCAGGCAGTGGGATTGCTAGATCATATGGTAGTTCCATTTTTAGTTTTTTTTTTAGAAAATTGTTCATTTATTTATTTTATTTTTTATCTCATTATCTTTTATTTTTTTAATATGAAATTTATTGTCAAATTGGTTTCCATACAACACCCAGTGCTCATCCCAACAGGTGCCCTCCTCAATGCCCATCACCCACTTTCCCCTCCCTTCCACCCCCCATCAACCCTCAGTTTATTCTCAGTTTTTAAGAGTCTCTTATGGTTTGGCTCCCTCCCTCTCTAATTTTTTTTCCCTCTTCCCCTCCCCCATGGTCTTCTGTTAAGTTTCTCAGGATCCACATAAAAGTGAAAACATATGGTATCTGTCTTTGTCTGTATGACTTATTTCACTTAGCATAACACTCTCCAGTTCCATCCACGTTGCTACAAAAGGCCATATTTCTTTCTTTCTCATTGCCAAATAGTATTCCATTGTGTATATAAACCACAATTTCTTTATCCATTCATCAGTTGATGGACATTTAAGCTCTTTCCATAATTTGGCTATTGTTGAAAGTGCTGCTATAAACATTGGGGTACAAGTGTCCTTATGCAAGAAAAATGTTTATTTATTTTTTAGAGAGAGGGAGAGTAGGGGAGGGGCAGAGAGAAAGGAAGAGAGAGCAAGAGAGAGAGAGAGAGAGAGAGAGAGAGAATCCTAAGCAGGCTCTGAGCCATCAGCACAGAGACTGATTTGGGGCTTAAACTCACGAACTGTGAGATCATGACCTGAGCTGAGATCAAGAGTCTGACGCTTGACCTACTGAGCCACCCAGGCACCCCTCCATTTTTAGTTTCAGGAGAAGAAATTTTTGGAAATGATGAATAAATTTATGGCATAAGTGATGGTGATGGTTTCATGGGTGCATACTTATCTCCAGACTTATCAGCTTGTATATGTTAATTATGTACAACTTTTTGTATGTAAAAAATAAATAGAAAGTTAAAAGAAGAGTTAAGATACATTTAGAAAGGTTACACTGTGGGGGTTCCACCTAGGAGTATCAAAGCCCAGCTCCCTTGCCTTGCATATACATCTCTGAGGTGTAACTCATACTCTGGGGTTCTCCTTTAGGGTCAGAATGCAGTTACTCTGAAGGACTTGCCTTCCTCTCCATCTCTGTCCTGCTTCTCCTACTTCCTTCTTGGCCTTGCAGGAGAGCAAGTTATTATTAAATCTCTTTCACCTAAATCTTCAACTCAGGGATCTGCTTTTGGGTAATCCAACCTAAGCCTGGAGGTTATTCTAGAACAGTATGCCTAGCACTGTTGGGTGCTCAATAAACACATTGAATGAATGAATAAATGAATGAATGAATGAATCCTAGAGCTGTCTCTCTCCTTCATGGCAGATATCCATAGGGCCACAAAGTCTTAAATGTTATTCCTTCTTTATATCCTTTTATCGCTTTCTCCTCCTTCCTTTGCCATTGCCTTAGATTAGACCTGCCTTACTTTCTCACCTCAATGATAGCCAGAGCCTCTTAATGGTTTTCCAGTCCCCTCCAGTTTACCCTCTTCCTTGCTGTTACGAATTCTGAAGTTCAGATCCTCTGTCACTCCTTGTCTTAAATCCCTTCAGCAATTTCCCCTTTCAAGGTCAAAGAACAATTCCTTGCTAATCTGACACTTGCTTGCCTCTTTACCTTACTTCTTCCTACTTTCCTGCTCCTGGCATGCCGTTTGCTCCAGGCACACTGAACTACTTATAGCTTCTGGAACATGCCAGTCTTAGACTGTTGTGTTTGTAGGTGCCCATATGTTGTTTCTTTATCTTCTCAGAATGCCTTACCTCAGGTTTTCACTTGGCTGGCTCCTACTTCCTCTCAAATGGGAATCAAATGCCACCCCATTTTCTGACCAGGCCCAGTCTGATTTAGCAGCCTCAGTGGGACTTCCTCTGTGCTTCAATGTCCACTTCTTTTATGGCATCTAGCATGCTGGTCAGCATGCCTGACCTAGAGCAGAGAACATGTGCCATTTGACTTTGATTAGAACAACTCCTAGCACTCAATATATTGTAATGGGAAAAGTTCTAAGCAAAAGATGGGACCATGTGGGCACACTGGGGAGTGGGGGTAGGTATATTGCCCAGGCAGACACACTGGTTCAATCATAAATTCTGTAGTGTCTGTCATCGTAAGCATGCGTTGTTATACCTCTACTACTGAGGTCTATTCTGGGATATATATCAATGAGATAAGGATACTATTATTATTTTTTTATTTTTTAATGTTTATTTATTTTTGAGAGAGAGAGAGAGAGAGAGAGAGAGAGAGAGAGAGAGGGAGGAAGGGGCAGAGAAAGAGGGAGACACAGAATCCCAAGCAGGCTCCAGGCTCTGAGCTGTTAGCACAGAGCCTGACATGGGGCTCAAACTCACAGACTGTGAGATCATGACTTGAACCAAAGTTGGTCACCCAACCAACTGACCACCCAGGCGCCTCAGGATACTATTATTTTTAACAAGTGTTTCAGATATTTTGAAATCCAAGTTCAAATACAAGTATTTTTTATTGTAGTAAAATATGCATACTATAAAATTTATCACTTAAAAAATATTTACTTATTTTGAGAGAGAGCGAGAGCATGAGTGCATGAGCAGGGAAGAGGCAGAGATAGGGAGAGAGAGAAAATTTATCACTTTAAAAAATGTTTATTTATTTGAGAGAGAGAGAAAGAGAATTTGCAGGGGAGGGGCAGAGGGAGGGAGAGAGAGAGAGAGAGAGAGAGAGAGAGAGAGAGAGAGAATGAGACTGATACTCTGAAGCAGGCTCTGTGTTATTTAGTGCAGAGCCTGATGTGGGGCTCGGATTCATGAAGGGTGAGATTGTGACCTGAGCTGAAGTCATTTGCTTAACCAACTGAGCCACCCAGGCACCCCCAAAATCTATCACTTTAATAGTACAATTAAGTGGCATTAAGTACATTCACAATGCGTGCAACTATCACCATTATCCATTTCCAGAACTTTTTCATCATCTCAAACTGAAACTCTTCACTTATTAAAGAATAACTCTCTATTCCTGCACCCCACCCCCTCCAGTCCTTGGTAACCTCTATTTTACTTTCTGTCTCTACAAAGTTGCTTATCCTAGGTAATAAGTGGAATCATACAATATTTGTCCTTTTGTACCTGGTTTATTTCACTCTTTAAGGTTCATCCATGTTGTAGCATGTACTATCATTTCCTTCTTTTTAAAGGGTGAATAATATTCCATGGTATATTTCACATTTTATTTACCTATTCATCTGTTGATGGACATTTGAGTTGTTTCTACCTTTTGGCTATTGTGAATAATGCTGCTGTGAACATTGATGTGCAAGTATCTGTTTGAGTTTCTGCTTTCAGTTCTTTGAGGTATAGACCTAGAATTGGAATTACTGACATTTGGTAATTTCATGTTTAACTTTTTGAGAAACCACCAAAATTTTTTCCATAATGACTTGACTCTTTTACTTTTCTACCAACAGTGTACAAGAGTTCTAATTTCTCCATATCCTTGACAACACTTGGTATTTCCTGCTTTTGTTTGCTTATTATTATTATTTTTTTTTTCAACGTTTATTTATTTTTGGGACAGAGAGACAGAGCATGAACGGGGGAGGGGCAGAGAGAGAGGGAGACACAGAATCGGAAACAGGCTCCAGGCTCTGAGCCATCAGCCCATAGCCTGATGCGGGGCTCGAACTCACGGACCGCGAGATCGTGACCTGGCTGAAGTCGGACGCTTAACCGACTGCGCCACCCAGGCGCCCCTGCTTATCATTATTATTTTTGATGATAGCCATCCTAATGGTGGTATCCATTGTGGTTTTGATTTGAATTTTCCTAATGATTAATGCTGTTGAGCATCTTTTCATGTGCTCATTGGCCATTTGTATATATTCTTTGGAGAAATGTCTGTTAGAGTCCTTTGCCCTTTTTGAATTGGGGTGGGTTTTTTCTTTTTGGTTGTCATTGTTGAGTTGAGGAGTTCTTGATATATTTTGGGTATTGATCCATTTTCAGATATATGGTTTTCAAATATTTTCTCCCTTTTTGTGGGTTGCATTTTCACTTTTTAAAAAGTTTATTCTTATTTATTTTGAGAGAGACAGAGAGAAAGAGGCAGAGAGAGAGACAGGGCGGGGGTGCTCAGAGAATCCCAAGTAGGTCCCATGCTGTCAGTGCAGAGCCTGATGTGGGGCTCAATCTCATGAACTGTGAGATCATGACCTGAGCTGAGATCAAGAGTTGGATGCTTAACGGACTGAGCCACCAAGACTCCCTGTCCTTTCACTTTCTTAACAGTATCCTTTGATGCATACAAGTTTTTAACTTCAATGAAGTTCAACTTATATTTTCTTTTGTTGCCTATGGTTTTGATATCACATTTAAGAAATCATTGCCAAATCCAATGTCATGGATTTTTCTCTTATGTTTACTTCTAAGAGTTTTATGGTTCCAGCTCTTATATTTTAGGTCTTTGATCCATTGTAAGTTAATTTTTATATATGGTATGAGAAAAGTCCAACTCCATTCTTTTCCATGTGGATATCCAGTTTTCCCAGTATAATTTGTTGAAAAGACCATTCTTTTCACATTGAATGGTCTGGACATGTGTGTTGAAAATCAAATGACCGATAATATTGACAAACTGATTCTAAAGTTTATATGGAGAGGCAAAAGACCCAGAATAACAACACAATATTGAAAGAAAGGAATGAAATTGGAGGATTGACATTATCCAACTTTTAGGCTTACTCTAAAGCTACAGTAATCAGGACAGTGTGGTATTGGTAAAAGAATAGACAAATAGATGAATGGAACAGAGCAGAGAATACAGATAGGCCTATAGAAATGTAGTCAACAGATCTTTGACAAACGAGCAAAGGCAAGAGAATTGAGAGAAAATAGTGTTTTCAACAAATGGTGCTGGGACAACTGGACATCCACATGCAAAAAATGAATCTACACAGAGATGTTATACCCTTCACAAAAATTAACTGAAAATAGATCTAAAATGCAAAACTATAAAGCTCCTAGAATGTAGGAAAAAATCTAGATGACTTTAGGCATGGTGTTGACTTTTAGAGCCAACACCAAAGAAAGAAATCATTTCTAAGCTGGACTTCATTAAACTAAAAATTTATGCTCTGCAAAAGACACCATCAAGAGAATTAGAAGACAAGCCACAGACTGTGAGGAAATATTTGCAAAAGAAACACCTTATAAAAGACTGTTATCCAAAATATACAAAATGCTCTTAAAACTTAATAAGAAAATGACCTGATTAAAAAATGAGCAGAAGACCTGAAAAGACACCTCACCCAAAAAGGTATTCAAGTGGCAAATTAACATAAGACAAGATGCTCCACATCATATGTCATTAGGAAGATACAAATTAAAACAACATGAGATACCATTACATGCTTGTTAGAATGGTCAGCATTCAGAACACTGACACAGTAAATGCTAGTGAGAATATGGAGCAACAGAAACTCTCATTCATTGCTGGTGGGAATGCAAAATGGTACTGCCATGTTGAAAGACAGTTTAGGAGTTTCTCACAGAAGTAAACATACTCTTGCTATGTGATCCAGCAAGTATGCTCCTTAGTATTTACTCAAATAAGTAAGAACTACATCTACACAAAATCTTGTATGCCTATGTTTTTAAGCAGCTATTCATAATTGCCAAAAGTTAGAAGCAACAAAGATGTCTTTCATTAGATGAATGAGTAAATAAACAGTGGTACATCCAGATAATGGAATATTATTCGACACTAAAAAGATGTGAGCTATTGGGGCCCCTGGGTGGCTCATTCAGTTGAGCATCTGACTTTGGCTCAGGTCATGATCTTGCAGTTCATGAGTTTGAGCCCCACCTTGGGCTCTCCGCTGTCAGCCTGTCCGTGGAGAGTCCGCTTTGCATTCTCTGTCCTCCTCTCTCTCTGTCCCTCCCCTCTTTGTGCTCTCTCTCTCAAAGGAATAAAAAAAGATGTGAGCTATCAAACCATGAAAAGACATGGATGAATCTTAAATTCATATTATTAAGTGAAAGAAGCCAATTTGAAAAGGCTACATACTGTATAATTATAACTATATGACATTCTGGAAAAGGCAAAACTATGGAGATAGGAAAAAGGGAAGTGGTTGCCAGAGATTAGGAGGGAGGGATGACTCGGTGGAGCACAGAGGATTTTTAAGGCAAACTAGTCTGTATGATACTATAAAGGTGGATATATGTCATTATAAGTTTTCCTAAACCCATGGAGTGTATAGCACCTAGAGTGAACCCTATTTAAAGTATGGACTCAGGGTGCTAATTATGTGTCAATGTAGGTTAATCAATTTTTTTAAATTAATTTTAATTTTATTTTTTATCGAAGTGCAATGAACACACAGTGTTATATTCGTTTCAGGTATACAATATAATAATTCAACAGTCCTATACATTACTCAGTGCTCATCAAGATAAGTGTACTATTGGTCCTCTTTAATCTGTTTCACCCCTTCCCCCACCTACCTCCCTTCTGGCAACCACCAGTTTGTTCTCTGTATTTAAGAGTCTGTTTTTTTGTTTGTATCTTTTTGTTTTGTTTTGTTTCTTCAATTCCACATATGAGTGAAATCATATGTTGTTTTTCTTTGACTTATTTCACTTAGCATTATACTCTCTAGGTCGATCCATATTGTTGCAAATAGCAGGATCTCATTCATTTTTTGCCTGAGTAATATTCCATTGTATATAGATAGTAGTTTAACCAATTTTAACAGCTATACCATTGTTGATATTGGAGGAGGCTATGAATGTGTGAGAGCAGGGCGTTTATGGGAAATCTCTACTTTCTGTTCAATTTTGCTATGAATCTAATAAAACTACTCTTAAAAAATAAAGTCTATTTAAAAAATCAACTGACCATATATGTTTGGATTTATATCTGGAATCTCAGTTCTATTCAATTGGTGTATATATTTATCCTTATGCTAGTAGCACACTGTTTTGATTACTACAGTTTTGTAGTAAGTTTTGAAATCAGGTACTGGAAGTTCACAAACTTTGTTCTTTTTCAAGATTGTTTTGGCTATTCAGGGTTCCATGAGATTCCATATAAATTTTAAGATGGTTTTTCTAGGGGCGCTTGGGTGGCGCAGTCGGTTAAGTGTCCGACTTCAGCCAGGTCACGATCTTGCGGTCTGTGAGTTCGAGCCCCGTGTCAGGCTCTGGGCTGATGGCTCAGAGCCTGGAGCCTGTTTCCGATTCTGTGTCTCCCTCTCTCTCTGCCCCTCCCCCGTTCATGCTCTGTCTCTCTCTGTCCCAAAAATAAATAAACGTTGAAAAAAAAAATTTAAGATGGTTTTTCTATTCCTGAAAAAAACCCATCTTTTAAAATATAACATTTATAGAACCCCTGTGTGGCTCAGTTGTTGAGTGTCTTACTCTTGCTTTCAGCTCAGGTCATGATCCCAGGTCGTAGGATCAAGCCCTGTGTCAGGCTCTGTGCTGAGTATGGAGCTGCTTGAGATTCATTCTCTCTCTCTCTCTCTCTCTCTCTTTCTCTCTTCCCTCATCTGTCCCTCTCCCCTGCTCACACACACTCTCTCTCTCTAAAAAAAAATGAAATGTAACATTTATAGCTATGAATTTTCTTTTAAGAATCACTCTAATTGTATCTCATGACTTTTGGTATGCTGTGTCTTCATTTATACTTGCCATAAAATATTTTTAAATTTCTCCATTGACTTCTTCTTTGACCTGTTGATTATGTAGGAGTGTGTTTTTAATTCCCATGTATTTGTGAGTTTCCAAAATTTATTTCTGTTATTAATTCCTAATTTCAATCCATTGTGTTTGGGGAATGTACTTTATCTTATTTCTCTCCTTGTAAATTTACTGATGTTTGTTTTATGGTTCTGCATATGGTCTATCCTTGAGAATGTTCCCTGTGCACTTGAGAAAACTGTGTACTTTGCTCTTATTGAGTGAAGTATTCTATGGTGATGGCTGTTAGGTCTAGTTGGTTTCTGGCTTTGTTCAAGTCTTCTATTTGTTTGTTGATCTTTGGTTTAGTTGTTATATCCATTATTGAGAGTGGGGTGTTGCAGTCTCTATTATTGTTGAGTTGTCTCTTTCTCCTTTCATTTTGGTCGGTTTTTGCTTCTTGTATTCTTTTGCTCTTTTGTTAGATGCATATGTTTACAATTGTTATACCTTCCTGATGGATTGACCCTGTTACCATTATAAAATGCCTATTCCTGTCTTCATCTCTAGTAACATTTTGTGTGTGTGTGTGTTAAAGACACACATGGGTGTCTCCACATAGGCAAAGTCTCTGTTATTTGACAGCAATAAACCACTTCATAAATAAAGTACAATTGTATTCATGTCAGTTCCTAATTCTTTCTACTAATTTAGCATACAAAAAACATTGCAGAGCTGAAATCTGCATATCAACCCCTAGACTGAATTTTTTAAGTATTACCTCCTCCTAGCCCCTTCACTAAATCTTCTTACTTGAGTCCACAAACTTGGGTGGACAAGAGAAATTACTTTGCATTCTTTGTATTTCTAAAATCAAATCTAATCTGACTTTATTCTGCATCTTGCCTGGGCTGAGGGAAATACTGAGGTATGAATAGGTCCTTGTCTCTCCTTCTCTTGGGCAGCGTTGAAGCCTAGTTTTTAGACCACATGGTTAGTCCTGCCTCATTGTTTAAGCCTAGGCTGCTTCCAGGCCCATTCGCCACTGGGGACCCTTGTTGGGGCTTCTGGTGCCATGGCATGTGTCTTTGTGTGGTTCCCTGGCCTCCTAAATGCTCTCCAGCCTCTCTCCATTGATGTCAGGGCTGAGGGGTCAGGGATCCATCCCAGACTCAGAGACGCCTTCTCTCTCTCTGTCTGATTTAGCTGTTTCTACTCCTGGAACTCCCAACCCCAACACAGGGAGGGTCTTGTCCCTTTTTGCTCCTTTCTAGACCCTCACTTAATCACCTCAATAATCTGAAGGTTTTGAAAACAAAACCCAAAGAAATGTGTATCCCTGCTAGCCTGCTTTCTGCCATGTAACAGCACCCCTCTCCCTCCCGCCAGCACAATCTCCCCATCCCTCAGACAAAAGAATACAAAGGCCTTTCTCCTTTCTTTGGGGAAGGGAAAAATACCGTGAAAAAAATCAAAAGAGTTTATCAATAAATATTCCTTCTATGGTTGCTATTAGCTTATAATCATTGTTTACTCCTCTCTGCTTGCAGTGGTACCAGGTGTGAATAACATTTGGTAACACTTCAGATGTCCTTTCCTCCTTCTTTTCACAACTCTGGGACCACACTGACCCCTGTGTTCCTTCAAGTGTTTGGTTTTTGCCTTAAAACACATGGTGTACTTTCAGGGTGATTGCCCATAGACCCTGTGACTCTTCAGAAGTCTTCCCTACCAGCTGACTTATTCTTGCAATTCTACCCTCCGAGCCCCCACCCCCTCTTAAGTGCAAATAGGGTAAGAGATTTGCATTAGTGTCCTAGGGCGTTTGTAACAAAGAGCTATTCAGACAACAGAAGTGTATTCTTTCACAGTTCTGGAGGCTAGAAATCTGAAATCAAAGTCACAGATTTGCAAATCCATGCTTTTCTGCCGAGGGCTCTACCAGAAACTCCTCCGTGCCTTTATCCATGGCTTCCAGTGGTTGCCTGCCTGCAGCCGTTGGCATTCCTTGGCTTCAGCCACATCACTCTAAACTCCACCCCCATAGCCACGTGACCTTCTTCCCTGTCTCTGTCCCTCCAAACTGCTCTCTCCGTATGAAGACACCATTCCTTGGATTTAGGGTCCTCTGTAATCTTGTATGACCTCATCACATCTGCGGAAACCTTATTTTTAAATAAGGTCATGTTCACAGACACTGAGGGTTAAGACTTGGCCATATCTTTTGGGGGATACAGCTAAACACACAAGGAGGGATAGCCCTAAATTATTGTCAGTTCCTTACATATTGGTGTGAAGGAAACATTTTTAGCAGGCTCTATTTGAGAAGAAATTTTCATAACCGCGGGGACCTGATGTGGGGAGTCAGGTCAGAGAAAAGGGCCTGGGGGGAAATGCTTCTTACTGTGATTCTCTGCCACTTTGATCATAACAGGGAAGAGGAGGCTGAGAAGACATGGGAGTTGTAACTGGACAAAGAAAAAGGAATCGAGTGATTTTATTGAAATTCTAGATGAGTCCAGAGGGAAGGAAGTCTTGGTACAATTGTCCATCATTTGAGTAAAATGATTCTAATTTGAATAGTTTCCAGAGGTGACTGAAATCTCATGTTCATAAAATCTTGCCTCATCTTTTCTTCATCCTTGGTTGTTTCATAATTGAACTACTATAGGTTTGGCTTTTGGTTTCTTTTAAAGGGATTTATTTTTAATCCTAACCACTGGGTTTTTACTCCTTCACAATTATTTCCTCTTAATTATTTGAAGATTGGGAAAACTGGGGGCACCTGGGTGGCTCAGGAAGTTGAGGATCCAATTTTGGCTCAGGTCATGATCTTACTGTTGGTGGGTTCAAGCCCTGTATCAGGCTTTGTGTTGACAGTGTGGAGTCTGCTTGGGATTCTCTCTCTCTCATCCTCTCTCTGCCCCTTCCTCTCTTTCTCTCTCTCAAAATAAATAAATAAACTTTGAAAAATAAGATTGGGAAAACTGTCCAAATCAAGTGTCAAAGGCAAAACTAAGTCTGAGGCAAAATGAGCAGAAGCTGTGTATCCATCAATTTGTAGCAAGGAGCCCCTTCTGCTGGTCACTTTGGTTTCAGCAAGGATTCAATGGTGTTAGGAGAATCAGTCGTGTAGTGGAAAGTAAGGAAATACTGAGACAGTTGCTAATTGGCAAGCATTCTACTAAGGTGGGAATTTGGGAAGCAGGGGAGACTTTGTAATTGTTGTTAGGTACCCTTAGCAGTGCCTGGTTAGTTGCAAGGGGGCATATGAGCAGTTTGGGTGGGCACATTTCAAGAGGAAGGATTGTTTAGTATTGGGATGGATGGTTTTATATGGCCAGCCACTTCCTGGAACAAGTGGGGGCTGATGGGGTGCTGTTTCGCTGTCAAATTCTTTTTTTTTTCTTTAGAGAGAGAGAGGGAGAAAGAGAGCACAAGCAGGGGAGGGGCAGAGAGAGAGAGGGGGGGTGGGGAGAGGGAGAGAATCCCAAGGAGGCTCCATGCTGTCAGCACAGAGCCCAACTTGGGGCTTGAACTCATGAACCGTGAGATCATGACCTCAGCCAAAATCAAGAGTTGGCTGCTTAACCGACTGAGGCACCCAGGTGCCCCTGCCTTCAAATCCTTCTTGCGGTCATTGTTGGGGGAGGGGGAGCTGCCATGACAGATCATTTCCCCAGTGTAGTGACAGCTATAGATATTAAGGGAGATCTTCAGATGACACATTCCATTGTAATGGGATGTAAAAGGTAGACTACTAAGTGGCAATTTGAAACAAAGCTGAATTTATTTGTTTGCCTGGAAACTCAAATACTTGCTCAGCAAGACTCTCTTAGCAGAAATAAAGGTCCAAGTATAGAATGAAAATGACAAAGATACATCAAATGAAGCAAGAGTCTGAGTTCAGGTCTTTGGTTGTCTTGTAAAACAGACTGTAAAACTCTTCTGTGAGAGTGGCCACTTTTAGGTTTTTCATTACTAAGTGCCAGAAAACCTGGTTTCAAACAGGTCCAAGATGGGATGAGTTAAATTCCAATGGGTCTGGATTCATCAGTGCAATGCTCATATGCACATGCAAGAAGCTCAAAAAAGCTTTTTCTTTAACAAGGAAAACATAATATATCAACATTAGAGACAATTGAAGCCAAGAAAACATCCATCATCTTACAACCCTACCCTCTCATACAATGTTTTATTTTGGGGTATGGCTTTGGAGTTTGTGTCCAGTGAGTACATATTTAATAGTTATAAATATACTGCACATACTGTTTGTATTTTGCTTTCTGACTTGACAATATCCTAAAATATTTTTCCCATGTTACTACATGGTCTTTATTATTAGGGTTTCAATGGCTATATGCTGTTCTCTCCCAAATGGATACAATATCAATATTTACTCATGTCTCCTGGTTTTGAACATTTGGTTGTTTCTAATTGCCTATGTTTATACATTTAGGGTACAGTGAACATATTTTTGATTCAAGAATTTTTTTCTTCTCTTGAATTGTTTTAAGATTAATTCCCCCAAAGTGAGCATCTATACCAAATGGAAAGAACATCTTCTGACTCTTTTTAAAAATGTTTTTTAAAGTTTATTTATTTATTTTGAGAGAGACAGAGAGAGAGAGTGTGTGAGCAGGGGAGGGGCAGAGAGAGAGTGAGAGAGACAGAGAGAGAATACCAAGCAGACTCTGTGATGTCAGTGCAGAGCTGGATGCGGGGTTTGAACTCACAAACTGTGAGATCATGACCTGAGCCCAAATCAAGAGTCAGACGCTTAACCAAATGAGCCCCTCAGGAGCCCCCATCTTCTGACTCTTAATATGAGGTACCAAGTTTCTTTCCAATTTCCAGTGGGCATTGCCTTCACCTCCACCCACCCTAAAGCAGTAGACGAGTGCCAATTTTACCCCAACTTTGCCAGCACACATTGTTCTTGCCATTAAAATGTTTTTGCTAATTCAATAGCATAAAGTGACACCTTGAGATTACTTTGATTGCATTTCTTGATTTGGGAGGATAAGCATTTTCTCATATCTTTATCTCCTAATGTTAATTACCTCTTTATGTCCTTTGCTTATTTGGTGTATTTGATTTTGAACCAAAATAACACACTGCCCTCCCCTCAACCTATCCCAATCAGAGACTTAATGAAAAGGAATGCTCTTTTGTTCTCTACCTTTTGCATGGGGTGGTTTTATTTTTAAAACCTTCCTCTTGAAGTTCAGCCTCTGTAATATAAATAAGAGTGCTTGGGCACACTTGCCTTTGATGAAAAGACAGATTTCTGCTGTCAAAAGAGCCCTCCAAGAATAATGCAAATGTCTTTAATTTCTGATGTTTTTTTCTCAGCCAAATTAAATGGCACATTTTAATATCTCTGATCTGTTTGGTCAAGAGGTGTGCCTTCTAGCAATGCCTAATACAAAAGTGCTCCTCTTGAATTTTCTTTGATTTGCTACCACTTGCAACCAATTGATCCTTTTGTATCATGGCCCTTTGTACCTCTCTACCCAGTGTCCCTTCCCTACCCTGATGTCGGAGCCATGGACTTACTTTCTGCATTGCGAGGAATATATCAGTGATTAACCTCAAACACTTTCCCGAGATATTTTCACTTTTCCATAGACTCTTTGTTTTAGCGGAGATTGATTATCCAGTATTTCCACTGTAAGAGGAATGAGTGTGTGCAGAGTCTTGTACATTTAGCCCTATTTTGCGATTTCATATAAATACAATCATTCGTCCATTCCTAGGACTTGCCTTCTCCTCTTCCTCCTCCTCCTTCTCCTCCTTGTCTTCCTGTTCTCTGCATTTAAGAATCTCGTTTTTTTTGTTTCACTTTTCTTTCTTTCTTTCTTTCTTTCTTTCTTTCTTTCTTTCTTTCTTTGTTGTTTTGTTTCTTAAATTCCATGTATGGATGAAATCATGTAGTATTTGTTTTTCTTAGTCTGACATTTCACTTGGCATAACACCCTTTAGGTCCACTCATGGTGGTTGCTAGAGGGAGGTGGGTGGAGGTGAAATAGATAAAGGGGATTGAGAGTTCACTTATCACAACAACCGGCACTGAGTGATGTATAGAGTTGTTGAATCATATTAGACACTTGGAACTAATATAACACTGTATGTTAATTATACTTCAATTAAAAAAATGTAAAAACATTCTTAGGTCTAGGCCTTACGCAAACCTGCGGTAGCAGGAATTTGGATTAGGCATGTGACCCATAGTTGGCAATCCCTAATCTAGCAGAATCAAGAAAAAAAATTAATATTATTATTTTTTCTTTGTGAGTGAAGTGATGCCTGAATAGGATTATTTTTTTTTCTTTTTAAACAGTAACAAAAAAGCATACTCATGGCAGTCAGGATGGGCCCCATCTAAATGGTTAATATTTATCTTAATACAGTTAATTTTGAGTAGTAGGCGGTAGTCTCTTAAAAAAAGAACGAGGCTGCCAGACAATACTTGGAGCTTGGATTTATTTTCTGCACCTTCTGCAGGAGGGTCTTGCATTGAGTACCACAATGATTACATTTCTTGGTGGTGCATTGGGAAAACTAGTGGTGATGATTGTAAGAATGTGTTTAGAATTGCATTAAAACATGGGCACTGAAACATTGGCCTCATACCAATATAGTTTTTCGTGCTGAGACTTGTATCACCAGAATGCTAATCAGTGGTGCTTTACATTGACCAAAAGGACTTATTGCACAAAAGGACTTATGTGCAGATGAAGATCGATTGTGGTGCTGCAGTTTTACCTTATAATACATTTTCCCGTAGGCCACATAATGGAAAATCTTCATTAATTTTTCTTTTATAATATTTTATTTGAATTTTTATTTTTTTACTTATGTTTTATTTTAGAGAGAGGAAGAGTGTGAATGGAGGAGAGGGGCAGAGGGAGAGAGAGAGAAACTTTTTTTTTTAATGTTTATTTTTGAGAGAAAGAGAGAGAAAACAAGGGAGGGGCAGAGAGACAGGGAGATGGAGGATCTGAAGCAGGCTCTGTGCTGATAGCAGAGCGTCCGATTCGGGGCTCAAACTCATGAACTGTGAGATCATGAGCTGAGCCAAAGTCAGATGCTTAACTGACTGAGTCACCCAGGTGCCCCTATTTGAATTTTTAAAAGTAATTTCTTACTTATCCAGCAACTCCATTCTGAATAACACATGCGGGATCATCAGTGTTGGCAAAAAAACCCCAGAAACCAAAACCAACCAACCAACCAACCAAACCCCCAAAACAAAAACAAAAACAACACCCCACAATATGAAAACACAAAACCTCCTTAAGCAGTATGTATCAGTCTGCTCAAACAGCCACAACAGAACACCACAGGTTGGGTGGCTTAAACAAGAGAAATTTATTTTCTTGTAGTTCTGGAGACTGAAAGTTCGTGATCAAGACGGTTTCCGTTGAGATATCTCTTCCTAGCTTGTAGATGGCGACCTTCTCCCTGTGTCCTTATATAGCCTTTTCTCTGTGTGCACGTAGAGAGGTGGGGCGCTCCACTGTCTTTTCCTCTTCTTACAAAGTCATGGTCCTACAGGATTAGGGCCCCACCCTGTGGCCTCACTTGACCTTTACTACCACCGTATAGGTCCTGTCTCCAAATACAGTCACATTGAGGGTCAGAGCTTCAACATAGGAATTTTGGGGTGGACACAATTCAGTCCAGGACACAGTCAAAATAGACACTACGAAGTTCATTACTAACTCCCTAGTCCTTCACTCAGAATCTGTTCACCTCATGCTGTAATCAATTCTAAGACATTTTTATTTCATTTCTAAGCCCACACAAGGTTTGTAAAAGCAAATTAGGATGAAGGAGAGGAGCTGCTATAGAGAGACATACTGAGTGACAGCAGGCAGGAAGGGACTTTGGACAAGAGAACTAGTCTGGGGCCACGGGATGCAGAGACAAATGGCCCTACAGATCTTGGAAGAAGCTGAGGACACCTCTCCCTAGAGCTGCATGGCAATGAATGTACATGATGACCAAACCACTAAGAAGAGGTTCCTTGTTTAAGAAGGAGGAGAGGTTGTGACACATTTTAGAGAGGATAGTTTAAGACACACACATGTGACTCCTTAGAAGACAAACCCAGAACTCCCTGGAGATGTCTTGGCTCATCTCAAGAGTGTTCTCTTCCTGAGAAGCAAGGTTCATGGCTCACACCACCAGATGGTTTGTGTCTGTTCTCTTCTCCTCTCCTCACCTCTGCCCCAAAGAATCTTGCTCTAGTTTAGCCCCTGAAATCTTTCTTCCTTCATTTTTCCCCCCTCAAACTTGTATTCTGTATTCCAGAGGCCCTCTGTTCTCTAGGGTTTCCTAGGGGATTAAGCTTCTGGAAACTGAAGCCAGGAAACTTATATACTGTTTCAGCTTTCAGTCCGGGGGGGGGGGGGGCGGAGAGAACAAACCTAGGAAGCCAAGAACATGTACACTGTTTCCCAGACTCTTCATAGTGGCTCATTGTCCAGAGGAGGAAACTGAGACTCAGAGGGGTGAAGTTGCCTAAAGTCCAACAGCCAGTAAGTGATGAGGTGGTAGATCCAGGAATTAAACCTGTTTTGTCTGCTCCTATGCCTATAGTCCCTTTGCAGTATCCTCAGAAGGAGGACGGGGGTTTCCTAACCGATGTGATGAACTTTGTAGAAAATAACTCTGCATTAAATTTCTCTACTTAACAAGTAATAGGCACTTCTGCAATCGTACTTTATGAGGTCTTGTATTTTCCAGCAGCAAACCTGAGGCATGAAAATGACTTTCCTGAGAAATGGGGCTTGGCAGTTGGAGGCAGTCACAGGAAAAACCAATGTTAAAACATGCAGACCGTGTGGCCCAAATGTTTGGGCCTTGCTGGGCATTAAACAGCGAGGTAGTTGTAGCAAGGATACCTCCTCACTGTGCAAGTCCAGGGGCAGTATTTAGTTTTATTTTCTAAAGGAAACAATAAGCAGCCTACATAATTAGAAATTAATGGCCATAGTCTGAATTACACAAACAGCAGAACAGGAGGAAAACATTAAGAAAAAAAAAAAAGTGAAAAACTCATGTCAGCATGATTTTTGCTTAGGCTGAGTCTTCACGGTTGACTTTTGCACAGAGTGCTTTTTTTTCCCCCTTTCCTGTGTCAGCCATGCTTTCCACGTGGAAGCTGTTGTTCTAGATCCCAGATTCAAGAGCTGGAAGGTTCACCCCGCTGAAAAGTTTAGGCTTGGGTTTATTCAGCTGGCTGAGGCTCCATCAATGGCCGCACCTCGCAGCCATCTGTCAATAAATAAATGCTCTAATCAAAACCAAATGCAGAAAATGAGTCATGAACTTTCTGTCTCCTCCTTAGGAAAGTTACATTAGTCATACGATGAAGGAAAATTTCACCCTTTTCTCCTCACCTTTGGATAAATCCTTCTCACCCCGAGTTTACAAGGCTACTGCAAACCCTGTTGGAGGCAACAAGTAATGTGGATGGCGAGTTCCCAGTGGAACTGGACGTGACCCCCACAGACAAGGCCAGCGTGAAACAGAAAACAGGCTGTCACACGGCTGGTTGGTGGATTCAGAGGCCACCCTTTCTCAGAGTCTGGATTTTAGAATGCTTCAGAGGGTGAAGTAATCATACAAACAACCAGCTGTGGAAACTAAATCTGCTTTTTCATAGTTTCCACTTACTCAGCTGAGGAGAAACACGCCAAATGGAGGTGAATTTGGTCTGGAGGCCTATTGTGAATTAGCACGGGGTCTTCAAGGATTGAAACTCATTAGAATTTAGAGGACAGCTGATTATTCCCACTACTGCTCCATTTAATGAACATTTTGGCCTGTTCTTAAAACTAGAAAGGATGGTAGGCACCTCATGGTGGGTTATTGCCACCATAATTCCATGGCCCCCATACCAAATATTATTGAAATTACTTCATCCAATCAGCAACTGGTAAATTTGGCTAATACATTTTGTTCACTGCCTATTTCAAAGCCTGTCAGCCAGTTTGCCTTCACCCCTCAGGTGACTCAGTTCACCTTTACAAAGGCAAACTGGCTGGTAGGTGGGGTATCTCAATAGCCTTGTAGTCACACACAATCTTGGAGACCAGACCTCAAGAACACCCAGCTTTCTCTGAAAGCACAGATAGGACATCAAACTGACCACATTCACCTCTTAGGAGATTCATTTGGCACACTGATTCAGGAGACAGAAACACAAACGAGCTCACAAAAAAGGAAGGGACAATTGCCTCACACGTAGTATAACTCCCCCCACCTTGAAGTCCTGACATTGTCGGGAAACAGCTATTGACTCTCTTGGCACCCATAACATTAAACTAAGCCCAGCATCTTTTAGGCTTCTCGGGCTCTGGAGATAATGTATTTCTCATTTACAAATTTTACTTAGGCCTATTTATATTGTTAGTTCCATTTATACTGTTATACTGTTCCAATTAAGCCCACTTATACTGTATACCTACTTACTGTTACTATCTGTAAGTAACTTTGAATGGGGTTACCTACAACAAAAAGCTCTAGAACCTGTCCAAATTGCAATGAAACAGGCACTTATGTTAATTACCCCCCCCCCCCCCCCCCCCAGACTCTGCCACTGTAGAGGATCTAGCAACATCCTCTCATGCCTCCTGGAGTCTATGGACCAATGCACAGGCCCTGAGCATGTGACAATTTGTACCTGGCTGGTGATTATGCCTTGGGTCATGAGCAGCACCCTGCCAGCTCAGCATGGCCGCTGAGACTGTCCTACTACCAGATGGAGTCAAACCTGTGTCTTCTGCTATATCTCACCTGTAGTTGGGAGGGGAGTAGCCTCTCCTGTCCTCAGTTCTTTGCTAAATGTCATGGTATGGGAGTCTCTCCAACACCTCACTGGCTACCAGAGAAGCCTCTTAGGATTAAGTGAGTGAACAACAATGGGAGTATTGCCACCATCACATGTAATGGGAGTTTGTGGGAGAGTTTCTGTTTTACATCCCTTAGCCAGATCTTACCTGATCAGGGATGGGACCTTAGCACAACTGACAGATCTTCAGGAATTATCTTAGCAGGTGGAGGTTCTGTTCAGCAATTGGCCTCATTTGCACATTTTACACATTCATGGGGCCATTGCCAATGGTCCGGCTGTCTGACTTGGCCAATGGCAGCAGCAATTCTTTGTCCAAGGTTGCCTTCTTTAGGGTAAAGAGTTCCAGGAAGCTTTTGCCTCACATGTGTATAAATGAATGTCACACATGTCTCTGCATACACTAAAGTCACAATACAAGACCTCACCAAGATATTCTTTATCCCCTTCAGAATTCCAGACAGTGAGTGATGACCCAAGTGCTCATTTTACTTCTCAAAATACACACTGCTGAGCTCCTGGATGAGACATTCACTAGAAGTTTTACTTCTCTTAGGAGCTCTAGGCTTCAGAGAGCACTATAATGGCCTACTTATGCAAGTTCATTCAATTAAATGAAACATGGCACATTTCAGTCATCAGTCAAACGTCAAGAGTGATTATAATGGAGTCTAACTCAATTTTTGACATGTGACTGCTGACAGCATTTAAGGCCACCACTTCCTCTTCCCCTTCAACGGCACATCTGGGCAAGCCAATTAAGAAAGCCTGGGCATTCCCTCCTTTGGTCCTGGTGGGAAGATCAAACCATGCAAACCTTGGTCCACATATGGGAATTCTCATCTCAGCCCTGCCCCCTAAGCGCCATTAAACTCCAAGCCAGTTGCCCTTCCCTTCTCTCTCAAGCCATTTTCGGACCTCCTTGGGGCCCTGCCCTGCTCTTTCCAGAAAGCCTTGTTATATGAATAATCTTTTCAGATGCTCATGCTATATGTGGGGCACCATCAGTCTCAATGTCCAAACCAACTTTTGGGTGGAGGTCCATTCTGTTTCTGTGAGATGACCACAACGTATATAGTGGCACTAACATAGTAGAGTTTGTTTCTTGCTCAGATAACATTCAAGTTGGGTATTTCTCATCAATGGTTGGTTTTCTTCCACACATTGATTCAGGGATCCATGTTCCTTACATCTTGTGGCTCCACTGTTCTCTAGAACCTTATCTTCGTTATTTGCATCTAATCATGGAAGGGGAAAAAGATCATGGAGAAGGTAGTCCTGTTTCTTAAAAGTCTAGGTCCAGAGTGATATACTTTACTTGTTTGTCTTTTATTAGTAACAACTAGTCATATGGCCTAGATAATAGGGGGTGCTGGGAAATGTAGTTCTGTGTGTCTTAGTAATAGGTTCCCCTATGAAGGGGAACAAGAATTTTCATGGACAGCTAACCATTTTTTGCCACAGGGACATAATCCATGTTTACAGATGTCTGAGAACCTGAATGGAATGTGGTCCAACCTTGGCATAGGAGAGGATGTACATATGATAGCCTGGTCTTCAGACTATGGAACAACTATTTTTAGGGTGCAGCTTTGGGAAACAGATGTTTCAGGTGTTTTTGTAGCTTAATCTTTGGCTTCCCTTGAGCTCTCCCTTCTTGCTGCTTCTTTCTTTTCCTCCTCTTCCACATTCATGAATAAAGGCCAAAGTAGCAGGAATGCTTTTGGTGGGGAGAAAGTGGCACAGATCAATCTTACTTGGCCGTATTAACAGGGGTATGGGTGAGGGAAGGAGGACCAATCCATTCTTCCCTCTCTCGGTTACAATTCCTGAGCCAAGCCCTAGTGAGGCCTGTATGCCAAAGCCTTGCTTGCTCTTCCTGAGGTCTTCAGCTTCTCAGCTACTTCAGTTCCAAGCAATTAATTTAGAAATTAATTTGGGGACAAATATGCTTTCTGTTGAGAAAAGAACCAAAAGAAATATTTATTTCTATTTAACTCTCACATTTTTCTAAAAGTTTATTTATTTATTTTGAGAGAGACAGAGATGGTATAAGTGGGGGAGGAGAAGAGAGAGAGAGAGAGAGAGAGAAAGAGAGAGAGAGAGAGAGAGAATCCCAAGCAGGCTCTGCACTGTCAGCGCAGAGCCCAACGTGGGGCTCAAACTCACAACTGTGAGATCATGACCTGAGCTGAAGTCGGACACTTAGGTGACTGAGCCACCCAGGCGCCCCCCGTGGGGCATTTTAAAAAATGTTTATTTATTTATTTTGAGAGAGAGAGAGCATGCATGCACACACACGTGGGTGAGTGGAAGAGGTACAGAGAGAGGAGAGAGAGAATCCCAAGCAGGGGCCAGACTGTTAGTACAGGGCCCTATGATGCAGGGCTCGATCTCAAAAACTGTGAGATCATGACATGAGCCAAAATCAAGAGTCAGATGCTTAACCTACTGAGCCATCCAGGTGCCCCTCAACTCTCTCATATTGATTCACTGGTGCCCACACACTCTCTCTCTCTCTTATTTCTTTATTTGATTTCCTTAAAAAAAAATACTGTAATGGCCTAGAGACCTGGCGATAACATCCAGATTATCCTTACATTAGGGTGTTTTTTGGTTGTCGTTCAAATAATCACTTCTGCTGTGTTCATGCTTATGTACTGAATCTTAACACTGCTCCATGAATCAAAATATCAATAACAAGCTAATAAAATTATATCGAGCTTGGGTTGAATGAGGGGAATCAGTGAGCCACAGGTCTTTCATGCTTTCTCTTGCCATATAGATTTAACATCACAACTGATTTAAATCCATACAGTAGCTAAGTCCACCATGTGCAGTTTTCATTAAAAAAAAAAAGAAAGCCTCCTCAGAGACATCTTTCCAGATCTCTTTTTTTTTTCACTTTAATATCCTTGAAATGATTGAAAATCAGATTTTCCTACTGATTATACCTTTTCTCCCAAATGGTCAATGACGGCTTCTATCTCCTCCCTTCTCTGGTTCTGAATGGTGTTCAAAATAAGCCAGCTCTTTGTGCTGAGTGTTTGCTGCTATCAGGGCATTTATGTAGGATGTGAACTGAGCTATGGCAACTGCAGTGATTGGATAAGGGCTCCTTCAGAGCCGCGTGAATGGCACAGACTATGGTGGGGCTTTTTTTGGTTTTTCCCCAAATAGCTGCTGTTCTTGTTTGGGTCATTTAAAATGTTCATGTATTTTCAAGTAAGAGAAGGAATAAAAAAAAATTCTCGGCAATTTAGGATTTGGTGAATGAGAAACTTCATTACATGGGATGAGTGACTTTGGGCGAAACGTTGAGCCTCTCTGAGCCTCCATTTTTAAATCTGTGAAATGAGGGGGTGCCCAGGTGGCTCAGTTGTTTAAGTGCTGGATTTCACCTTGGGTTGTGATCTTATAGTTCGTGGGTTTGAGCCCCCCTTTGGGCTCTGTGTTGACAGTTCAGAGCCTGGAGCCTGCTTCAGATTCTGTGTCTCACTCTCTCTGCCCCTCACCCACTCACACTCTGTCTCTCTCTCAAAAATAAATAAACATTAAAAAAACAATCTGTGAAATGAGGAGATTGATGCCATATGAATTTTCAGGTCCGTTCCATCTATGCAATTCCATGTTCTATATTTGGGGGCTTTAATTGCTTGACTCAAATCTACTTTAATAACTTCTTTTTTCTTTTTCTTCAAGCAAGGAATCCAAGAGAGGGATGGTGTATTTTTTTATTATTTATTTCTTTAAATTTACATACAAGTTAGTTAGCATATAGTGCAACAATGATTTTGGGAGTAGATTCCTTGATGCTCCTTACCCATTTAGCCTGTCCCCTCTCCCACAACCCCTCCAGTAACCCTCTGTTTGTTCTCCATATTTAAGAGTCTCTTATGTTTTGTCCCCCTCTCTGTATTTATATTAATTTTGCTTCCCTTCCCTTATGTTCATCTGTTTTGTATCTTAAAGTCCTCATATGAGTAAAGTCATATAATATTTGTCTTTCTCTGACTAATTTTGCTTAGCATAGCACCCTCTAGTTCCATCCATGTAGTAGCAAATGGCAAGATTTCATTCTTTTTGATTGCCGAGTAATGCTCCATCATATATATATATATATATATATATATATATATATATATGTATGTATATATATATACATACATACACACCACTTCTTCTTTATCCATTCATCCATTGATGGACATTTGAGCTCTTTCCATACTTTGGCTATTGTTGATAGTGCTGCTATAAACATGGGGCTGCATGTGTCCCTTCAAAACAGCACACCTGTATCCCTTGGATAAATACCTAGTAGTGCCATTGCTGGGTCGTAGGGTAGTTCTATTTTTAGTTTTTTGAGGAAACTCCCTACTGTTTTCCAGAGTGGCTGCACCAGCTTGCATTCCCACCAACAATGCAAAAGAGATCCTCTTTCTCCGCATCCTCGCCAACAGCTGTTGTTGCCTGAGTTGTTAATGTTAGCCATTCTGACAGGTGTGAGGTGGTATCTCATTGTGGTTTTGATTTGTATTTCCCTGATGATGAGTGATGTTGAGCATTTTGTCATGTGTCAGTTGGCCATCTGGATGTCTCCCTTGGAGAAGTGTCTATTCATGTCTTTTGCCCATTTCTTCACTGGATTCTTTGTTTTTTGGAGGTTGAGTTTGATAAGTTCTTTATAGATTTTGGATACTAACCCTTTATCTGATTTGTCATTTGCAAATATCTTCTCCCATTCTGCTGGTTGCCTTTTAGTTTTGCTGATTGTTTCCTTTGCTATGCAGAAGCTTTTTATTTTGATGAGGTCCCAGTAGTTCATTTTTGCTTTTGTTTCCCTTGCCTCTGGAGACGTGTTGAGTAAGAAGTTGCTGCAGCCAAGGTCAAAGAGGTTTTTGCCTGCTTTCTCCTGGGGGATTTTGATGGCTTCCTGTCTTACATTGAGGTCTTTCATTCATTTTGAGTTTATTTTTGGGTATGGTATAAGAAAGTGGTCCAGGTTCGTTCTTCTACATGTCGCTGTCCAGTTTCCCCAGCATTACGTGCTGAAGAGACTGTCTTGATTCCATTGGATATTCTTTCCTGCTTTGTCAAAGATTAGTTGGCCATACATTTGTGGGTCCATTTCTGGGTTCTCTATTCTGTTCCATTGATCTGAGTGTCTGTTCTTGTGCCAGTACCATACTGCCTTGATGATTAAAGCTTTGCAATACAACTTGAAGTCCGGGATTGTGATGCCTCCTGCTTTGGTTTTCTTTTTCAAGATTGCTTTGGCTATTCAGGGTCTTATCTTGTCTCATACAAATTTTAGGATTATTTGTTCTAGCTCTGTGAAGAATGCTGGTGTTATTTTGATAGGGATTGCACTGAATATGTAGATTGCTTTGGGAGTATTGATATTTTAACAATATTGGTTCTTCCTATCCAGGAGCATGGAATATTTTTCCATTTTTTTGTGTCATCTTCAATTTCTTTCATAAGCTTTCTATAGTTTTCAGTGTATAGATTTTTTACATCCTTGGTTAGATTTATTCCTAGGTATTTTATAGTTTTTGGTGCAACTGTAAATGGGATCAATTCCTTGATTTCTCTTTCTGTTGCTTCATTATTGGTGTATAGGAATGCAACCAATTTCTGTGTATTGATTTTATACCCTGCAGCTTTGCTGAATTCATGAATCAGTTCTAGCATTTTTTTTTGGTGGAATCTTTAGGGTTTTCCATATAGAGAATCATGTCATCTGCAAAGGGTGAAATTTGGACCTCCTCCCAGCTGATTTGGATGACTTTTATTTCTTTGTGTTGTCTGATTGCAGAGGCTAAGACTTCCAATACTATGTTGAATAACAGTGACAAGAGTGGACATCCCTATCTTGTTCCTGACCTTAAGGGGAAAGTTCTCAGTTTTTCCCCATTGAGGATAATATTAGCATTGGGTCACTTGTATATGGTTTTTATCATCTCGAGGTATGATCCTTTTATCCCTACTTTCTTGAGGATTTTTATCAAGAAAGGAAGTTGTATTTTGTCAAATGATTTCTCTGTATCTATTGAGAGGATCATATAGCTCTTGTCCTTTCTTTTATTTATGTGATTAAACACATTGATTGTTTTGCGGATATTGAACCAGCCCTGCATCACAGGTATAAATCCCACTTGGTTGTGGTGAATAATTTTTTAATGTATTGATGGATCCAGTTGGCTAATATCTTGTTGAGGATTTTTGCAACCATGTTCATCAGGGAAATTGGTCTATAGTTCTCTTTTTAGTGGGGTCTCTGTCTGGTTTTGGAATCAAGGTAATGCTGGCTTCATAGAATGAGTTTGGAAGTTTTCCTTCCATTTCTATTTTTTGGAACAGCTTCAAGAGAATAGGTGTTAACTCTTCCTTAAATGTTTGGTAGAATTCCCCTGGAAAGCCATCTGGCCCTGGACTCTTGTTTTTTGGGAGATTTTTGATTACTAATTCGATTTCCTTACTGGTTATGGGTCTGTTCAAATTTTCTATATCTTCCTGCTTCAGTTTTGGTAGTTTATATGTTTCTAGGAATTTGTCCATTTCTTCCAGGTTTCCCGTTTTATTGGCATATAATTGCTCATAATATTCTCTTATTGTTTTTATTTCTGCTGTGTTGGTTGTGATCTCTCTTCTTTCATTCTTCATTTTATTTATTTGGGTCCTTTCCTTTTTCTTTTTAATCAAACTGGCTAGAGGTTTATCAAGTTTGTTAATTCTTTCAAAGAACCAGCTTCTAGTTTCATTGATCTGTTCTGTTTTGTTTTGTTTGTTTTTGGTTTCGATAGCATTGACTTCTGCTCGAATCTTTATTATTTCATGCCTTCTGCTGTTTTTGGGTTTTACGTGCTGTTTTTTTTCCAGATCTTCAAGGTGTAGGGTTAGGTTGTGTCTCTGAGACCTTTCTTCCTTCTTTAGGGAGGCCTGGATTGCTATATACTTTCCCTTATGATCACCTTTGCTGCGTCCCAGAGGTTTTGGGCTGTGGTGTTTTCATTTTGCTTCCATGTACTTTTTAATTTTCTCTTTAACTTCTTGGTTAGCCCATTCATTATTTAGTAGGATGTCCTTCAGTCTCCAAGTATTTGTTACCTTTCCAAATTTTCTCTTGTGGTTGATTTCGAGTTTGATAGCATTATGGTCTGAAAATATGCACGGTATGATCTCGATCTTTTTGTACTTGCTGAAGGCTGATTTGTGTCCCAGTATGTGGTCTATTCTGGAGAATGTTCCATGTGCACTGGAGAAGAATGTATATTCTGCTGCTTTAGGATGAAATGTTCTGAATATATCTGTTAAGTCCATCTGGTCCAGTGTGTCATTCAAAGCCATTGTTTCCTTGTTGATTTTTTGATTAGATGCTCTATCCATTGCTGTGAGTGGGGTGTTGAAGTCTCCTACTATCATGGTATTACTATGGATGAGTTTCTTCATGTTTGTGATTAATTTATTTATATATTTGGGTATTGCCACATTTGGTGCATAAATGTTTACAACTGTTAGGTCTTCTTGGTGGATGGACCTCTTGATTATGATATAATGCCCTTCTTTATCTCTTGTTACAGTCTTTATTTTAAAGTCTAGATTGTCTGATATAAGTATGGCTACTCTGGCTTTCTTTTGTTGACAATTAGCATGATGAATGGTTCTCCATCCCCATACTTTCTATCGGAAGATGTCTTTAGGTCTAAAGTGTGTCTCTTGTAAACAGCATATAGATGGATCTTGTTTTCTTATCCATTCTGTTACCCCATGTCTTTTGTTTGGAGCATTTAGTCCATTGACAGAGTGAGTAGTGAAAGATATGAATTTATTGCCATTATGTTTCTTGTAGACCTGGAATTTCTGGTAGTATTCTCTGGTCCTTTCTAGTCTTTGTTGCTTTTGGTCTTTTTTTTTTTTTTTGTCTTTTCTCCCCTCAGAGAGTCCCCATTAAAAGTCTTGCAGGCCTGGTTTAGTGGTCTCGAACTCCTTTAATTTTTGTGTGTCTGAGAAACTTTTGGTGTCTCTTTCTATTTTGAATGACAGCCTTGCTGGATAAAGAATTCTTGGCTACATATTTTTCTGACTCAGCACATTGAATATATCCTGCTACTCCTCTCTGGCCTGCCACGTTTCTGTGGATAGGTCTGCTGCAAACCTGATCTGTCTTCCCTTATTGGTTAAGCACTTTTTTCCCTTGCTGCTTTCATGATTCCTTCCTTGCTTGAGTATTTTGTGAATTTGACTATGATATCCTTTTTGATGGTCAGTTTTTGTTGCATCTAATGGGAGTCCTCTGTGCTTCCTGGGTTTTGATGTCTGTGTCTTTCCCCACATTGGGAAAGTTTTCTGCTATGATTTGCTCACATAATCCTTCTATCCCTTTTTTGCTCTCTTCCTCTTCTGGGACCCGTATGATTCTGATGTTGTTTCTTTTTAACAAGATACTGATTTCTCTAATTCTTAAATCATGCTCTTTTGCCTTCGTCTTTCCTCTTCATTATTCTCCATAAGTTTGTCCTCTGTATTGCTGATTCACTGCTCTGCCTCATCCTTCCTAGCCACCATGGCATCCATTTGAGATTGCAGCTCAGTTATAACATTTTTTATTTCATTCTGACTAGCTTTTGCTTCTTTTGTCTCTGTAGAAAGGGATTCTAATCTATTTTCAACCCCAGCTAATATTCTTATTATCGTGATTCTAAATTCTGGTTCAGACATCTTGCTTGTGTCTGTGTTGATTAAGTTCCCAGGTGTTGTTTCTTTGTGCTCTTTCTTTTGGGGTGAATTCCTTTGTTTCATCATTTTGAAGGAAGAAAAAGAATTAATAAGTTAAAAAAATTAAAATTAAAAAATTGAAAACAGCACACACACATAAAAAAATCAGATAAATGATGCTAGATCCTAAGTATGTTTTGGTATGGTTGTTGAAAAGAGCTTGATAGATTAGAGGAAAAAAGGGGGGAAAAAAAGAAGACAAAAAAAAAGTTGGAAAATTTGAAAAAAATATACAACGAAACAGAATAAAATGAAATGGAAGTAAAATAGAAATAGTAAAATAGAATTTGAAAAATTTACAAAAAAGTAAAAAATATGGTAGAAAAAATTAAAGAAAAATGTTTTTAATAAAAATTGAAAATAAAAAGAATTTTTTCCTCTTTCTATTTTCAAGAAAAAGAAACAAAAAAAAACCCCAAAAATTGAATAGATGGACCAGTGAACAGTCTGAAATATGATTGAAATTACATCGTTTTCCTCTAGTAGTCCAACTATGAAGCACTTTACAGTCTGTAAACTAAGCAGGCCGAGAGACTTGTGTTCCTGAAGAGTGAGGTTGGCCCAGTTGGGCGGGGTTAGTGTAATGGCTCCATTCTACACTAGATGGCGCTGCTTAGCTTACTGGGGTGGACTGTTGTGGCTCTTGTAGGTGTGTATGCGCATGCGCGGGAGCGGTGAAAATGGCATCACCCAGCTACCCAGTCTCTAGTATTGGAACTCTGTTCTCCCCAGTCAGCAATCATGCATCCGTCTTTGTCTCCAGCTTCCAACCACTCCCTGCTTTTACACTGTGACCAGGCTGTCAGGTTGCCAGGCGTCACCGCCCTCCTGAGTTTTATCTCAGATGTGGCTGTGTTTCCTGACCCCTCACTTCTGAGGGACTGTGGCTTTCATCTGCTCAGATTCTTGGGGGGAGTTTCTCACTGAGCAATGGCCAGGTGCTGGCACACCCAGAAACATTTTTGGGACCATGCTGCTCCTGACACCCACAGACTGTGACTGGGTGCCAGCCCGCCCCAGAAAAAGTTCATGTGATAGTGTAGCAGCAGCATTTCAGGGATTATGGAAAATCACAACACACACCTGGCACCAGGCTTCACCCCTGATGACCTTGTTCCAGCACCAGCGAATGTTGTTCTCTGGGGTCTGCTGGGACCGGGTGGCTACACAGCCTCTACCAGATGTAGAACCTCCTCTCCCCATGTGGCCTGAGCACCCTCCAGACTTCACTCTGCTCCTGGGGATTCGCCCTTCCTACCAGAGCACCGCCAGGTATTGAGCTACAGAATTTGTACTCTGCACTCCCCCTGTTTATAGAGTCTTAATGGAATTTAAACCCTCACCTTTCTCCTTTCTCCCTTCTTAGTTCAGTCTCTGCGGCTGTTTCCACTTTTCCACTTTCTCTCCACCTGCTTTTGGGAGTGGGTGCTTTTCCTGTACTCTCCCCCCATCTCCGTCCTCTCTCTGTAAGCCAGAAACAGCTCCACAGTTTCTCTCTCCCCCAGTTCACCTCTCCCCACCATGTACCTGCTGAGTTCTGTGGTTCAGGTTGTGCAGATTGTTGTGTTAATCCTCAGATCAGTTTTCTAGGTGTGTAGGATGGTTTGGTGCGGATCTGGTTGTATTTCATGGATGCGAGATGCAAAAAAAACTTCGATGTAGTTCTGCCATCTTGGCTCCTCCCCCTGGGATGGTGTTGTTTCACACTCTCTGATGAAAATGTGAATAAATAACATTCTCCTATGCTCAAAGGGTGCAATGCTGAACTTACCATGTTCTCTCCAAATGCCTTCTTCTCCAGCATTCCCCATCTCAGGCAACAGCGTCACATCTACCCAGTTTCCCAATCTAGAAACTTCCCAGTCATCTCTGCTCCTCCCGGTCACCTCCTTTCTCTGGCCCCTGACCTTGCCCTTTGCAGCAATTCTTAGAGGAAAAATGTTTGCATCTAATCAGTCAGCCTGGGCTCCCATCCCAGCCTCATGCCCTGCTACCAGCTGTGTGACTTGGCCTAGGCTGGATGGGAGAGCGTTGCTTCCAGAAAGTAGGACAGGCTGAGTCCTGAGCATGACAACTTGCTAGCCTTTTGACCTTTCTAAACCATAGTATCTTTGCTGAAAAATGCTCATAATAAGAGTAACCAGCTCTCAGGGATTTGATATATGTGAAATGTGTAGTCCAGTGTCTTGATCCTAGGTGCTCAATAAATGTTAATAAATGTTAGTAGTTATCGTTGCTATTATTACAACAGGAGGCACACTAGCAGCCTCAGCCCATGTGTTCAGTGTGGCCTAGAATAAAACGTTGCTGCCAAAAACCATCTCTTGGTTGGGCCAGGTGTTCACTCTGGACGCCTTTGTCACCATGAAGCTTTAGCTTACCTCTTCTGCCTTTCACTGTTTGCTGCTGTTCTGGTGAATTAATAGGCTTTGATTCCTCTACCTTAAAAATCTGCTTGCTTGGCTAGGTGGTGATCAGTAGAGAATGGATGAATTCTTTCAACCTAGTGCCACCTCCCACTGACTTTGAGAACCACCTGCCATGCCCTGTGCACACCTGAGCTATGTTCCTGACTGTCCCTGACCTTCAACAATAATATTTAAAGATGGTTCTGCTTTTAAGTTTATTTATTTATTTTGAGGCAGAGAGAGAGAACCAGCAATGGAGGGGCAGAGAGAGAAGGGGACAGAGGATCTGAAGTGGGTTCCATGCTGACAGCAGACAGCCTGAAGTGACCCAAAATCAAGAGTTGGATGCTTAACTGAGGCCACACAGGCACCCCTTCTAGCGATAGCTCTGCTAGTTGGGTTTATCCATTGAAGGTTCCTTTTCCTCAGATCCTCTTCTGCCTGGCTTTTGCTTCCTCCCCTCTTCCCTCTATGTTGCTGAGTGTGGCAGTTAGGTTTTTCCAAAGATGGCTGCGACAAAAGCTCCCATGCCATAGGCTTTTCTGTCCTGGGAGCTGCCACTCCCCCCATCAAGAGGCTGAGTCGAATGTCATTATTTTTGAATGTGGGTTGGCTTTAGTGACTTACTTAATAATGAATATTAAGATTCTTATTAATCAATCAGTTAATATTATTTATTGTTATTTGGCTGTCTGTCATCACTAGGCTTTCTTATGTGGTGGTAGGGGCATTCCAAGAGAGTAAAGGTGAAAGCTGCAGGGCTCTATGAGGTCTAGGCAAAGAGTGTCATTCCCAACATACTTATTGGTCAAATTTCCCCAAGTCTCTATCTGTGTATCCATCTATAATATGTATTAAGGTTAATAATTAATAGACTGTGGCAGAAATGGTACCATGTGACTTCTGAACTAGATCAGAAAGGGCCATGCAGCTTCTGCCCTGGTGTCTTGGAGTTGTACCCACTAGTTATTCCTTCTCAGAGCACTCTCTCTCAAAACCCAGTTGCCATGATGTGAGCAACACAAGCCATGGGTAAAGGCCATATGTGGGTGCTCCAGTCAACACTCAGCTCAGCCTGCCTTTCAGCTGTCCCAGACCAGGCACTAGGCATATAAGTGAGGACATTATTTGGAAGAGGATTGCCCAGCCCCAGCGATATGAGTCACCTTTAGCTGTTCAAGTCATAATCCTAGACATTGCGGAGCAGAGAAGACATGTCCCCCACAGTGCCCTGTCTGAATTTCTGACTTAAAGAATCCACATGGATAACAAAATGGTGGTTCTTTTATGTCACCTCACCTGCCCTCATTTGAGGCCTTCAAGTTCATGTGTGTCAACCATGTAAGCATTAGCAGGAGGCATCCCTTGTCACCTGCACTGACTCTGCCTTGGCCCAGGTCTTCATACTCTGACACTGGAACCTGTACCATGGTCTCATGCCCACTTACAAGTTTCTCACCCTCAAATTCAGTCTCCTTAAATTGCCAGGGTCAGTTTTCTGGAAATCCAGCCCAATCATAATCAGTATGAAAGTGCTGGATGTAACCTTCTCATCTCCCATATCTTCTAACTTGGCAAACAAGGCCTTCCCAATCTGGTTTCAACCAAACTCTTGTGTCTTATCTGCCTGGCACTTTCTTACTGGAATCTCATACACTGGCCACCCAGAAATCACAGTTTTCTCAACATGTTGTGTTCTTGCAGACTCTGCAATGTTGTATTTGCTCTTGCCCATGTTTGGAACAGTCTTCCCCACACTTTTTTCTTTTCTCTCTTTTTTTCTTCTTTCTCTCTCTCCTCCCTCCATCTTTCCTTCCTCCCTTTCTTAGTTAATGCCCGAGTCTTAGTTTTCTTTTTCTAAAAAAAAATTTATTTTAGTGAGAGGGGTTGGGGGAGAGGGGCAGAGGGAGAGAGAGAATCTTAAGCAGGCTCCATGCTGAGTGGAGGGTTGAGTCCTTTTCCCCTAAATAAAAAAAGCTGTCTTCCTCCACAGATAGATATGCTACCTCCTTTCAGGAACAGTACAACACAAAGAAAAATATATTATTAGCTTTAAAATAACACTTTGTCACACCGACAAAAAATAAGATGAGACACCACTTCTCTCCTCCAGGACCTCACAGTCTACTAAGAAAATTAAATGTTTAAACAACTGCAACATAATAGGATACATAGTATAAAGAAGTAGAGACAGACGGTGGTGAGACCATAGTGAGTTTGCCTCTGAGTTCTTCTGTGTCCAGTTCCTGGCTTACACAAAGTACCTGATATAGTTTCTTTGTAAATGGAAGAATGGATGGCTAAATTAAAGGATGAATTCATGAGTAGAATAGGGAATGCTTGAACATGAAGTTGACCTTGAAGGATAGATAGACTGTGATTAATACAGCCACAAGACTGTGCAGCTCCTCCCCTTAAAATGTGGAATTTATTTCCTCAACCTCTTTAATCTGGACTGACTTGTGTCTTGCTTTAACCAATGGAATGTGGTAGAAGTGGCTCTGTGTTCTAGAGTCTACATTGCAATGGGCTTTGCCGCTTCCACCTTTGATTCCTTTGAATATTCCTGCCACCACATAAGGAAACCTAGGCTAGAGCCCAGGATAAGAGGGCCAGCACCAAGAGGCAGTACCCAAACCCCAGCTATGTGAGCAAGCCCATCTTAGACCTTCAGCCCCAGCTGAGCTGCCAGCTGTCTGCACAAATGAGTCCAGATGAGACCACCCAGTTAACCCCTGTCTTGGTGAGAAATACTAAATTGTTGCTGTTTTCATCCAGTGATTTTTGGAGTAGTTTGTTACACAACAGTAGAAAACAAAGAATCAGGGGGTGCCTGGGTGGCTCAGCTGGTTGAGTGTCCGACTCTGGATTTCAGCTCAGGTCACAATCTCCCAGTTCACGAGTTCGAGCCCCACGTCAGGCTCTGTGCTGGCACCACGGAGCTTGTTTGCGGTTTCCTCTCTCTCCTTCTCTCTCTGCCCTTCTCCCACATGCGCTGTCTCTCTCCTTCTCTCTTAAAATAAATTAATTAATTTAAAAAAAGGCTCATTCCTTTGATGAGTCTTTTGTCTATGTAAAGCTTGAGCCCTCACACATTTCATAGAAAAGTTCGGGGCAAAGCAAAAGTGCAAACCTGAATATGCCTCTTTGCCTAGAAACCTCTCTCTTAGTGCCTTCCATGTCAGGAAGGAACTGAAAACCCCAGAATTCTGCCTCAGATGTAGACTAGGCAGTTTCTCCACAGGAAAACGGTGACCAAGGCTCTTTATACCCTTTGGATGTCATAAATAAGATGACCCAACAATTGGACTTCATACCAAATGTTTCTTTCATATCCTGGGAAAACACGGAGGAATGGTATTACTAGTTCTGTAGTTTATACAACCAACCAGGCAGGTGCTTAGTTTGAGCGGGTGAATGGGTTATTTGTTTGTTTGTTTGTTTGTTTGTTTGTTTAGTATAAATGAGACGAAGCAAATTCTTCTTAGGTTTAAGGAGATAAAACCTAAGATTTTGTGTTGTGTTTTTCTTTCAGTTGGATTTCTCTTGTTATGCCATATTTTCCCACTTATAAAAAATGCATAACCCATTTTGCCAAAGTCACAAATGTATATACACACAGGTAGATCTATGTACTCATTTACACATGCACACGCATTACAACCTGGACTAAATAGTTTACAGATTTATAGCTTTTTCTTTTTAACAGAATTGGGATTCTAGCATAGAAAATGTTGATGTACATATATTTTCACCTTAACATTATCACAAGCACTTTCCCATCTCATTAAATGTTCTTTGAGGAAAGAATTTCCAGTAATGGATGGTAATGTAGCATAATTTATTTAAACATGTTCCCACTGTTGAGTAGTTTTTAGCTACTGTAAATAATGTTCCAAAGTATTTTCATGTACATAAATTTTTGTGTTTATCACCATTTCCTTGGGATACATTTCCTAATGGCTAATTAGCAGGTCAAAGAGCATGAATGTATACATACTTCTTGCTCTGTATCACCACGTTGCCCTTTAGAAAGGTTGTAGCAACATACAATTTCTCAAATAGTGTAGGAGAGTCCATTCCTATGCACTTGCTTTTTTTTATTGGTAATTTAATTAAAAATCACTTTGCTAAACTGATAGTGAAAATGGCATGCTATGTTTTCTTTATTTGCCCTCTTAGATCCTTATAACCAGGGAAGCATAGTATATTTGTCTCCTCAGATTCTGAGAATTCATGTCATCATCTCTTGAGCTAGAACTGAACTCTTTTTCATTGAAAGTCCAGGTATACCAGATATCTCCACAGCAACCTCTTTGAGCTCCCCAAGGGGAATCTACTCACACAAAGTAAACAGTGTCCAATTCACTGACAATTTTTCAGGGCAGACAGAGGAAGGAGTTGACATTGTATACCTCACTGCAAATGACTCCAATCTTTAAAAAGAATTATTTTTTAAGTTTATTTGTTTATTCTGAGAGAGAGAGAAAGAGCACACATGCAAGGGGGGAGAGAGGCAGAGAGAGAGAGAGAGAGAGAGAGAGAGAGAGACAAGGAGAGAGAGAGAGAGAGAGAGAGACAAGGAGAGAGAGAGAGAGAGAGAGAGAGAGAGACAAGGAGAGAGAGAGAGAGAGAGAGAGAGAGAGAATCTTAAGCAGGCTCTGCACCACCAGTGTGGAGCCTGACACAGGGCTCAAACTCATGAACCATGAGATCATGACCTGAGCTGAAACCAAGAGTCAGATGCTTAACTGACTGAGCTACCCAGGCACCCCATCTTCTTGGGATGCTTTGCTTACCTCCGTGTTCCAGTCTTTCTTCTTGCTGTTGCCCTAACGTCCAAGGTCTTCCTATACGTGGCCCTCAATTTCACCAGGTTCTCCCCAGTCCTTGAATGTCCTATTATTATCTCAGCCAATTAGTGACCCTAATTTGTTAACCAGACATTCTCTTTGAGGGTCTCCACTCACACACCACCCCCAAAAGACCTATCAACATAGTTTCCCATTAAGAGGGAATGATTTTTATGTATTAGTTGCTGAGAGAACAACATTTTCTCCATATTGCTTCAAATGCATTATGTAAAGTTTTTTGTAAGATTAAAAATGATGTTTCCTAGGTCAAGTTCCCAATTTTTTCTTGGGGTTCGCAGTGCCCTCAGGATCAGCATTTATAACAGAGTGAGGAAAGCAGGATTGGACAGATGGAGGAGTCAAGTTGTAATGCAGTCATAACAGAGGCCCAGTGGGGAGATCTGAAACTGACATGGTTTTTCAGAGTTGCCCCAAATTGAGGCAAGGGGGTAGAACCTTTGTACCCCATATCCACGGACCAGATGGATGTGGCTGCCCTCAAGAGAGTGGGAATAACATTGGGCAGTTCCTACTGCCCAAGGTAAAATCCTGGGGAAGGACTCAGGTGGGAATCTTTAGCAACCAATACTTTTAACAATGGGAGAATAAATGCCTTGGCTCTAATGGGGGATCTGGGTGATTTTCTTGGGGACTTTATTATTTTTGAGATACGCCTACACTGGAAATCTCTTTAAAAATTATTTATTTATTTTTTATTTTAGAGAAAGAGAGAGCACATGAGTGGGGGAGAGGAGCAGAGGGAGAGAGAGAGAGAATGTATCCTAAGAAGACTCTGTGCTCAGCATGGAACCAATGCAGGTCTTGATCCCATGACCCTGGGATCATGACTTGAGACCAAATCAAGAGTCAGATGCTCAACCAATTGAGCAACCCAGGTGCTCCCACCGGAAATCTTTTTTATCTAAGGTATGCTTAAGAATTAGGCTAGAGGTGTGTGTGTGAGGTGGAGAAGCAGAGTGACATCTTCAGAATTGGATGAAGATATAGGTTGGAACATTGGTTCTGTCCATTTTATCTGTATGGTCTTATGCAAGTCACTTACATACTCTGAGCTTTTGCTTCTTAATCTATAAAATGGTGTAAATAACACTTTTTCCCATTAAGGGGTACATAAGAGAATTAATTAATTAATTTTTGTCCATGGAGGCATAAGAGAATTTAAATATGATAACTAATGTTAGATATTTAGCGTGGTGCCTCTTGGCCCTTTGTAGATGCTCAACATGCATTACTTTTCTTTTTCTTCCTTGTTCCTCATTCTTTAGCATTTGTCTCAAGAAGCTTTCTTCCCTTTCACAATGTAGAACCTGTGTACACTTATGATTCCTGAATGGTCCTTCAAGAACTTAGAAGCCTGGGTTATAAAATTGGGAACTTAGACCATTTGATCTTTAACTTCAGCTCCAACATTTTAAAGTTCTGTTCTAGTGTTCGATGGAGACTCAGCACATTAGAATACACCACACCATTAATTCTTATCTCATTAGTATTCTTACTATCATCACCTTGGTTTTAATGAGCTACACTGGCTATCCCGGTGCTCTGTGTATTCAGATGTTTCTGGTAATTAGAAGAATTACATGAAGAAAGTCTTTGGGGACAGTTTCAGGACCAATGGCACCAAATGATATTCCTTTGTTGCCAGCTTCTTGTGAGGGAGGCAGTGATCCTGTATCTTTAAAAAGAGAATTCCTGCTGCATGAAGAACACAAGTGAGAATAATTAAGTATTTTACACACATTAGTTTTCTCTCTCTAACTAAATGGTGAGCTTTTAGTTGACAGGAATGGTCTCTCCTATTTCTTGAAGGGCCAAGTTCTTTTTGATCTATTAGGCCTAAAACCCCCATGACCGATCATCACTGCTGGATATCACATGCACACACACATACACATACGCACACACACATTGATCATTCCACATCATAGCTGCTGAGTCAATTAGCTGCTGCTGTGTGTACTAATTGATCCTTAAAGATGGTCTGGGAATTTCTTTGTATATTGTGGACTTCCAAATTATCTGTGTTAGCTCAGGCTGCCATAACAAGGTACCACAGACAGGGTGATTTAAACAACAGCAATTTATTTTCTTACATTTATGGAGGCTAGAAGTCCAAGATCAGGATTCTGGAAGGATTGGTTTTGGTGAGGGCTCCTCTTCCTACATTATAGATGGCCTTTCTTCTGTGTGCATGGTCAGAGCAAGAGGGAGAGAGAGGTCTCTGCTATCTCTTCCTGTTCTTATATGCATGCAGTCCCTTTGGATTAGGGCCTCATCTTTATGACCTTGTATAACCTTAATTACCTTCTTTATAGGTGCTATCTCTGAATGCAGTCACATCAAGGCTTAGGGCTTCAACATATGAACTTTGCTGGGGTTAGGGGGAGGGACAATTCAGTCCCTAACAAATGTAATGTCTAAATTTGATTTTGGCTCTTGTAGGACTAATCCAAGTACCAGGTAATCAGGCAAATCACTCACTGCTGTAATTCATCAGCTGTTTAAGAGTTAACCATATATAACTGTATATGCACAAAGTGATGTTGACTTGCTCTTGACGTTATGAGGTCTGCAGACTCAGGAACTGTTAAATTCGGTTATTCTCAGTTAGATGTTTCTTTTTAATGGTTACTTGTGGGACATTTAAATCTTCATCTCTTCATTAGTATTTTCTGTTCAAATTTCCTTTGTATTTTGAATGTTTTTTTTTTCTGAGCACTGATTTGCTATGTTATGACTGTTTTTCAGAGATGAAGCTCTTTGGTTTCAGTTAGGTTGAAAAGTTGCTGTTTGAAGCTGTTTTATGTGAATTTTGCCTCCTCTTTCAGAATAAATAAGTTTTGTTTATTTATTTTCAAGGGAACTGTTTTTCAGAAAAATGATTCCCTATAGGTTTGTGATAGTTTTAATACATCTATAAACAAGGCCATTTCTCCAGAACTGCCATTGTTATTTAGGAGAATTCTTTTATTTGTCTCTCTTCAAACCTATATTTGAAAATAATTGATTTTTGTTTTACCTATTCAAATCTCGCTTTAAGCTGTGTTTACCCATAACCAAGCCCCTTGGAAGATTTGATGGTAGATGTCCATAGCTGTGTGAAACCACCTGTTTTGAGCTTCATGTGGTGTTTTCCATTTCTGTTTCCATGAGGCTGGGTGGCAGAGCAAAGAAAGAAAGTTGTCTGCACTTGATCTCCTACTCTTGTCCAACATAGGACCCTCTTGAAAGCTCCAGTTTGCTTCCACCCTGAGCAAACAATTCTTAAAAGACTCCATGTACATCATGTGTTCAGTTGTGTTACTGATTGCTTGCTATCTGGAGCAGAATGGAGCTTTCTAATCCATAGCTGCTCAAAGTATGGTCCATTCCATGTTGTGGGCGAACTACTCACTGGTGGCCCATATGTTAAAAACTTTAGCATAAGGATTTAAAAACATTCATAGCAATTTGACATTGCAAAGACACCCAAGTGCACATTCGCTGAACTCATCTTCTCGCGCAGGCTACACACCACTATTCAGTAAGATAGTCACTAGCTGCAAGTGGCTAATTAGCACTTGAAATGTGGCTAGTCTGAACTGAGATGTCTGTCAATTTCAACTACACAGTGGATTTCAAAGGCTTAGTATGATTTAAAAAATACAACATATCTCATTAATAATGATTTTACGTGTTGCAATGATAATATTTTACATATAACAGGTCAAATAAACTATATTATAAAATCAAGATCGTTTGTTTCTTTTTACTTTTTGTTTCTTTTTTTTTTTAATTTTTTTTAATGTTTATTTATTTTTGAGACGGAGAGAGACAGAGCATGAACAGGGGAGGGGCAGAGAGAGAGGGAGACACAGAATCTGAAACAGGCTCCAGGCTCTGAGCTGTCAGCACAGAGCCCGATGCGGGGCTCGAACTCACGGACCGCGAAATCATGACCTGAGCCGAAGTCGGATGCTTAACCGACCGAGCCACCCAGGCGCCCCTTTTTGTTTCTTTTTTAATGTTTATTCATTTATTTTGAGAGAGAGAGAGAGAGAGAGAGAGAGAGAGAGAGAGAGAGGAAGGGGCAGAGAGAGAGGGAGAGAGAGAATCCCAAGCAGTTTCCATGCTTCCAGCACAGAGCCTGACATAAGGCTCTATCTAACAAACCATGAGATCATGACCTGATCCAAAATTGAGAGTTGGAACTGACTGAGCCACCCAGGAAGGACATTTTCCTAATTTGTCCCTAAGTTTTGACAATTATGAATAAGCTGCTATAAACATCAATGTGCAGGTTTTTGTGTGGACATAAGTTTTCACCTTTTGGTAAATATCCAGCAGTCTAATCCCTGGTCTGTATGGCAAGAGTATGTTTAGTTTTGTAAAAACCCGCCAAACTTCTTTGAAAGTGACTTCACCATTTTGCACTCCCACCAACAATGAATGAGAGTTCCTGTTGCCCCACATCCTCCTCATCAGCACTTGTTGGTGTTCTGGATTTTGGTCATTCTTCTTTTTTTTTTTTTAGGTGGGGGAAAGAAGAGGGGCAGAAGGAGAGAGAGAGAGAGAGAGAGAGAGAGAGAGAGAGAGAGAGAGAGAGAATGAATCCTTAAGCAGTCTCCATGATCATTGTGGAGCCTGACCTGACTTGGGGCTTGATCCCATGACCCTGGGATCATGACCTGAGCAGGAAATCAAGAGTCGGATGCTCAACCGACTGAGCCTCCCAGGGGCCCCTGGAGTTTGGCCATTCTAATAGGCATACAGTGATATCTCATTGCTGTTTTAATTTCTATTTCCCTGGTGACATATATTGTAGAGCATGTTTTCTTCTTTTCTTTTTTTATTTTAGAGAGTGCACAAGCAGGGGAAAGGGGTGGGGGGGGGGAGAGAGAGAGAGAGAGACAGAGAGAGAGAGAGAGACAGAGAGAGAATCTTAAGTAGGCTCTACACTCAGCACGGAGCCTGACAAGGGGCTTGGTTCCATGACCCTTGGGATCATGACCTGAGCCAAAATCGAGAGCTGGACACTGAACTGACTGAGCCACCCAGGCACCCCTGTGGAGCATGTTTTCATATGCTTATTTGCCACTTCTTTATATATTATCTATATCTATATCTATATCTATATCTATATCTATATCTATATCTACATATCTTCTTTGGTAAGGTGTCTGTTCATGTCTTCAGCCCATTTTTTTTTCATCAGGTTTTTCTGTTTTCTTCTTGTTTAGAGTTCTTTGTATATTTTGGATAACAATCCTTTATCAGGTATGTCTTTTACAAATATTTTCTCCCAGTCTGTGGCTTGTCTTCTCATCTTCTTGACAGTATCTTTCACAAAAGCAGAAGATATTTAATTTTAATGAAGTTAAGCTTATCAATTATTTCTTTCATGGATTACACATTTGGTGTTATATTTTAGTGTTGATACCCATGGTCATCTAGATGGTCTCATATGGTATCTTCTGGGAGTTTCACATGTTTAACATTTACATTAAGGTCTATGATCCATTTTGAGTTAATTTTTGTGAAGGATGTAAGGTCTGTATCTAATTTTTTTTTTTTGCATGTGGATGTCCAGTTGTCCCAATACCATATATTGAAAAGACTCTTTTCTCCATAGTATTGCCTTTGCTGCTTCATCAAAGATCAGTTGACAATATTTATGTGGGACAATTTCTGGGCTCTCTATTCTGATCCATTGATCTATTTGTTCCATTGCCAATGCCATGCTGTCTAGATTACTGTAGCTCTCTAGTAAGTCTTGAAGTTAGGTCGTGTCAGTCTTCCAACTTTGTTCCTGTCCTTTTCTATTGTGTTGGCTATTCGGGATCTTTTGCCTCTCTGGATAAACTTAAAAATCAGTTTGTTGATATCCACAAAGTAACTTGCTGGGATTTTGATTGATCCAAATCAAAATGCATTAAATCTATAGATCAAATTGGGAAGACTGACATCTTGACAATAGTGAGTCTTCCTCTTCTTACTTTTTTAATGTGACTCCTAGAAAACTTAAAATGACATATATGGCTCTCATTATATTTTTATTGAACCATGTGTGTATAGACCCCTTTGAGTGTGGTTAACAAGTAGTTTGAGAAGCACTGCTTTCTACACCTTTGTGCAATGAGCTTGTCTTGTGAAGTATAGCAACGTCTGGGCACTTCAGGTAGTTTTCCATGTTCTTGAATATTATTTACTCTAAATGCATTATAGGGCCATTGGCACCTCCCACATTTTGTCCCTAAGTCACGTGTGTGCGTATATGTGTGTTTGTGTGTGTTTTACCAAAACCATTTCTCTCCTCAGCTTCCTCTAAGCCACACACCCCTCACAGTGGACACCTTTCCTCTGTGAATATTGTTTCCTGAGTTTGGCTTGTGTGACCAGTTTATCACCTCTGGGGTCACCATACTGATGAGCAAATCCACCGTCTCCTCTCAAACTCCTCTGTGAGACTGCCCTACCCCCTCTCCCTAGATAGAGCCTCTCTTATATGATTTCCCATAGTACCTTCTCCTTGTCCTACATGTGAACATTTACCTGATTGCATTGTAAATGTTACCCAGTAGGCCTTCCTCACCTGAAGTCTCCAGAGCTCAAAGAGTTTGCTTTATTCATCTTTGTTTTTTTTTATACAATTTATTGTCAAACTGGTTTCCATACAGCACCCAGTGCTCATCCCAACAGGTGCTCTCCTCAATGCTTGTGAACTACAAGATCACGACCTGTGCCAAAGTCAGATGCTTAACCTACTGAACCACCCAGATGCTTCTTTATATAACTTTTATTTGTCAATTATACCTCAGTAAAGCTGGAAACCTCCCCCAAATATTGTGAAGTAGGTATAATCAATCTCTCCCTTTTTAAATATACAAATCAAGAAAATAAGGCTCAGAAGTTCAATAATTTGTCTAAAGTTACACAACTAGTGAAGGGAAAAAGCCAGATTCATATTTGGAGGTGGGGGCGGGGCTCCCTCAAAGTCCATAATTGTCAGTAGGAGGGAGTGCTTGTGTGACAGATAACAACCAACTTTTCCATCCATCTTTCTTTCTTTCTTTCTTTCTTTCTTTCTTTCTTTCTTTCTTTCTTTCTTTCAAGAGTGTACCCATGTGCAAGCAAGAGGAGGAGAACTAGAGGGAGAGGATCTTAAGCAGGCTCCATGCTCAGTGCCGAGCCCTATGTGGCTTGATCCCACACTCCCAGGATGGTGACCTGAGCCAAGACCAAGAGTCCAACGCTCAACTGACTGAGCCACCCAGGTGCCCCACAAGCAGCATTTCTTATATGCAGTGAGGGTTAGTCCTATGTGTTGGGTACACAAGAAGGTTAGCTCTGGACACCAAAATGTATTTGGATATGATATTCAGTGTGTCAGGATAGGCTAGTTATTTTGGATGTAATACAGTTCAGTATCAGATAGATAAGTGAGAAGAATAGAGAGGCAGAAAAATGGATTAGAATTTTTTCCCCCCAAGTGATTTCCATTTGAGTTGAAGTGGGCTTGGTCCAGGGTCAGAATTTGGAAAGAGTAGGGGAGAAACATGCATAACTGAAAAATCTTAGTCCTGATAATGGGAAGCCTAAAAAGAGAGTAGTTGGATTGAGAGAGCAATGAATTTACTTTTAGATACTTTATTTGTAGGATGCTGTGGGACAGATATACTAAAATAACTAGCAACGTGGGCCCAGAGAACGTCAGGGAGGCATCTGTTATTAGGTGGAGATTGAAGATATAGGAGAAGATCATACCGTGAAGGAAGAATGGAAAGATGAGAGAGAGGAAGGCCAAGGTTCAGGCCTATGGGAGGAGATGGTGGAGACAGGTTGATAGGGAGCGAGGAGAAGAGGTTGAAGGGCAGGGCAGGAAGGTAAGAGAAACAGGCAAGTAGCTAGTAGAGCAGCAAGACGCAGGGCTAACTGGCCTATCTGGGGGGTCAAACCCATAACTGGACCTCATTGATTCATGTGAGTCCCTCAGTCATAGACAGCATCCATTCTGGCTCTACGGAAAGACAAATTCTTTTTTTTTTTTTTTAAATTTTTTTTTTAACGTTTATTTATATTTGAGACCGAGAGAGACAGAGCATGAACGGGGGAGGGTCAGAGAGAGAGGGAGACACAGAATCTGAAACAGGCTCCAGGCTCTGAGCTGTCAGCACAGAGCCCGATGCGGGGCTCGAACTCACAGACCGTGAGATCATGACCTGAGCCGAAGTCGGACGCTTAATCGACCAAGCCACCCAGGCGCCCCAAGACAAATTCTTATTCCATCGTGTGTCATTGGTTTAATCAGAAGACTAACATTTGAAAAATTTGAGGCATTAGTCTAGAACTCTGCCAAAAACAGCCCATGTGCTTCAGTGTGCACTTGTTTTTAAATAAGGTGATATAATAATCTGATTTCAGAGTTTTTTCAGCTGTTCTGTGCCTTTGCAATTATGCAGTGTGCTGCGTACCCCACCTTGCATGCCATGTCTTAAATGACTTTTGGTCATCGTCTTTTCGTCACTGCGCTGGATTCCAATACAGTCTATTTCAGTCATGGAGTTATGGTTATCTTTAGAGAACAATTAAACAAGTAACCATTTACATGCCATAAGGAGATGGGAAATGATCTCAAATTGCATGCTTCCGTTGTGGCAATCTCTGCCAGATTCTTGTGCGAATCATCTAAATATTTTAATTCAACACTTTCTATTGGATCCTCTTATCTCATGGCTAGTATGTTCAAAATTCCAGATGTGGAATTTGTCCCTTGATATATTATTCAGCAAAGATGCTATGTTGGTTTGCCAACTCTCAAAGACCTTGAGCAACAATGACTTGGAGATTTAGTGTATTTGAATATTGCCTTCTCAATAGGAAAATATACTGCATTCTTTTGTCGGACAGTTGAAGTGTACTAAAAGCTGTGTTTGGGCTGTAAGACCTAATTTGACACCATGACAGACAGCAAGTCTCAGGGGCACAGGCTACGCCTGTAGCTTTTAAAGCAGAGGGGAAGGGAGAACCCATATGCACATATACGTTTTTTGTCATCTAGAAGGATATCCAGGGTCCCTGCTTCTGACCGGCTGCCAAGAGAGGGATTGAATAGGTATCTTGGCTCTATGTAGCTTAATGCCATTTGGAAAGTTACCTTTGAGTTGTAATGAGGTGCTTCCTTTACTTGTTGAGTTTGTACCCAGGAGAACTTGACTGTGATTCTGGGCCAGAGCAAAGGCTTCACTTGAAACTCCTAGTCTGCTTGGGTGCTGAATTACCTTTATGAAGGTCTTCTCCTTTTGGCAACAAGTGTCTGGTTTTTTTTTTTTTTTTTTTTTTTTTTTTTTTTTTTGAGAGAGAGAGCATGAGCAGGGGAGGAGCAGAGAGAGAGGGAGAGAGAGAGAAACTCAAGCAGTCTCCATGCCATCAGCGTAGAGCCTAAAGCAGGGCTTGACCTCACGAACTGTGAGATCATGACCTGAGCTGAAATCAAGAGTCGGATGCTTAACCTACTGAGTCACCCAGGTGCCTTCACACGTTTCTGTTTTAAGAGAAGAGTCATTTGATGTTCCACATGCAGGCTCTTCTTGCTTCTCTCTCTCTCTTCTAGACCATGGCAGCCTAGGCCTTTGGGAAGCTTCTATAAAAGTCTTTAGAGGAAACTCTAGCTATGTGAGAGCAGCAATTTAGATTGGAAAAGAACATGGGGACCTAAATGCTATTGGACATGTCTACTGAATGTGGCAGCCATGTCTGTTGAATATGGTAGCCATGACTGTAGTGGAAAGATTTGGTGAGTGGATTCATCATGGCTCACCAACTGGTAGGCCTCTCAGATTTCCTTCTCTTCTCTGGCAGCATATTGTCCAATGTCGACCCAGGCAGGTCTGTTGTCCCAAGCCTCAGGGAAGGGTTTCTCCATGCCAAATTTAACCTCACACTGCCCTGAATCCAGTACCATTTGGGTCTCCTTCCTTTTGGTGCAAGAAGCTTGACCATCCTGAAGAAGCCCCAATATCTGTGTCTTGGTTTGGGTTCCCCCAGAAACTGGCCCTGAGACAAGGATCCAAGGGCAGGTAGTCTATTTTAGAGAATTATCTTAGGAAAGAGCAGTAGGGGAGAAGGGAAGTAAGACAGGAAAGAGAAGACAGTTTATAAAGGTACAGTATCAAGTGGGTTACTGCTGTGGCCAGTTGAGGCTCAGTCCCACTGGGTATCTCTGTGAGACAGCATGGAACACACTTCAGGGTTGCCCCAGCAAGGAGGCTAGGGTATTGGTCCAACTCCTACCCATCATGTACTGAGGGCTGATCCCAGGGAAATTCACTCCTTGGAGTATTTCCTTCACTCAACTACATGATAAATACCAAGAAAGAGAGAGACCTGGTTTAGATAAAAAATGAAAACACTGGTACAGGTAAGAGAACCAGTGCCTACCTTGATTCTCAGCTGTTTCCACTAAGTCTGTCTTTTGGGGAAGAAAGTGGTGCAGCATTAAGTTACAGTGGCCAAGTTCTCTGGGCTGGTAGGAGAGCCTGAGATCACAGTTGCTTCTGACCTGAGCTGTAACTGTCTTCTCCATAAGGATTGGTCTAACTTCTCCCAACTTCTCAGTTCATCTTGCACATGGTTCCCAAATACCTCTCCTCTGATGTTGCTTGTCCCCCTTGCCCATCTTTATTTTGATTCCAGCCCACTTGCCAGACAGTCCCCTTATCTGAATTCTCTGCTCTATTCAAATGAGATTATCCTGAGTCATATTTAGGCTTTCTTTCTTCTGGAATTCTGTTTTTCCATCCACCTGGGAAACCCTCCATGAACCTGATTCTTATCTAATTTGGTCTGTTGGAATGTCATCAAGTCTTTAAAAAATTTTTTTGAAGGTTATTTATTTATTTTGAGAGAGAGAGAGAGCAGAGGAGGGGCAGGGAGACAAGGAGAGAGAGAGAATCCCAAGCAGGCGCCACACCACCACCACCACCACAGAGCCCGATGTAGGGCTCGAACTCACAAACCGCTAGTTCATGACCTGAGCCAAAATCAAGGGTTTGACGCTTAACAGACTGAGCCACCTAGGCATCCCCTCATCAAGTCTTTAAGGCCACACCCAGAGTCCTTGAAGCCTTTTCTTGGCCTTTTAACTCTCTGTGACACTTTTACTACTGTATTCTATTATTGTTTCTGGTACATGTTCTTTCTCCTATTAGATCTTAAATGTCTTGGGGGCAAAGGACCATGTTTTATTCATCTCTGCATCAGCCCACATTTGTCCAGTTAATTTAACAAAGATTTATTGAGAGCCAGAGACTTCACTCAGCACTGGGGCTCCAAAGATGAATGAGACATGGCCCTTGCTCTCAAGGGAGCTCACAGGCTAGGTGTAGAGGTGTGACTGGTGTAAATGAACGTGTGTGTGTGTGTATCTCAGTGCTTCAAACATTAGCAAGTAGTCAAAGATCATAAGTGCAGAGAATGAATGAAGGTATAGGAAGGAGTCTTATCTCCAGCCTGTTTCCTTAAAATGCTCAGAAATTAGTTTGGGAAGATAGTTTTGGGGGAGAGCATGAACATAATTGGATTATGGTGGGAAGTACTTCGTGCATTTTTCTCAGGGATGATGGAGTGGTTTAAGAAAGGGAAGGTAAGCTTTAGAATCAGATTGCTTTGAGTTTGAATTCTAGCTGTGCCAATGTATAAAGCTGTGTGATCTTGGGCAGCTGCTTGTTTATTTCCTTGTGTATAAAATAGATAATACCCAACTAATAGCATGGTAGCAGGATTAAATGATATGCATAGTGCCCAGTGCACATTTGGAATGTATTAGAAACCTGATAACTGATGGGCTTCTCCCTACCACCTACTTTTTTAAAAAGAACTATTTTGGATTTTCTGTCTATACTAGAATAATCTGGGTAGAGAAGGTTTTGGTCCTCTCTATACTTTTCTTGATCTAATTGGAAAATTTTAACTTAAATTTATTTTTCATCACTTTAAAATTTTCATACCCATTTCAACCTTAGATTTAGGATACCACTGGGCTCAGTGGTGGAGAGAGAGAGGAGTTGACATTCTTTTGCCAGATTTAAAGGAAGACCTGTAAACAGAGTAATGCTCTGAAAATAAGAATTGCTTTTAGAAGTTAGATCCCCTTTCCATCAGAATTTGTAAATCATTACAGCTTAAAGAGTCTTCATGAAATGAGAACTGGTTCCTTTTTTAAAAAATCATTTTCAGGGGTTCCTGGGTGGCTCAGTCAGTGAAGCATCCTACTCTTGATCTCTTCTCAGGTCATGATTTCATAGTTGGTGGGATTGAGCCCTGAATCGGGCTCTGCACTGACAGGGGGAGCCTGCTTGGGATTCCCTCTCTGTCTGTGCTCCTCCCCTACTTGTGTCCTCTCTCTCTCTCTTAAAAAAAAAAAACTTAAAAAAATCATTTTCATTTATTTTTAGAGGATTCAGTGGAAAAAAAATGCTGGTTATTATACCCTGGGCTTATCAACTTTTTTCTTCATTCTTTTCCCCAATCAACAGTTATTGAGCACCTACTGAATGCCAGGCACTGACTGGTGAGCAAAATAGACTCAGTCATTGCCCCTTGGACCTTATAGTCTATAGTCTATAGATTGGCATAGATCAGCTATATACATGGATAGATATATAATTGAGGGGTTAAGAATGGAAGGTAGGAGACCAGATGAGAGAGGACAGAAGCTTGGTTTAGGGACTTGGCTATGTGAGTGGAGAAAAGGGAATGAATCCCCAAGAGATTGAAGAAGTAACCTTAGCACTAGGTAATGGATTGCCTATGAAGGACAGAGACTGACTAGTGATCTCTGACTTTAATCAGTAAAGCCCTGAGACCTGCACACATGCTGATGAACATTCTAGACATTACCTCCAACCTCAGAGGTGTTCAAGGGAAGTTAGGGAGATGAAGAAAGCACTGGCCTTGGTGTGAGGAGAACACTTGTAGGTGATGGCCCTGCAGTCTTCGTAGATTACTGACCCCTTCTAGACCTGAGTTTTGTCATCTGCAAAACAAATGGGTTGTGTTAGATGGCCTCTGTAAATGTGCTGCCTACAGCTCTGTTTATTCTTCAGTGATAAATTTTGAATTTTCTACAGTAACACTTTACATTTGCAGAACACTTTTAAGTCCGTGTGTGGGTGTGTGCATGTGTGTGCATGTTGGGGTGTGCTTGCATATTAAGGGTCACATAGATTTTCACAACAAACTTGTAAGGTTTTCTCTCTAATGCCCACATGAAGATAATGAGACCCGGGGAGATTAGGTTTGTCTATGGTTACTAACTGTTGGCAAAATTAGAGGGCTTAAGTCTCCTAACTCCTTGTCTGACACCTTTATGTTAGATCTTTGTGCCTTCTTTTGTATCTTTACGTGTCTTTGTCTTCCTTTTTCTCCACTGCCATTTCATTATTTTATTTTTTAAATGTTTATTTTTGAGGGGGGGTGCAGAGGATCTGAAGCGGGCTCTGTGCTGAGAAAAGCGAGCCCGATGTGGGGCTCGAACTCAAGAAACGCAAGATCATGACCTGGGACAAAGTTGGACACTTAACTGACTGAGCCACCCAGGTGCACCTGCCATTTCATTATTTTTTAAAGTATTCGATCCATGAAGGCAGAGCCAGGTGGTGCAACTCACTTTAGGCAGGTCCTGATACTTGGTTTGAAACTACAAATTCATCTGAAGCATGAGAGTTCTTTGCAATTATTCTTATTGCCGTGACCCAATTACCAAGAATAATTAATAATTTGGGCCAATTCCAAATGTTTATATAGGGAAACATGTAAGCAATACAGAGGACATGAAAGACTGGCCTGATTAGGAAGAAATGTATTATTATGGTGTTTTTCAACTTCTTCCAAACCTGGCAGTCACCATCTTACAAGTGGATTTGGTTCTCAAACCGTCTTATAAATGGTGGTGTTTTGAGGTTGTTCATTTCTGGAACCCTTTCTAATACAGTCACATATCTCAAAAGACACTCAGCTCAAGAGAAAAATCTAGCACAACAAATAACTTTTGAGGGCAGTCTTTCCTTCCTGCTTTACAGGGCTGGACAGTTATGCAGAGGGTCATTTTAGCCTCCGTTTAACAAACTGATTGTTAACAAACTGATTGTGTATCTCCCATGTTTCCGCTTCCTACTTTTTTCTCTTCTGGAACTGTGTAGCTTTTTATTTAAAAAAAATTTTTTTTCAACGTTTATTTATTTTTGGGACAGAGAGGGACAGAGCATGAACAGGGGAGGGGCAGAGAGAGAGGGAGACACAGAATCGGAAACAGGCTCCAGGCTCTGAGCCATCAGCCCAGAGTCCGATGCGGGGCTCGAACTCACGGACCGCGAGATCGTGACCTGGCTGAAGTCGGACGCTTAACCGACTGCACCACCCAGGCGCCCCAACTGTCTAGCTTTTTAAATCAGACACTGCTTTACTAGTTGCAAACTAGAGAAACAGAAAGAAGACCCACAGAGGCCCAGAAATCCCAAGCACTTCATAGACTTAAAGGACTGAAAAATTCATAGACCAAAAAAGATCTTTGGCCAGTGTTTCACTATCCACTGTTGTGGAACAGACAATCCCAAAACTTAGTGCTCTAAAACAAGAACAAATTTATGACATCTCATGATTTTGTCACAGATTTGAGGCAGGTTTCTCCTGGGAAATTCTTCTGTTTTGTGTCTTATTGATTGTGGTTACTTGGTGGTATTCAGGTGATGGCTCCATCTGGTCTGGAAAGTCCAAGATGGCTTCAATTACATGGACGGCACTCTGGTGGCAATGGATGGAAGGCCAGTCAGGTAGTCTCAGAGCTTCTCCCCGAGTCTCTCCAATAGCATAGTCAAACTTCTTGCATGGTGGCTCATGGCCTCAAAGACCAAATTAGAAGCTGTTGATTTTCTTGAAGACTGGGCTTAGAACTAGCATGGTGTCGCCTCTGCCACTTTCTTTTTGTAAAAGGAGTCACAATGCAGCCCAGATTCAAGAAGTGGAAAAACAGACCCAAACTCTTTATGGAAGACATGTCAAAAACATTTGTAGCCATCTTTATCATACCACACTTTCAGATTTATAATTATTTTGTCTCTTCAGTCTTAGCACTAAGCCTTGGCATACCATTTATTCCCGGAGCTAGTGTTGTTCTGGGCCCCACTAACTTTCCTGGTTTAGCTTGTCCACATTTGGAGTCCACTGATGAAGATTTTTTCCCTTATTTTCAGTGTCCAGGGCCCACTCAGGGATCCTCTGGGTCCTTCTCGTTTGGATGGTCTTGATGCTTCCTTGAAGAGTCCTGCACTGGACTAGCTTCTGAGCTATGGGAGGAGTGTGGTGTATTTTTCAAAGTTAGTGTTAATGAACTTCTTACATATATTAGTGGGTCTCTATTTGGTGGGTTTTCAGGCTGTATGATAAAAACAAATGAATCCGGGAAGTGTGTTTCAAGGACTGAAAGCTCCATCCACACCAGTCTTACTTTAAAATTCTTCAAATGTGCCAGGCTCTTTCCCACTTCAGGAACTTTTCACATACCTTTTCCCCTGCCTGGAATAGCTTGTCTTCCACCCTGCTGGGCTAATATCCACTTAACCTAGGGATGGCAGCTCAAATAGCATTTATTCAGGAAGGCCTTTGGTTACTCCTTTGTCCAAATTAGCCCTCTCCTTTTGACTTTCTAGCCCTGATTCTTTTCCTTCTTAGTATACATTGCAATTTGTAATTAGGTATTTTTCATGTTTATTTCTTTGTCATTTGCCTCCCCTATAATATGTGTCTTGAGGATATAGATCATATGCTTTATTCATCACTATGAGTGTGTGTGTGTGTGTGTGTGTGTGAGCACGCGCATGTGCGTGCATGTGTGTGCGTGTGCGGGACATTACCACATAAACAGGCTGTCCTATGTCAAATTATGCCCCTGGGGTCAGCTCCCAGAGTTGTTTCTGCTTTTTATAGCATTTCTTTTGACTCTATTACTCTATACACTCAAATCAATGTTTTAGACATGGTCTTAGACTGGTGGCAACAGACTATGCAACTCTGGAGGAAGAAGAGGTCACTTTCATAGGTCAAGGTCAGCCTGCAGTTCACCTCTTACCTGGACCTCTGTCTCAGAGAATTATTGAAAATGAATTTGAAGGAAGGTGAAGCAAGAAGCTGGAGTAATGAAAGATAGTCACCCCTGAATCACTTTTCCCTCTTTTCATAGTACTAGGATTTTCAGCTGGATGTGCATTGTTCTCAATAATGAATACATTTCCTAGTCTCCCTTGCAGCTCAGTGTGGCCACGAGTTTATATTTTGGCCAATGGGCTGTAAGCAGAAGCATTATATAACTTTTTTTTCCCATTCCTTTGTGTACCTGTTTCTTATAATCCAGTTGCTGCCATAAAAACAAAGGTCCAGATCCTCAGGATGGTGGAGGGTTGAGTCAGAAGGAATTTTTATCATTGAGTACATCATGAGCAGAGATGCCATATTAGCCTTGGCCTGCATGTTTCTAGGCTTTTATAGGAGAGTAAAATAAAGTTCTACCTTTGTAAAGTGAAGTGTTTTTTATAGGTTTTTCTGTTTGTGTCTGGAAAAGCTAATTTTAATGTCTATAAAATTATATCTGGCATTAAATTATGTAAGACTGGTCTCCAACAGTGTCAGAAAAACAAAGGAAAAAGAGAATACCAATGGTAGGGCAGAGAAAGCATCACTAACCATGAACTCCATGGTATTCTGTAAAATATTTCCATAGGGGTGCCTGGGTGGCTCAGTCGGTTAAGCGTCCAACTTTGGCTCAGGTCATGATCTCATGGTTTGTGAGTTTGAGCCCCACATTGGGCTCTGTGCTGTCAGTGCAGAGCCTGCTTCAGATCCTCTGTCTCCTTCTCTCTCTGCCCATTCCCCACTCATGCTCTCTCTCTCTCTCAAAAATAAATAAACATTAAAAAATATTTCCATAAAGTATTTCCAAAGGTAGGTTTTTAATATGGGAAAATTATGGTAATGGAAATGATATCTTGATGTGGAATTTCCTCAATCCTCATTCGGGCTCTCCTTTCTTGACTGTAACAAAGGATTGGGAAAATTGTTCCACTCCTAGAAGGCTTTCCGATTTCACCAGCGACTTCTGATATATCTTAAAGCACAAATTGATTCCTTTATTACTGTTAGAAAGTTCACCTGCCAGATTACAACTGATTTCCCAGAGTCATTTTGGACAAAGGAAAGGTCACATTGTTTTTTACTAAAGATATGTTTTTCTTCCTGTACCACTTGCCTGGTTTTCTTTTTTCAGCTTTTCTTGTGTGATAAATGTCTTAAATAAGACATTTCCCCGAGATATTTAAAGCAATAATACTTAACCTTTGTACAACACTTTCATCTCCAGAGTCTTTTACAATGGGTGCTGGAGTCAGAAAACTTCGCACAAAGGCCAAGCAAGTAAGGGGAGAGTTTTGAGTTCATGAACTATTAGATACAATTTTAAGAGTAGCAAAAACCATCATCAAGAATCTAGTTGTACAAGATGCTCTGCTTAGTAGTAACCCAAAGAATTTCAAGCCCTACAGGATCTTGTCTAGTAGAAAGTCACAGGGATGTAGCTGTGGGCATAGAAGGCAGCATCTTTATCGTGACTATTCTCCTTCCAGTCCTTTCTATTCACTCTTCCTTCTTTCTCTGCCCTTCCCCCTTCCTCAACACAATCTTTGTAGAGATTTCATCTTCAACTTACAGGAATGCCTTTCCCATGGTCATAGGTTGGGATTCCCTAGAGGCAGACCCTGAGAGAAGGATCTGAGTGCAAGGAATATATTTGAGAAGTGATCAAGTCAGAACTAGTAGGGGAAGGGAGACAAGGAAAGGAAAATGAGTAGCTCATCATTGTGGGCAACTGAGGCTCAATCCGACTTGGAATGTGTGAGGGACTGTGCAGAACATGACTCTGAGTTGTCCCACCTGAGGGGGAGGGAGCTAGGTTATTTATTGTAAATAAAGTTAAAGAAAAACAAGTATGTTTGAGGACAACTGATTTTGTTTATAAGCCTCATGGAACTATTTGATGTACCAGACTATGTACCTATGTAACTCATAAAAAATATAAATAATGTACAGAGATTACTATTAAGAATTATATAGGGGTGCCTGGGTGGCTCGGTCAGTTAAGTGTCTGACTTCAGCTCAGGTCATGATCTCACAGCTCGTGAGTTTGAGCCCCGTGTCAGGCTCTGTGCTGACAGCTCAGAGCCTGGAGCCTGCTTTGGGTTCTGTGTCTCTCTCTCTTTCTGCCCCTCCCCCACTCACACTCTGTCTCTCTCTTCTTCAAGAATAAATAAACATTTAAAAAATTAAAAAAAATAATTATATATATTTAGGGTGCTGGGGTGGCTCAGTTGGTTAAATAAATGTCTGACACTTGAATTCGGCTCAGGTCATAATCTCACCGTTTGTGAGATCGAGCCTGGTGCCAGGCTTTGTGGTGATAGTGCTGAGGCTGCTTGGGATTCTCTCTCTCCTTCTCTGTCTGCCCCTCCATCTTTTTCTCTCTCTCTCTCAAAATAAATAAATAAACATTAAAAAAGAAATATATTTGCTTATGTCAAATAGATAATACAGCAGTTTTAACATTTGAAGAGAGGGCCTTTTTCTACTCTACCTACCTAATATTTATTATCATTTTAAATTTGGCTTTGAGGCTCAAAGGGCACTTTTAAGCACCCATTGGGTATGTGGCATTATACGAGGTGCTGGGAGAGAGGAGGGAGATTTGGAGGAGAGAAGAACTTTCTTGCTTAGCCTCCTAGAATTAATTTATAACAGAGCAGGGGGAAAAGCCATATGCTAGAGGTTATAGAGATTAATTCCATAATTTATTAGAAGTTAACTTTAAGCTTATATACAAGCCAGTGTAAAGCAGTGTCATGCAGGATATATGTGGTTACACTAAAGGAATGACCACTCCGGGAAATACCACTGTAGGGTAAGCTCAGGATAGAGTGAATCTAGTGCTTGACCTTAAGGGTCTGGCTTACAGAAAAGAAAGAAGGAGGGAAGTGCCAAGAGGTGGAGTGCTATGAGCCAAGATCATGGTGGTTTCCCATTAGATGTAAGTTGCAGAGGGAGACTGGTGATAATTGATCACGTAGGCCCAGGTGATGGAGAACCTTGACAATCAGGCAGAGGTCTTGGAAATAGATTCCGTTTGGAAAGTAGGGAGAAGCAGGTTCAAAGGGTTTTTTATTTTCCTGGTGACCTTTATTTTTAGCTGAGGTATAATTTACATAAGAAGACGGTCAGTTCTGAAGTGCACAGTTTGGTGAATTTCTACAAATGCAATCACCATTGCACAGGTAGTTTCTACCCATGTAACTACCACCCAGATAAAGATACATATTTCCATCACTGAAGAAGGGCCCTTTATTCATCTTCCCAATGAATAACTGCCCGGCGTCCACCTCTTAACCATTATTGAGAGTTGTTGAACGGTTTTTAAACTTCATATAAGTTGCATCATATAGCATATTTTCCTTTACGACTGGCTTTTATACTCAATATTTTGAGATAAGTAGTTTGTTTATCCATTCTCCTGTTAATGGAAATGTAGGTTGTTTCCAGTTGTGGGCAATTACTTTTTAAAAATTTTTTTATTAAAAATTTTTCGTATGTTTATTTATTTTTGAGAGACAGAGAGAGAGGCTGGAGGAGTAGAGTGAGGGAGACAGAGGATCCGAAGCAGGCTCTGCATTGACAGCAGAGAGCCTGACACAGGGCTCCAACCCATGAACTACGAGATCATGACCTGGGCCAAAGTTGGACGCTCAAATGACTGAGCCACCCAGGCACCCCTCCAGTTGTGGGCTATTTTGAATAGAATGCCTGGGAATATTCTTGCACATGTCTTTTGGGGGATGTGTGCACTCCTTTCTCTAGGAGTGGGTCATTTGGTCATGGGGAGACATATGTTTAGATTTAGTGGTTGTTACCAGTTTATACTCAGACCAGCAATGGATGAGAGATGAATTTCTCCACAACCTTGTCAATACTTGGTATTGGTAGTCTTTTCCATTTTATTTTTTTGCCATTCTAGTAGGTCTTCAGTGAGAAAAATAATTTTTTTAAAGAAAGGTTAATTATAGACTAAAGAATGGATGGACTGGGAGGTAGGGGCAGAGATGAGACTCAGGCAAACCAGTTACAGAGCTGCTGTCCCAATGTCAATGGGACAACTCAAGAGTTTGGCCTGAGGGACTATGGGAGCTATGGGTAGGAAGGATTTAAACTGATTTAACAGAGCTTGGCAGAGGCTCAGAGCTCTGTTTTCAGTATGCCTCTTCTATCTAGAAGACTCTTTTAGCATTTAAGTCACTTGCTATTAACTGTAGCCAGAGGAGTGGGGTCACCTTTAATTAATCTGCCTGAGACAGATCTTATTGTATTGTGGACACTGCAAATATTTGAAGAAATTTACTAGGAGAGCCTGGAGATGGTTTCAGGGATGAGAGGGTTTGCCGTGGGTTAAGTGAATTGCCACACGAGGATTTTTAATGTACTTTTTTCTGTTTGCTCCTTGCCTTGATGACCTGGTATTAGGATTCCTTCTTCCTTCCCTTCCTTCTTCCCTTTCCTCACCTTCCTTCTTTTCTTCTATTAATCCATCAGTGAGTAAACATTTGCTGAGGGCCTCTTCTGTGCCAGGCCCTGGCTGGGTGCCATGGTGGATCCACAAAGGGATTTTTCAGGTTCCAGTCTTCCAAGAGTTCAGTGCATTCAGTAAAGGATTTGGCAAACATACAAAAAGTGACAACATCAGGCAATGCCATGCAAACCCCTGCTGGCCTGTGTCGGTGCCTCTCTGCTCCTCCCACTACTGCTTACGACTCTTCACTGGAAAGAAAGCATGTTGAAATTCGAAGTGGAAGGTAGAATGGGTATCAGAGAAAGTTTCTAGTTTGAGGTGGCACCTAGGTTAAGGCAAGGATGGGTGAGAGTTCAATAGCCGAGATGATGGGAGGGTATAATAACAACAGAGAACAGCCTGAGTGGAGGTGGGGAGAGGCAGAATGTAGGGCCCAGAGAGGAATGTCAAATAGTAGAAATTTGGCCAGAACGTATGGTGTGTGGAATATGTCAAGTGGGAAGGGAAGACAGAGCCAGAGCAGGAGCCATGAGGCAAATTTTGTTTACTTGGTAGGCAAGAGGGAACCATTGAAGGCTTTTAGTGACAGCATTGTAATCAGAGCTGCCTCTTGCAAAGATTACTCTGGCAGTGATTAACCACAAGACTGAAAGCATGATAATGTTTTAGGAGACTGTTATAAGGGTCCAGGGAAGAATTAGTGAGGGCATGTATTAGCTTGGCTGGGAAAGAAAGGAGGGGCTAGGTAATACGAGAAATGATTAGAAAAAAAAAAAAAGGTTCAGAGAGAAGATGGGGAATGGAAAGCAGAACAGAAACAATCATGTTCTCTTTTCTTTCCAAATCCTGTATTTTGAAAGTGAGCCAAACTTAGCGTGACGTAGGTGTGGGTCTCCATCAGGATTGCATTCCTCTTAGGAGGAGGTAGCCAAATCGTGGGTAAGAGGTCAGGAAGACTCAGAGTGGAGTTTTCTGCTTTGCTCAACGTGGAATTACTTAAGAAACAAAATCCAACCAAAGCCAAACCCTCCATTCCTTGACATCACACTTTCCTGCTCTTGGTCCATCTCACTCTTGCCTTTCATGTTCAAACTTCTAGAACAAACTGTACATCCTCACCTGTACATACAACAAACTGTACATCATTTCTTCACTTCCTATGTACTCAACTCCCACTCATCTTGACCACCTTCACTGCTCATTAAGTCACCATTGCCTTCCATGTTGCTAGGGTTAGTGAATACTCTCCTGATCTCATCTTACCTGAAGCCTCAAGTGTATCCAATACTCTCAGCCATTCCCCATACTTAAAATGCTCTCCTTTCTTGAATTCTCTTAATCCACTTCTCCTGGTTTTCCTCTTATCTCTCTGGCTACTCCTGTTTAGTCTTCTTTTCTAGTTCTCTAGTTCATTCCCTTCTACTTAAGCCAGTATATATTGGAGATTTTAGGCCTTTTTTTTTTTGTTTGTTTCTACTTTATGCTCTTTCCCGAAGTAACCCCATTAGATACTCAAACTTCAATTTTGATGCCTAAATTTCTATGTTCAGCCTGGACACCTCTCTGCTGAGCAGCAGGCCTATAAGTCCAACTGGCTACTTGAAATGTCCACTTGAATGTCTCAAAAACAGGTCAAACTCAGCATTGAAAAACTGAGATTCATGAGATCTTTCCTCTTTATCATAATTGGCACCACCAGCCATCCATGTATGCATTCCAGAAGATGGAGAAACAGTCTTGATCATCCTCTCTCTTAATTCCTCATATCAACTCCATTACTTTCTTGTTGATTTTATTTCCTAAAATATTTCTCAAGCCCATTCATTTCTTTGCCCTTGTCCAAGCTACCAACCCACTCATACTGGTCACCGTCATGGACTCAACCAGAATCTGAACCCACTCTGTCCTCCACTTGAATACATCTTCCACTCAGGAGCCAGTGTGAAACTTTCTAGACTTAAATAGGATTATGTTGTCTTCTTAAAAGACTTCCATGGCTTTCCCTTGCTCATAGGACAAATACCAAAGGTTCATCTGACTTTGAAAGCCCTACAAGGGCTGGCCATTACCATCCTCTTCAGCTTTACCCCTCCTCCACTTTCCTCTCTTCTCTTTTTCCTCCAGGCCCTCAGGCCTTTTTCTGTCCCTCCTACTCTCCACACCCACTCCTCCGTAGGACTTCAGCAGCTGAAGGTTTCCCAGAACAACCCCCTCTCCCTCCCTCCTCTACCTAGTTGACTTCTATTTATAATTTGGATCTCAGATTAAATGCTACTTACTCATGGAAGCCTTCCTTGATCCCCTAATTTAGATCATACCAGAACCCCCTTACTATATGGCCCTCTAGCACTGGGTATATTTCCTTGAGAGCACTTTGCACAGCCTGTAATGACCCATCTATTGCTAGGATTCTTTGATTAAGGCTTATTTACCCCACTAGACTTAAGTTGTATGAGGACAGGAACAGTGTCAGTTTTTGCTCACCCTTGTCTTGCCAGAGTGCTTGGTATCGTCAGGAGCACAACAGGGTTTAACAAATCCATGTTGGATAAATACATGAGCACATGGGTTGAGGCAAGCTATATTATACTATGTCTCCTGGAGGGGTATTGGAGGAGCCTAGGTGCACACAATAGCTTGCCTGTCAGCAATGCCAGCTAAGTGTGTTAATAAATATTCCAACCAGAGGTTGAACATTGATGATCCCAGGCTATAAGCAGTCTGGTAGAAATGTTTAGTTTGGCTTGCATGAGTTTTTGAGAAGAACTTGAACTGTATGCAGATGTTTCAAAATATGGAGATTTCATGCAAAAATCTGAATTTCTGGATTTTTTTCCTTTTTCAGGAAGCTCTGACGTCACTGAGCCCACATTTCCTTGTCGCAGTAATCAACTGGAGTTGAGGAGGGGCTGCCCCATTTCGATGGGGGGTGCATTAGTTATTCAGTTCATCACTGTTACTCATTTATTTAATTTATTTAATTATCTATCTGGCCCATAGAAGCATATACCTCATTGAGTTTGCTTTTCTTTGTGTAAGCTTCCTTTATTAGAAATGGTTGGACCCAACTAATTGGGTAGTCTGATAAAATGCCTAAATCATTGCCATGAAAAACCATACCATCAATTCCATTTCCTAACTCTTTCCTAACTCTAAAAAAGGCAGAATTCTTTCATCTAACCCTTTCACTTAACAGATGACAGAGCTCAGGGCCAGAGTAGGTAATAACTTGCCTAGGCTCACAAAACTAGTTCTTTGTCTCCTGGTTGGTGTGCTTACAAATATCAACAAAAATATTAAGGGAAATGTATTCCTTTATACATTTGCCATTTAAATTTTTATCTCCTTAAATTTAGAAGAACTAATTTAAGCACAGTAACTGAGTTTCTAAGTCTCAAGTTCATCTCATTATATTTTTTTTTTCCTCTCGAATTGTTTGGGAAACTTAATGTTGGTTGTGTAGAAGTGGTAGTATAGTAGCAGTAATAGTAGCCAAACCCAGTGTGTGAAAATGTGAATTAATAATATTGGACTAATAGTTTTCTTTTATAAAGGCTCTGATGTCTTTTTGTTTGTTCGCTTATCTGTTTGTTTCTTCGGCCTGTGAATTTTGACTCCAGTTTTATTGTTAGCCTTTTTCACTTTGGTGAAATACATATACACAGTAGTGAAATTGATCACTGTAACTGTCACCATTTTAAAGTGTACAATTCAGTGGTATTAAATGCATTCACAATGCTGTGCAACCATCACCCTCATCTGGTTTCGGAAATTTTTTTATCACCCCAAATGGAAACCCTATATCCATGAAATAGTCACTTCCCATTCCTGCTTACTCTCAGTCCCAGGCAACTACTTATCCACTTTCTGTCTTTATGGATTTGCCTATTCTGGACATTTCCTATAAATGGAATCATACAATACATGACCTTTTGTGTTTGTCTTCTTTCACTTAGCATAATGTTTTCAGGGTTCATCCACATTGTAGCATGTATCAGCACTTTCTTCTGTTTTATAGCTAAACAATATTTCATTGCATGGATATACCACATTTTGTTTATTCATTCATCCATTGATGGATATTTGGGTTGTTTCACCTTTTGGCGATTGTGCATAGGGTTGCTATGAACATTTGTGTAGAAGCTTTTTTTTACTCACTTTTTAAAGTTTGCATTTCAGGACCTACCATTTATCATTTATGACAGACTGCTTGCCTATTGTCAATAAAGTTAAAAAAGGAGTTGCCAGACCAACTGGGTGTCAATTTCTATTGGCTTCTCTTTTGCATCTCTGAATCTGGCTTGAAATTGCAGTTGTATTTACAGGCAAGAAATAGCAGTTCATTTTCAGTAGGCATCTACCTGGAAAACACCAGGTGCTTTAGACAAATTACAAAGAAGAAAGCAAACTAACTAGATTATGTGGCCATTATAAACTATCAAATGTTATGGGGGAAAGTATGGATCTTATTCAGAAGGTAACCTACAAAAGAACAGCTTAACTCTGAGTCAAGGTACACCTGTTGAGCTTTTCACTTTTGTGCAACAATATTCAACAAATATGAATTGAGTGCTGTGAAGCCTGATTTATGCATGAACAGAGCTTAGAGTCCAGTGAGGAACTGTAGATATTAATTAAGTAAATATTCATATGTAATTACAAACAATCCTTGACAGGAATATGTAAGAAGTATGAGAGTATATAACAGGGCTACCTGCTGTCTCCCAGAGGCTATGAGACAGACTCGCTGAGGAATTGACTTTTGCGCTGTGTAAGATGGGCAAACAAGTATTGAGTACCTAACAATTATCACCCTAAGTGCTTTGGATTCAAGGGTTAGTAAGTAGCCTCTGTCCACAAGAAGTTCTGTTTTCTTGAGATAGTTAAGTGAAACATCAGCTGATACAATCATCATCAACCTCTTTGGCTGGATCCTGTTCACTTAACCAGAGATTATCAGGGGGTCTCGCAGGGACAGGCTCAGTCTGGAACATTTTCAAGTTGTTTAGTTTGTGATTCATATCTAAGTTCCGATAGCCTCATGGGCAAACAAAGGACTGGAGATGAAGTAGTGAAATCAATAAAGACACGAATCATTGATTCCAGCACGTTTTCTTGGGCAGTTGTCCCTCTAGTGCCTTTCACAAGTAACCCCCCAGCCTCCACACAGTTGGATCCCACACCCTTATTCACCAGTCTGCTTCTCAAAGTCAAGCCAAGGATGATCGGGCGACATGTATAATGCACATACAAGTAAATATCAGGTGGTGCAGAGAAGTTCTGGCCAATGGAGATACCTTATCTCTGTAATGAGGCTTCATGGTGTGTAGTACTCTGAGTAGAGTACTGAGAAATGATTAGAATAATGAGAAACATTGGCTGTTTGGTCAACAACTAATTGGGGCCAATTGGAATGTCAGGTAATGCCAGTTTGCATTGTTTAAAATAGATCCGGGGTGAAATATACCATTCTCATGGAGTGGTGTCTCTCTTTGGAGATCAGTTACTAAATGATTTTTACAGCTGTCAACATCTGGTCTGCATTTCAGCTCTTGCCCTGGCTACTGAAGTGTTTGGGTTCCTTTCATAGGAATGTAATTATATAGGACAGAGTATCATTGACTTGTATTATTATATTATTTTGGACATGAGGATGCATTTTTATTTTAGGGATGCATTTTAGATTTCAGAAGAATGTCTTCTGTAATATCCACTCAAATGCAGTGTCACATGACCTGATATGGGAAAAATCTCAATTTAGAGGATGAAGAAATTGAAGCAATTATTTGATATACAAATGGTCTCACGGTGAGATTTCCCTAACTGGCAAGTCCTCAAGTGCATATTAAATATGATTAAGTTAATAGCAATTTGTCTTACAACTTTTTAAGAACCCCTTTACTGAGAGTGAGGTTATTAAGAATGAATCATCATTTACATGTTCCCATTGTAGAATGTGATTGTAATTCCAGCAAAGGGTTTTCTGATTACTGGAATGAGGGCCACCAAAGATGTGAGAGATTATATGTGGAAGGGCTTTGCAGACTTTTTGCAAAGAGCAGAGAGGAGGAAAAGAAAGGGTGAAAGGAGAGAGAGAAGAAAAAGTAGTGTAGGGGGTCAGTATGACTGAGAGCCAAGTGACATTACCTTGTGTCATTGGCCAGTTTCCTGGAGATTTGGGGGGCCCCACAAGCTGGGCTAAAGGGAAAAGCCATTTCCTGTGGCCTGTGCCTATTATAACTGCTCTTTCATTGTGTGCTTTGTCCAGATGAGATAGTTCTAGCAGAATCCCTGTGGCCCCAGCCTGCTTGGAGATGCCTGGAGCTTTTTCAACAAAAGCAAATACTCTTTTCTGTGATGGGGAGTCATGAGGAACACACAGGGGAGCCAGGGAGGAGCATACGTCTTGCTCAAGAAAGAATGAGAGAAAAAACTCTGTAGAGACAAAGCAAGTGAATAACAGAATGAAAACAAACCAACACAAACAGAACCACTGCATTCGAAGAAAAAGTGTAAAGAAATAACAGGTGATTGATAGTATGGTCATAGAATTTGGAATATGATTTCTGTTTTTCCAGATTTTCTGTGATGTGCATATATTGTAAGTTTTTCAGAGAAAGTAAGGCAATTCCAGTGTGTGTGTGTGTGTGTGTGTGTGTGTGTGTGTGTGTGTGTGTGAACTTGTTATCAAAGGCTCCAAGTTCAACCTCGGCTGTTACCAGCTAGCCATGGAATTGGGGACTAGTTATTCACTGCCCACTGCCTGGGCTCCTTCATGTTGAGAACTGAAAGCAATGTAAGTTCCTGTTTCTGTGTTTAAACAATCCTGGGAGTGGGTATACTTTCCTGTCCCCATGTTAGAAAATACTGAGAACAACCAAAAATAACATAAGCTACTTGCTCCAGGAAATAATAGTTCCTAGAAGCTATGACGGTTAACTAATAAAACCAAAATAAATAACTACTAAAATAATAAAACTAAATAACTAATAAAAACTAATAAACTAGTAACTAATAAAACTAATAAAACCAAAATAACATACCGATGAAGACAAACAGCTTACTCATAAGGACTCATTCAAAGCCCCCGCCCATTTTTTTTTTTTTTTGCCGTGTCTATCCATCCAAAGCTATTCTGTCATAAACTTGGCCCAATCTCAACCATTTTTCCACCTTGCGAAACCTACCTTAAAGTCACTCAGCTTTAGGCCCTAAAACTCCATAAAGATCTTCTGAGACACTACAGAAACTGTCAAGATGGTATTCTTCCTTACAGCAGTGAGTCTGAGAAACTGCTCTGCTTGATGACACGTTTTTCTGGGAAGTTTTTGAGGACTTGACAGTATGCAAAAGAGGATGGTTAGACACTATACTCTTAGAAATCCCTTTCATCTCTCACTTCCTCAGATTCATGCTGGTGACATTTTCTTTTTCTTGGCTCTCTTTCCTCTGTGGATTCAGCCACTTCTACAAAGTTTTTGTCATGTTTTATTTTTTTCTTCTTTCACCCTCTTTAACTTGAAAGTGTGCTCTAAGCTGGACATTTCAGAGGAACAACCACCTGTAGGTTTTAGCTGCAATTGAGGTGTTGAAAGATGGATGGTGGTGATCGTTGTACAACCATGTGAATGTGCTTCATGCCGCTGCACTGCAAACTTAAGAATATTTAAAACATGGGGCGCCTGGGTGGCTCAGTTAAGTGTCTGACTCTTGATTTTGGACCAGGTCATGATCTCACGGTTCATTAGTTTGAGCCCCACGTTGGGCTCTGTGCTGACAACATGGAGCTTGCTTGAAATTCTCTCTTTCCCCTTCTCTCTCCCTTTCCCCTGCTCAAGCTTATGCTCTTTCTCTCAAAAGAAATAAACTTAAAAAATTACATATATATATATATATATGTATATAAAGAATACAGTCAAACCTTGGTTTGCAAGCATAATTTGTTCTAGAAACATGCTTGTAATTGAAAGCATTTGTATATCTAAATGAATTTCAAGAACCATTGCCTCAGTTGTAATCATGTGATATTCAGCGTCAAGTACGACTCATATTTGCAAGACATCACTTGTTTATCAAATTAAAACAAGTTAAAATTTATTAGAAATGTTTGCTCATCTTGTGGAATACTTGCAGAACAAGTACTTGCAATCCAAGGTTTTACTGTAGTTAAAATGACAAACTGTGTTATGTATATTTTACTACAATAATAATAATAATAATAATAATAATAATAATAAAAGAAACAGAAGCTTAAGACAATTCCCTCCTTGCCATCTTTGTATAGGTAACCTGGGATCCCAGGAAAGGGCTGTCAGGAAATCCTCCTCCTTCTGGATTAAATGACATACATGAAATACACCAGGTCCAGTGCCTGTAAGAGAGTAAGGAAGTACTGAGTATATCCAACCTTCTCCTTCTCCTTCTGCAGGGAAGATTAAAAGAGGCAACTAACTCTTTTCTTCCTATTCAAGGGTACTGGATTTCAAACTTACCAATAGAAGAGAACAGTGGGTAAATACCCAGAACCTGATTCAGGAATGTCTCGGTTCAGTATTCCCCTCTATTCTGACCCCATTTTAGCCCTGGTAGATTTGGGGTATGATGACAGAGGGGTAATGGCAGAATCAGCCAGGATATCTGAATATCAATTTTTCTTTGACAGCAAAAGTGTAAGGAATACATAGTATTTTCTGTAAGTATAAACCCTATAAGTCTGGGTTTTCTAGGTCTTACTATAAGACCCATCTGGGGTCTGTGACATAATTTGCTGGTCCAGTGCAACATAAAAAGCAAGGTCCTTTATTCAAAAGGCAGGGGGAATGTGCTGTCGAAGGTGCAAAAGCATTTTCCTTTCTTCCATGATCTCTCTTTTGGCTTTCATGGTGTTTTGTTTTGTTTTGTTTTGTTTTGTTTTTTTTAAATCTGCTATGTAATGTGTTTCCAAGTGAAGAGAAATTAAAAATTTAAATTATTAGCATGAATTTTATCATTCATCTTTATATTGTGCAATGGCAGTTTTAAGTGCAAATACAAGAGCATTTAACTCCTGTGGAATCATCCTATTACACAATTTGTATTGTATGTATTTCATTCTTATCAGAATGGCAGAAATGCTGCACGAAAGGAACTCAACCATTTTTACTTCACTCTTTCCCTTTGGCTTACTGATGAGCAAGGAAGGCAGAAAAGAAAAAAAGGAAAAGAGTTGTCCTCTTTTCCCCTTTCCTTCCACATTATCATTTTCTCTGTAAGTGGTTGGCTAATACAGACCAAATCACATGAGTAAGAAACAATATGATAAGGCTTCTTGGTCATTTGTTTCTTAGGATGTCATTGCTTTCTTTCTGTGTTCAAGGCAAGTAACCCCACTTATTCAGTCGTAGACATCCGACACTTCTCTTAAACTTGCTCTGTCTTACTGCGCTTCTATGCGTCATAGGCCCACTGGAATTCTGTGCTCATGGGGCATCACAAAAACTATATACATCAACAGGGTGGCATGAAATAGTGGATGTACACATTGCATGCATTTCTGCAGCTTACATATGTGCTCTGCATTGGACTTCATTTACAAACATGAGTTTAAAGATAAAGTTGTAAAGAATTTCAAAATGGCAACAGTAGATATTAAACCAAGGCCCAGGGCCTTTCTGAACATGGTGCCCTGTGGGACTACACAGGTCACACATTCATGAAGCAGCCTTGGACCCATCATGGTGTGATATTGCATCCAAAAAGATACTAATCTGACTCTAAAAAGTCTGTGAAAATCAACTTTGTTTTTCACTGAAAATTTCTTGAGACTACTAAGGAGAGGGTGTCAAAGCACATTACCAAGTAAAATTTCCCAAAAATCCTTTTTAAGTTTCTCTGTCATCAAATCTCTCCTGTTCCAGGCAGCTGCTATGTTGTCAGACTCTGGCTTCCAGAGCTCTGGGCTCATCCAGGATGAATGAGGGAGAGGATGGCCAGGCTTGGTTTATGGTAGGCCCCCTAATTGGCTACAAGCATCTGCTTCCCTAAGGAAGCCACTTGCCTAGGGAGAACCAGTGGGGGTGGACTGACAGATGAATTTCCTCCAACTTTATGAGAATGGTTAAGCCATTGTTACTTTAATGAACATATAAGGCAACTGAATTTATTTTTGTAAGTTCTCAGATACCAGGAAGGGAAAACATAAATTATCAAATCATTTTAGGGCATGATGCATGTGGAATTTCATCAGTGGCCCCAAGGTGAGTGGTACCACTGGGATTTGAACCCAATTCTCTGCCTGTGAAGTTGGACTCTTTCCGCTTGATATGCTCGTTCCCATAAAAGGGAAGAAGGCAACTATTGAGCACCTAGTGTGTGATCAACATGTCTGAGGTACTTTATGTAACAACTATGTGATAGAGGTATTACTGGTTCCCATTTTCGTAATAGGGGACTGAGGTTCAGTGAAACTAAGTACCTTGCTCAAGGTCACAAAGCAAGTAAGTGACAATGCCAGCACCCTGAAGGTCCAGGATCATTTCTGAGTCCCAAATTCATGATGTTTTCCCAATTTGCAAAGGGCTAGAGGAGAACTCAGGCCTCCTAGATTCCCCTTTATTAATCTTTCCAGAATGCCGGGATGTTTCCATCATTAAATCCGCATGGGTTGATCGATAGATTGATAGACTCCTGAGGGCTGTTTGCTGCTTGCCCAAGGATGTGGAGGAAGGAAGTGCAATTCTACCCATTGCCTCTTTGATTCATTTTCTGAACACTGAAGCCCCTTTTCCAGCCCCTGTTAACTTTTCTCCACTTTGGCCCTCCCCAAAACATTTGCTGGGGTTGGTGGAGCACGGGGGGTGGGGATGGTCAGAAATGAGGAAAGAAGAGGACCCTGTTTGCAGATCTGTTTTTTTTTTCTTTTTGTCTTGCCCCAAGCTCTGTTGGGATATTTCTTCAAACATGTTCAGTGACCTGTCACCACAAGAATTTGCTGAGTTAGTTTAGTGGAAACAGTCTGAATTTATATGGGATTTTAATTTCAGCGACTGACACTTAACCCAGATAGGTTAGAATTTTAGAGCTTATAGCCAAAGGCTATCAGAACATTTCTGGAGCAAAAATCAGTTCGAATGCTTTCTGCGGAATGAATCATGAAAGAAAAACAAAGCCATATTATTACTTCTAGTCTTCAAGCATGATAATCCATAACTTAATCTATAATGGTCTATAAACTTTTTGTGGGAGGTCCACTTTTATTTCTTCATGCCTGGAGGAATGAACCGAGGTGAGGGTGAGGAAGGGAGGGAGAAGGCAGCTCTTCTGGAAGCACCAATGAGATCTGCGTGGTAAATGTATTCCTTGCCCTCAGCTCCTGGGATTTGTCCAAGCATCTTGGATTTTGCTATTGATGGGTGGCTCTCAACTGACTAAGGGTGGGAGATTTGTTCCAAATAACATCCCCATGGAAGAGGAGGTGGTCATGGTGGGAGGGTCATTGGAGAAAGGGAAAATCCAGCCCTAGGGTCCTCCTTCTTCAGATTGCTGGGGCTCCTGTGCAGAGGGATAAGGGAATGGTGTCTCGGGTTCTCTCTCTCTTTACACATCCCTGGGTGACCATACTGGACTGTCTGCATTCCTGGGCACAGACAGGACCCTGCTGCCTTTCAAGTGTGAGCATCTGTGAGTTTTGCCTGCAGGTTTTCTCTGACTGAGGGCGTCTGCCTGGTATGCACCAGGAGCACACCGGAAATGTTAGCAAGTTAATTCCTCCCATGCTCCCTTCCCTGCCCCCCAGCTCCCCTTCACAATGACTGATGATGTGAGTTGGTAGACAAATACCCCAGCTTCCTAGTTTCTTGGTAGGGAAAACTCCAAGATGTTTTCCATCCTGTCTCCCAGAGTTCCCTAGCAGGATTGAGCTCCATTTGCCCACAGCTCCCTAACAGGCCTTTTCTGGGCTGCCTTCCCTTCTCATCGCACTTCCCCTTCCCCTGCTGCTGCTTCTCAGATCACCTCCCAAATAAAAGGCTCCCGCTTGACGTCATGTCCTCCAGCTTGGCTTCTGGGGGAGTCAGGCATAAGACAGACCCTTTGAGGCAAAATGACAAAAAGCTGGAGGGTATCTTGGTGCTCCAGGTGTGACTGAGGGTCTCTGAGCTGCCCCAAGGAAATCAGGCCCCCTCAGCAGGGAGCCCTTGCAGGCCTATTTTCTTTGTATGGTCGGCCAGGTAGAGGCAAGTTCAGGGGAAGTGCTCGGTGCCTTTGCAGTTCTGTGAGGTCTCAACTGAGCTCTCAAATTCATCATGGGGTGCCACGAGAGGTATAAAGATGGCAAGTCTCAGCCTTTACCTTCGAGTAGTTTATAATCCTGACAGGTAGAATGAGGCAGGTGTTCCAGTAATTCCCACACATGGCAGGAAGGAAGAGAAGAAACCAGACTCTTCCATGATTTGAGTGTGGACCACCAAGGATTTCTTTAGGCATCTGAGCTGTTAACTTGAGGCAATTGGACATGAAGGGGGACGAAGATTGCTTTCACTAAATGGCAATGTTCCGGAAAAAGCAACTTACTCAATGCAGAAAATAACGAAGCCACGGTGGTTCATGTTCAGTAGACCCATATAAAATTGTTGTTAATGGCTGAGTGGCAGAAACGTAGATTGAGAAATATATTCCTGGCATTTATATTCAAAAAGAGCCACTTTACTGTAGGTGAGTAGATCAAAGAAAGCTGCATTATTTTTAATTATTGTTATTATTCATAACAAAATGTTGAATTTGTATAGCACCTTTCTTCTGAGGATCTTGAGGCATTTCACATATATTATCTCATTTATCTTTTATAACATCCCAGTGGGAATATGTATTATTAACTTTCTATTGCCATGGGACTGACTTCATGTAAATTCTTTTTCCTGGGAACGAATGGAGTTGCGTCATTATAGAAGCAGATCTTGGCTGGAAGTCACCCACAACTTGCTACTGAATGAGAGTTAATTATAACAGCTCAGTACTCTTGACTTTCCTTTGGGAAACCATTTTTCCTCTCTCTGCCTCAGTTTATAGGAAAATGAAGGAGCCTAGTTAATCAGCTTAGCTGATATAAAATCAATCCATAATTACAAAAAGAAAAAAAACATAGTGGAAAGATGTCATGCATAGTTAATTAACACATATGAAGTTTGCTAGTTGCAGCTAAATATTGACATAATATTTTCATTCATTTTTGACATAATATTTTTGGTAGGAAAGGTTACAGATGAACTTTCTCTGCCACCCACTTTTAAGTGGGGGAAATCTCCACTTAATGGAAACTGATTTTGGTCTTAGCTGAAAGGTAAATTTCTTTGTCAAGTTAGGGAACACCGTGTCCAATCATTATTGAATAATAGTGTTTAAATCCCATTTCTACTGTGCCCAAGAGGAAAATTTAGATACGGTTTTTCTCATTAACTGGAAACACTACAAAGTTCATCCATGACTTCTTCTCCATAAATTACTCTCTAGCAAGGTTTGCCAGAAAAAGTCAAAAGAAAAATCCTCTTTCTAAGTCATATCTGAGGCACAGCAGGTCTCTGAGAAGCTTTGCAGACCTCTCTGAAGCATGGTCATGTCTGAGCATGAGGATATCTGGGCTAAAAATGGGGTGCCTTGTTGGCCGGGGAGGAAAATCGCTCCTTCCTTTTCCTGTAGTCTTTGTGTCTGGCTTTGGTAGGTGTTAGAGCCTTCAGGGTATTGGTAAACGCCTCATTAAGCGTACCAAAAGGATCTTCCCACTTGTCCAAAAAAAACCTGGGTCGAGAGAAGCCTTTTAACTCTAAAATATTGTCATGCTTTATAGTCTGAATTCAGGGCCACCATTTTTTTTTTTTAGTTTTTTAATTTATTTTAGTTTTTTAGAGAGAGTGAGGCAGAGGGAGAGAGGGATAGAGGATCTGAAGCAGGCTCTGCACTGACAGCAGAGAGCCTGGTGCAGCTCGAACTCAGGAACTGTGAGGTCATGACCTGCACCAAAGTCAGAGGCTCAACTGACTGAACCACCCAGCTGCCTCAGGGCCACCATTTTAAGAATTTAATTGTCATATTTCAACCTGCAGAAAGTCCCATAGCATTCTCAAATCCCCTTTTGTATTCAAAAGGCATGCCAATACAAAGGAATTAGCTCTCCTGTGAGATACAGCCGGAGAAGCTCCCAAGAAAGCTTGTAGTTCTCCTGGTGCCTATTTGGACAGGGTTAGGTCCTTTTGTTGATCTCAATTTAACCAGATCCTTCCATGTTTGATTAATGGAGGTGATGGGCTTCCAATTTCATGCTGGGGCTCATGCTGCATTTGGTCAGAAAATTCTCCAATGGTCACACTAGACCTCTTGCTAGGCTTTAAATGACTTTATAAGCTTCATATTTTCTTTTCAGTAATCTTACAGCCATGTATAAAAATGATTAAGCGAATCTGGCCTCTTTTGGTTCTTTTGATTCGACAAAGCTGTCTCCTGTTTATAAATTCCTTTCTGTAATCTAATCCATCTGGCCATCCCTTCTGGCCTCTGGACTCCCAACAGCTACCAAAACTGTAAATAAAGGGCCCCTGGATACTTAAACAATCCGTTTCTTGCTGTCAAGAAACATGTGCTTTATACAAACCATGAACATGGAGCATAAGGAAAAGTAGGTGAGGTAAAAAGGAAGAGGAGTAAGGATGTCCGTGCTTAGAACATAGTAGGTACACTCTAAACGTGTAGTGGCTACAACACAAATGAAGATACAGTTGGCTACGTTAGTCAGGCCTTTCTTCAGCCTTCTGGTGCCAGGACTGAGGGTTAGGATCTACCTAGCATGGTGGTAAATGGGTCAGGAGGGCTAGCCACAATTTGTAGCCTGACATGTTTTGGCAACTTCGTTTTCACAGGCAGCAAATAACTTTCTACGTGCTATTCCACAGCACCCCTGAGAGTCCCAAGAGCTGGGTGCCCATCATGAACCCAGTGAGCAAGATATAGGACCCAAGGATCATATATCTGAAAGAGACACAATAGCATTTAATGGTGTGCATAAACAATGACGACTACATGTATGCCACTTAATTAGGACACTGGAAACATTTTTGAACGGTGGAAAAAATGAAGGAAGGCAGCCTGTCAGTTGAAAATTGTAGGCATTCTTACCTGTTTGAAGGCCTAAGAGTCATGGTAGAGGTAAGCACAGAAAAAGGGAACTTGGCCTGGCCAAAAGGTTCAGGGAAGGTGTCTTGGAGGAGAGAATAGCCTGACCATGGTCTTGGAGGGTGCACTGCAGTTAGCCAGGCCAAGAAAAGAGGTAAGAATGATATAGGCAGGAAATCTAACGTGAAGCAAGCCCACAGAGACCTTTGTCTAGGAAAATCCTGGTAAATCAGTTTTATGAGAGGGTGGGAGAGGAAGTTGGGTCACAGAGGGCCTTATATTTATTCACTCTTTTACCCACTCATTCATTCAACAAATATTTTATGAGTGTCTACAGTGTGTCAGGTGGTGTTCGAGGCATTCTGGTTATGGTTGTGAACAAGCGAAAAAAGATTTCGCTTCTCCAGGAGCTCACATTCTGGAGACAGGATGTCTTGTAGGCCTCACTAAGTGACCAGCTCTTTTGTCCAATAGAACAGGCATTGGGAAGTCACTCAAGGGCTTTAAGCACCAAAATGACAAGGTCAGATTTCTGTTGTAGAAATATCATGCTGTCTAGACAGATAAAAGTGTGGCTCCAGATACTCGGTGGCTATAATCAGAGTAGTTATAACAATGCTGGTGGGAATTTTTGAGGATTGGCTTATTTGAAGACAAGAGACATTTGGGGTTACATAAGAAAGAACTTACTGAGAATAAAATGTTGAAATGTGGAAGGGTTTGTCATTCTACCTCTAGAATTATGCAAGAAAAGAATGTCTTTTTTTTCTATGAAAAAAAATGAAGAAAATGTCCTGAATGGTTCAGTTGTTCTAAAGGTTTAACAGATGACCTTTTAGTTTTTTTATGGCTTTATTACTTTATGATTTATGAAGTGAAAATAACTAAAGCATAAACTGTACTTAAGACTGAGAGTAAGGATGTCATCAGAGGTCTGCAGGCCTTGTCAGGGTAGGAGGTTTAAATTTTTTTTCTATTTTATGGAGCAACTATTTATAGAGAACTTATCACAGGGTAGCTGGCCCATGGAAGTCCTCAGTATATATTATTTCTGGTCATCATCTCCTCCTCGCATTCCCCTCCCCTTGCTCCCTCCTCCTCCTCCTTCTACTTCTTTTTCCTCTTCCTCTTCTTCCTCTCCTCCTCCTGCCCTCTCCCTCCTTCTCTTCCTCCTTCTCCTCCTCCTTCTCCTCCTTCTCCTCGTCCTTCTCCTCCTCCTCCTCTGATCCCACTGTTTTGATTTGTCCTAGAAGGATGTTATTGTCTTTACCATATTATTGTGCATGTTTTAGTTGAGTGGAGGTATTAGGAATGTCTGCTAAATGGGTTTCATTTTTTAAAAATTTTTTTTTCAACGTTTATTTATTTTTGGGACAGAGAGAGACAGAGCATGAACGGGGGAGGGGCAGAGAGAGAGGGAGACACAGAATCGGAAACAGGCTCCAGGCTCTGAGCCATCAGCCCAGAGCCTGACGCGGGGCTCGAACTCACGGACCGCGAGATCGTGACCTGGCTGAAGTCGGATGCTTAACCGACTGCGCCACCCAGGCGCCCCGGGTCTCATTTTTATTCATCATGGATGACTGTATCATTGTTTTTAATCATTCCATCCTGCTTTCCCTATAATGATATATGCTTACCTATTGCTAGGTAACCTTGCTGTGGCTCCCTGAGGAGGACTATATTTCCCCATTCCATTGTCAGGCTTCACTACATGACTTGTTTTGGCCAATGAAATATGAGCAGAAGCTTTAAGTGAATCTGCCAGTTCTCTTACTCATTGTCCTCTGTCCCAGAGAGGGGCTGCTCCTTCATCTTGGGTCCTAGAATGAAAACAGAGAGGTGGAGCTGACCCATGGCAGACATAAAAGCTGGAATGACAAATACCCTTTGCTGTTGTAAGCTACTGAGGTTTTCAGGTTGTTACTGCCGCATAACGTAGCAAAAGCTGCCTGATATACGTAATCAATAGATGTTGAACTCATTTACAGTGAAAGATAGTGACAATGAAAATATCTTTATTTTTACAGATTTTCAAAGTTTGTGCCAAATAATATTTATTGCAGTGAAAATCCAGTTTCTTGGAACCTCACATTTAGAGCATGCTGTGGTCTTCACTTGCTGAACTGTGCTGAACTGTGGTCCTTATTGGGATAAAAGAGCCTACCCAACAAAAAGATTTGAGGATGTTAAGTGGTGCTGTGTTTTTTTCAGCTTTATTTAGGTTTAATGGACAACACTATAAGGTATTTAAAGCATACAACATGATGATTTGGTATACATATACCTTGTGAAAGGAATCCCCTCAGTGAATTAAATCACCCATCACTTCACATATATATATCACATGTAATAGAAAAAATATACATACATTTAGTGAAAACATTTCAGTTCTACTCTCTTGGAAAACTTCAATTATACAATACAGAGTTATCAACTACAGTCAGCATCCTATACATTAGATCCTCATAACTTACTCATCTTGAAACTGAAAGTTTGTACCCTTTTATCAATCTCTCCCTATTCCCTCCCCCCCCCCCCCCCCCCCCAGGCCTCAGCAACCAGTTTTCCACCCTTGGTTTCTATGAGTTGATTTTTTTTCTTTTAAAAAGATTTCACCTATAAATGATACCATGCAGTGTTTGTCTTTCCCTGCCTGGCTTATTTTATTTAGCGTAATGCCCTCCACGTTCATTCATGTTATTGCTAAGGCCAGTACTTTCTTCTTCTCTGAGGCTGAATAATGAATATTTCATTGTATATATATATATATATATATATATATATATATATACACACACCATATTTTTAAAAATATTTTTTTAATGTTTTTATTTATTTTTGAGAGAGTGTGTGAGTGGGGCAGGGGCAGAGAGGGAGGGAGACACAGAATCTGAAGCAGGTTCCAGGCTCTGAGCTGTCAACATAGAGCCCGATGCAGGGCTCGAACTTGTGAATCACAAAATCATGACCTGGGCTGAAGTGGGACACTTTACTGACTGAGTCACCCAGGCTCCTCTCTATACCATATTTTTTAATTGACTCATCCAGCGATGGACACTTAGGTCGATGCCAGCATTTGTCATCTCTTGTCCTTTTTATAACAGCCATCCTAACAGGTATGGTGTGATAGCTCCTTATGGTCTGCCTTCCCTGACAATGAGTGATGTTGAGCACCTTTTCATGTGTCTGTTGGCCATTTGGATGTCTTCTTCAGAAAAATGTCTATTTAGGTCCTTTGCCCATCTTAAAATTGGATTATTTCTTTTTTGCTATTGAGTCATATGAATTCCTTGTATATTTTGGATATTGACCCCCTATTGGATATGTGCTATGCACATATTTTCTCCCATTCAGCAGGTTGCCTTTTCATTTAGTTGATGATTTTCCTTTGCTATGCAAAAGCTTTTTAGTTTGATATAGACCCACTTGTTGATTTTTTTCTTTTGTTGCCAAATCTAAAAAATCATTGCTAAGACAGCTGTCAAGGAGATCACCCCCTGTTTCTTGCAAGAGTTTTCTGGTTTCAGGTTTTATATTCAAGTCTTTCATTCATTTTGAGTTGATTTTTGTGAATGTAAGTTATGGGGTTCAGTTTAATTTTTTTTGCATGAGACTGTCCAGTTTTCCTAAGACCATTTATTATTTTCTGTGATTATTTTTTCTAATTTAAACAATTTTATGTTTATTATTGAAGTATAGTTGACATACAATGTTATATTAGTTTCAGGTGTGCAACATAGTGATGTGACAATTCTATACATTACTCAGTGCTCATCACGATAAATGTCATCACTATCTGTCCCCATTCAACATTATGGCAATATTACTGACTATATTCCCTATGCTGAACTTTTCATCTCTGTGACTTATTTATTTCCTACCTCGAGATTTGTACCCCTTAATCCCCTTCACCCATTTCATCTGTTTCCCCACCACCTTCCCCTCTGGCCCAGTTTGCTCTCTGTATTTGCCAGTCTGTTTCTATTTTTCATTTGTTTGTTTTTTAGATTCCACATATAAGTGAAATTGTATGGTATTTGTCTTTCACTGTCTGACTTATTTCATTTAGCATAATACCCTGTAGGTCTATCCATGCATGGATGGGCCAATACTATTTATTGAAGAAACTGTCCTTTCCTCATTTATATTCTTGGTTCCTTTATTGTAAGTGAATGGGCCATATACACATATCATAAATTAATGGACCATTTATTTCTGGGCTCTCTGTCCTGTTCCACTGATTTGTGTCTGTTTTCATTCCAATACCATAGTGTTTTGAATACTATAGCTTTGTAGTATAGCTTGAAATCAGCAAGTGTGATGCCTCCAGCTTTGTTCTTTCTCAAGATTGCTTTGGCTCTTCGGGGTCTTTTGTGGTCCCATACAAAGTAGTGCTGTGTTTTAACACATGAATGAGCACCAAATTCTGTTTGAATGTGAGCTTGTGGCCCATGGGTCGAATCTGAATTTTCCATCATACTTGGAAGTGGAATAAAAGTTGCAATATATTTTCTCAGCTTCTTAAGTAGCCAAAGATCATGACATCCACTTGATTTAATGATCTTCTGGTTTCTAAATCCTTTGACTTGTGAATGCATTTATTTTTGAAGCTGAAGATAATTGAGTTTTTTTTTTTAAATGAACTGACCTCCCTACTCTCATAGTGTGACGTTATTAAGAATGTGTCACTGTTAGAACACTCCTGGGACTTTTGGTCCGCTTCTTCCCATGCTTTCTTTTTGAGAGGGCCTCTTCCTCACTCTGATCAGCTTCTTTTTCTGTTGTCCCTTCACCCCTACCTTATGATGCTTCCTATTTACTTGGATTTTCCCTCCTCTCATGTGCTTTCTCTGCTGAACAAGCAGGAGGGATTCTTTGATAGGGACAGATGCATGTAAAGTTAAAGTCTCCATTTTTCCTTTTAAAAACTTGTGAATGAATGTTGAACTGTCCTAATGAATGATATGATTGTTCCCAGGGGTTTAAGTGAGGTGATAAAATTGGCTGCCAGAGGAAGGAAGGAAAGTTGTGAGAAGAGGAATCTATGTTTACCTTCATTCTAATCCAAGGGGCCCCATGATAGGTTACTAACCCATCCTACCCACTATTATTAGTTATAAGAGACAGAAGCTGAATTCAAGCTAGCTTAAGCTATGCATATATGGAATATACAAAAGGACTGCTCACTATTAACCTATTGTTGGGAGCAGAAATTTTCTTCTACCAACTTATGTTCAAGTGCTTGGAGGCAACAGATATATTAACCAAAGATTATTTCACATGCATGGCGGGGGGGGGGGGGGGAAGACTCAAGAAGAATTGGCTCAGTTTAACAAAGCGGTAGGGGGGCATGCTTTAGAGCTTCAGTGTGAAAGTATGGAAGGTTCTATTGGTCTTTTTCATCCTGATGCTAATGGACAGTCTCCTTCCTAGCTGGAAGCTTCTCCAGAGGGAGGTTTATGGCAGCTGAATTCACATCTCCTGCATACTAAGGGTCAGTCTTCTCCCAAACAGGAAACACCCTTGGAGGGGCGTTAATGATGGCTGTATTCTGGGGAAGCTCTGCTTAAGTTTAGCTAAGGTTTCTTTCTGTGGCTGCTGTTTGTTCAGATGTTTTCAATTTAAAGTAATCTTCATGCCACTCTGGTGGGCTGTTGGTCACTTTATGGATGGATGGATCTGTCCATCCATCCATTCATCCATCCATCCATCCATCCATCAACCCACCCACCCACCCATCCAGATATCATCTTTTTAAAAATCATTAATAAGTTCAGAGAACAGCCTGAAGACACAGGGACAGAGATGAGGTTATTCGGGTTTATTTTATCTCCTTTCCCATCTTTCTGACAGTCTCTTTCCATGTTGGAGGCTTACTGGCTGACCACTACTGGCCTCAAACTCCTGTCTTATCAGGCAGGCAGCTCCAACAGAGAGAGTACCTTTGGCAGCAAAGCCCCAGAGAGGATACCAATTTACCTGATTGGTGAAATGTGTCCATCCCTGAATCAGCCAGGTAGAAGGGGTCCCTGGCCCAGTCTTGGGAGGGGGGGGGCACATGGCCTCCCGTTGGCATGAAACCACATGAAATGGGTTCTCCACAGGTTTCTGCTTCTAGAAGAGGGGGGATTTTAGGCCGGGAATCTTCCTCTATAACCTGTGCCTATCTTCTTTGGCTTCTAATCTCCACCTCCATTTTCATGAAACCCTAGTAAAATAACTGGAGGTTTTTGAGGGAAATGCTATAAAATCAGTGAGATGGAATCAAATCTTAAGTCATGATTCAAGATTTGTTTCTCCTAGACCTAGCGATTCTCGTGTTAAGTCTTAGATCTCCTCTCGAGTTTCATTCTGAGCTTTTTACTTGTTGTTGAGACATACTATAAGCCACTTCACCTTTCCACCTGATAATTAGACACTCTTAAATTAAGACAATGATAATTTCACAGGGGTATATGAAGTCTAATTAATTAAGGCCTGTAAAGCTCTTAGAGATCCTTGAATCAAAGGCACTTCATGGAAGTATAAAATGGGATAATGTAATGAGTAAACCTCATGACAATGAACTTCAGATCCCTGGGTTGTATTGGAATTGGTATCAAGTGTCATTTGAAAATATGTGGGCTGGAACTTGGAAATCTTTTTAGTATACAGAGAATATGTCATATCATGGTTTGATTTGTATCACATCCTCTAAATTGTTGTGAGATTCTTTTTGACAGATGGTCAACTGAGGCGGGCTATCTAATTTAACTGAAAATTAACATTGGCAGCTGTTCCTGCTAAAAAGATAATCTGTCTTTCAAATTGAATGGAGCAATGCTGACCCCTTTCCAACTCCTTTCCTATAATTGTGGGCGAATGACAGTTTCCCTCCTGCAAACACTAAACTCAGAGACACACAGGACCTTTCATTCTAGGTCATGTCGAATGGGATCCACAGCTGCCATCTATAGTAACAGCCACTCATAGCAGTTCTCATCACTATTTAACACTGTACTCATCATCATACTCACTGAATGAGATAAATCACCACCGGCCTCTTTTTTAGGCTTAATACCCATTGAAAATCCTTGTGATAATCTTTACCCTCAGTGTAAAAAAATTCCAGTCATTCACGTTTGGTGGCCATGAATTTCCTTTTGTTTTTTAATTTGGAGAAATCAGATGGGTTGTAGATGGGTCCCCTGACACCAGTCTCTGAGATGAAGATTTGTATGCAGGAGGCTTGTTGAAGGCCTGTTGTCTGTTGAATGCCCAGGTCAAAAAGAAAAAATACGTTTTAGGGATTTTCTTACATTGTTTCATGGTTGGGAATCATTTTTTTTTTTTAAATAATTGAAGTATAGTTGACAGACAATGGTACATTAGTTTCAGGTGTACAATATAGTGATTCCACAAGTCTATACATTATGCTATGCTCACCACAAGTGTACCTACCATCTGTCACCATACAGCACTATTACAATGCCACTGGCTATATTTCCTATATTGTGCCTTTCAACCCCCTGACTTACTCATTCCATAACTGGAAACCTATACCTCCCACTCCTCTTCTCCCCTTTTTTTGCCCATCCCCCCCTCCTCTGGCAACCACCAGTTTGTTCTCTGCATTTATGGGTCTGTTGCTGCTTTTTTTTTGGATTTGTTTGTTTGGGTTTTTAGATCCAACATATGGGTGAGATCATATGGTATTTGTCTTTCTCTGACTTATTTCATTTAGCATAATACCTTCTGCAACTATCCGTGTTGTTGCAAATAGTTCTTGCATCAATTTCTATTTTGTAAAAAATTATTGCATTAAAATATGATTTATCTTGACTGAGTATTTTGATACTCCCTTAAATTTTGTGCCTCACTTCCCTTACCCTAGTCCCAACCCTGAGATGTAGCTGCTATTACACATTTGGTGCATATATTTCCAGGCCATTAAAAATGTTCATATATATATATATATATATAGTCATCAGTCATCCTGTTGACTTTATCTAAACAAGATCCCCAGTCCTCTTTCTTCTTTGTACCCCACCACTACCATCCCAGATCAAGTCACCATTTTCTCCCAACTTTTGCAATACCTAACAACTGGTCTAATATAGAGCTTCTATATTGTCCCTCTTGAGCTCTTTCTCCACAATGCAGAGTGGTATTTTTAAAACATAATTCAGGGCATTCCACTTCCCCACTGAAACACCTCTCCTTCCTCCAGTGTCATCCCATTTTCTTTAGAATACAAGTTTCTACCATGGCTGCCAGTGGTCCTACATGATCTGGGCTCTGCCTATTTCTCTGTCCTCATTGTGACTACTCTTCCCCTTGCTCACTGAGCTCAAGCCACACTGGCCTTCTCTTTGTTCATCTAAAACACTAAGCTTCCTCTTCCCGCCCCCCCCCCCCCCCAATTGGGCCTTGGTACCAGCTGTTCCTTCTGAATGGCTTGCTCTCTGTCCTCAGCTCCATGTGTCTGCATCTTTTTTGTCATTAATATCTCAGGCCTCCTCTGACCATCCAATCAAAATAGTTCTCAGTCACATTTGCACGTATCATCCTGTTTTGTTTTTGTCACACAATTTAGTGCTGCTGGATATTTTTTTGCATATGTTTATTTGTATGCTACTTCTTCCTACTAGAATATAAGCCCCATGAATATAGGATATTGTGAAGATCTAATAGTCCTGTTTATAGCCATATCCCCAGTACCTGGGCCTGGGTTTGACACATACTTGATATTAAATAAGTGTTTCCTGAATAACTTTAAAATATATATATATAGGAAATTTTCTGTGTATGGGGCCTTTTTTTTTAAGTAGACTTTAGGGTTTTTCTTAAATTGATTTATTTAGAGAGATAAAGAGCATTCAAGCAGGGGAGGGGCAGAGAGAGAGGAAGGGAGAGAATCTCAAGCAGGCTCCGTGCTGTCTGCGCAGAGCCCAATGTGGGGCTCCATCCCATGAACCATGAGATCATGACCTAAGCCAAAATCAAGAGTCAGATGCTTAACCAACTGAGCCACCCAGGCACCCCTAGACTTTAGTTTTTACAACAGTTTTTGGTTCACAGAAAAAGTGACCGGAGTGTACAGATTTCCCATATGCCTTCTGCCCCCATATATGGACAGCCTCCCCAACCATCAACATTCTGCATCAGAGTAGTTCATTTGTTCCAGCCAATAAACTTACACTGATGCACTGTTTATCAACTAGAGTCCATAGCTTATGTCAGACTTCACTCTTGGTTTTGTACATACTATGGGTTTTGACAAGTGTATAATGACATGTATCAACTATCACAGTATCACACAAAGTAGTTTCACTGCCCTCGAAATCTTCTGTGCTCCTACTATTCATCTTTCTCCCTCTCCCCCAACCCCTGGTAACCACTGATCTTTTTATTATCTCCATGGTTTTACCTTTCCCAGAATTTTCTATAGTTGAAATCATACAATACAAAGTCTTTTCTAATTGGCTTCTTTCGCTTAGTAATATACATTTAAGATTCCTCCATGTCTTTTTGTGGCTTTATTACTAATTTATTTTAAGTGTTGGATAATATTCCATTGTCTGGCTGTACTGCAGTTTATTCATCCATTCATCTACAGAAGGACATCTTGGTTGCTTCCAAGTTTGGCAATTATGCATAAAGCTGCTGTAAACATCTGTGTGTAAGTTTTTGTGTGGACAGAAATTCTCAGCTCATTTGGGTAAATGCCAAGGAGTGCAATTTGCTGGATTGTATGGTAAGAATATGTTTAGTTTTGGAAGAAATTGCCAGACTATTTTCTAAAGCAGCTGTACCTTTTTGTATCCCTACCAGCAATGTGTGAGAGTTCCTGTTGCTCCACATCCTTATTAGCATTTCGTGCTGTCAGTGTTCTGGATTTTGGCCATTCTAATAAGTGTGTGCTAGTATCTTATTGTTGTTTTAATTTACATTTCCCTAATGACATATGATGTGTAATATCTTTTCATATGCTTAATTGCCATCTGTATATCTTCTTTGGTGATGTGTCTGTTTAGGTCTTTTGACCACTTTTTAATCAGGTTATTAATTCTTTTCCTGTTGAGTTTTAAGAGTTCTTTTTGTATCTTTTGGACAGGAGTCCTTTATCAGCTTTGTCTTATAAATATTTTCTCTCAGTCTATGGCTTGTCTTCTCATTCTCTTGACAGTGTCTTTCACACAGCAAAAGTTTTTCAATTTTAGTGAAATTCAGCTTATTACTTCTTTCTTTCTAGGAAGGATTGTGCCTTTGGTGTTATATCTAAAAAGTCATCACCATACCCAAGATCACCTAGATGTTCACCTCTGTTATCTTCAGGGTGTTTTACAGTTTTGTATTTTACATTTAGGACTATGATCCATTTTGAGTTAATTTATGTGTATCTTTTATTTTTAAGCATTGTTCTGCTAACTTTTTCACTCAAAATAAAATTTTGGAGATCTCTTTGGATATATACATATGGTTTCACTCCTCACTGCTGTGTAGTATTTCATCATGCATATATACCACTTTTTATTGATGTGGTATATTTAGTGATGGGCATTTGGAATTTTCTTTTCTTTTTTTTTGATACTACGAGCAATGTTGCATTCTTGTGCATGTGTATAGACATTTCTCTAAGGGAGATGCCTAGAAGTGGAATTGTTGGTCAGACTGTATGAACTCTGTATGTAGAGTATATTTGCAATTTCAGCAGATCCTGGCAGAGTGCCATCCAGAGGATGACAGTACCTGCTTCCCGACAAGCTGGCCAACATTTGATGTTGTCTAACTTTAACTTTGCCAATCTTATGGTCGAAAGATGGTTTCTCATAAAGATTTATTTTCCCCTGATTTATTAGTGATGAGGAACATACTTTGACATTTATTGGTTTTTTTTTTAATATCTCATCTTCTGTTAAGTGACCACTTTTTAATCTTTTGCCCATTTTGTTTCTGTTGGGTTGTTTGTCTTTTTATGGTTATTTTGCAAGAGTTCTTTATACTGGTTATTAATGTTTGACTGTTATATTTATGGCAAATACTTTCCCCCAGCCTCTTGATTGTCTTTTAAAATTGTTTATGAAGTCTTTTTCCATATAGAAGTTTCCAATTTGCCTGTAGTCAAATATATTGATTTTTTTCTCATTGCTGCTTTTCGAGTATTTTTTATGAAGGCCTTTCCTACCCTTAGATTATACAGTTATCACTGTAAATTTTCTGATAACTTTAAATATGTAATTGCTTGTTGGTTTATTTATAGGCCTTTTATTGACTTGCAATTTATATTTCTGTATGATGTGAAGGATTTAATTTTATTATTTTTTTAAAGTTTTTTTTAATGTTTATTTGAGAGAGAGCAGGGGAGGGGTAGAGAGAGAGAAAGAGAGAGAGAAGCCCAAGTAGGCTCCACACTCAGTGTGCAGCCTAGACATGGGGCTTGATCTTACAACCATGAGATCGTGTCTGAGCAGAAATCAAGAGTCAGACACTTGACCGACTGAGCCACCCAGGCACCCCTTATTATTTTTAATTAATGAATTTCTAGGTATTTGCCTATGCCCTACACAATAACTTACTTCTCCACCAAGCTTATCTTTGTGGGCTGTATCTTGGTGGGCATGAGGGAAGAGGGCACTGTATCTACAGAGTCTGGACCACCCACTTCCTACTCCTTTCTGCAAACTTGTAAATACTTAGATTCTTAGTAGTTACTGGCTAAATAAAAAGGAGAATGCTAAGTCAATAAATGGTCAGGATGATAGAACCACTGACTGACTGTACCAATGCAGTCTATCCAAGGTGCTACAAATGTCCTTGGGTCTAGATTGAAGAAAACATTCCTCGAAATGCCTTGGGGAAGGCAACATAGCACAATGCACTTTGCAATCGGGCAGAGCTGGGTTTGAATTTTAGCTCTGCCATTTTCACCTGTGTAACCCCGGGCAAGTTAATCTCTGAGACTGAGTTTCCATATCCTTAAAAGGATAATTATAGTTCTTATTTTGTGAGTTAGTTGTGAAGATCTGAGATAATACTGATAAAGTACTTGATACATGTTTAGTGCTCAATCATGTTGACCATTATTGCTTTTGGTTATGTTAATGACTTCCACAGAGAGGTGAATATTGGGGGAGGTTGCAGAGGAAGAATAACAATCGAGAGATATCAACCATTCTTGATGGGTTGAGGTGAAATGGATGCCAACAGCTGTTGGCACTCCCAGAGAAGCCGAGGAGAGGTGTTGGGACCCACACCACAGTAGTCTAGCACCCGTGCTAAGCCAGTGAAAAAGCATCTGGGATTCCAGGCTCTTGCCTTGTTAAACAAAACCATGAGTCATGACTTGGGAAAGAGTGTGGGAACCCAGAGAAGGAATGTATAAACAGATAGTCTATTGTCTGAGAGCAAATAAACTGAGGATATCTTCAGGTAGGGGTGGAACAAATTATCACATAGGAGTGACTTACTAGGCCCTGATTGCTGGCTAGGGCCAAAGCCAGGAGATGCAAAAAGAAACTCAAAGGGAGGCCAAAGCAGGGCATACCTGGAGGATCATTACATGCTTCTGTAAGTTTCATTGGGTGGCACTGGGAAACATAGCATCATTCTGTAGGTAAAGGCTAGTGGCTCCTGGCTTGCTGGTGAGTTCAAGCTGATGTGGTTCAGATGCAGTAAAGACAAAAGAGCGAGGAGTGGGTTCTGGAGAGTGTGGCCATAGAACAAGCCTCGGTGACCTGTGATAGCAGGGCTGTGTAACCCTTTGTACTTAAAGAAGAGTCCATAGACAAGCACCATAGGCCTCAACAGGAACTTATTAGAAGTGCAGAATCTTGGGTTCCACCTCAGACCACTGAGGTTCCATGAATTATAATCTGCATTTTACCAAGATTCCCAGGTGACTTGAATGCAGACCAAAGTCTGAGAAGGGCTTGTCCAGCCTGGGGATAAAATAGGCTCACATGGAAGAAGGGAGTTTTGGAAGATTTGCTTGTTACAACTTCTCAAAAGCAAATATATACAATTATGCAGCGCCCTCCCTCCCCATTTTATACCTTAAGATTTCAAATAACTATTCTAGAGGCATTGCATCTATTACTTGGTCAGGTAAAGAATACTTTAGTTGGGGATTATTTTTAATACCCAAATAATCAAACCACCTCCTTCCTTCAGATAAGATAGAAATCCTACTTTAATTTTTTCATAGGACAATAGGCTTATCAATATTAACAAGTACTATGTTTAATTCTTTTCTTTGTTCCCAATGAGAATTGTGCTTAATTACTGAACTGTTGTGTAAGGGAAAAAAATGCCCATTAGGTATTTATTTACTGAGATAATAAATCTACTCAATTGAAGAATTGTGCTCAGATGGGATCACCTCAAACACTATATCTTAACATTAAAGAGCCTTCTAGAGTTTTCTTTTCATTTTGGTAACTTCAGGGGAAAGTGCCTGGTGAAAATTCATTTTGTTCCAGTTGCCACACTTTGGAATAAAAGCAAAACTTCACTTGGCTCCCTACCTTCTAAAAGAGCATTCTCAAAGTGTGGTGTCTGGATTAGCAACATCAGCATCACCTGGGAACTTGTTAGAAATGTAAACTCTCAAGTCCCATCCAAGACCTACTGAAATAGACGGGGGTGGGCCCAGCCATCTGCATGTTTGACGTGCCTTACAGGTGATTCTGACTCATGCTAAAGTTTGAGAAGCACTCTTTAAAGCCATGTGGTCTGATATAGGAGAGGTCAAATGCATAAGCAATGGAAGAATGTGAGAGTTGATCCAGAAGCCAGTGGGTTCTAGTCTTATTTGTGACACTTTGCTGTGTGATCTTGGATAAGGCATCACACTACTCTGGGCTTCAATTTCCTCATTTTTAAAATATAGGAGTTTGTTGGGGTGCCTGGGTGGCTCAGTTAAGCACCCAACTTTGGCTCAGGTCATGATCTCACGGTTTGTGAGTTCCAGCCCCATGTCTGGTTCTGTGCTGACAGCTCAGAGCCTGGAGCCTGCTTTAGATTCTGTGTCTCCCTCTCTCTGTGCTCCTCTTTCTCTTTCTCTCTCAAAAATAAATAAACATTTAAAAAAAATAGAGGAGGTGGAATGGATACGTAAGGCTCCTTAAGTCTCTGATAGATCAGATGTGGCAATTGGAACAGAGTGAGTTTTCACTCTTGTATTTTCTCTTGGAATTAACAAGATAAAAAGAATAATCTGAAAAGATTTTTAATGTTAAGGTGTAGATTTTCAGGTGATCCCAGTTGAGCAATTTTTTAATATTGAGTAGGTTTAATGATCTTCATTCATATGTCAGATGTCCATCCATGATAGATAACATGGCCAGTTATCAAATAATCATCGATGGATTCACTTTGCTACAAGTTAAGTATGATATACCACTCCTTGTATGGCAAACAGTTGTTAAGTTCTAACTTTTGAGAGTTTTCTTTCATTTCTGAAACATTTTAGCTTTCACTTTGGAATTATACTAAATGTGTCCCCATGTGGTTGAAATTATTATCACGAAGTCCATGTAGTCAAGCCCATTTTATTTTTTAGCACACTTGGGTACATGGTTTTCTTGCACATGGGTGATTAGAAACAACCAACTATAAGGTGATATCAGTGGTCAGCAAGAAGGGGCTGCAGCCTGGGACCAGGCAAAAAAGATTGCTGACCTGCAAGGACATGGGCAGTAGGAGTAGGCCCAAATACCAACAGGATAGGGCCATTTAGTAATGAGTGCATTACTCTGTTGCTCTAGAGGATGTTGCTACTGGCAGCTTTCAGTCATAAAAAGATTAAGTTCTGTTTAATATCTCTTTTAGAAGGTAGGGAAGGACATTGTGCCTTTAAAAAATATTTCCATCAAAAGCCTTGTTTCTCGAAGAATTATGTTTTGGTTATCTGGAAGTTGAACTTATGTAATACACTGTTTTTTCCTGACAATGATGGATTGGATCACCACTGTACACAGAAGATACAAGGTAAATATGTACAGGTAGCAAATGGAGAAATATCACATCATAATTAAGAGGCTTAACTGAATATAATAAATATATAATATATTAATACATAATAAATATATGTGTAATATAAATAATAATATATGATATAATAAATATTGAAGATATATTTTTCAAAAGCATTTATTGAAATGCTTTGAAACAGATACTTATAGATATGAATTGGGGTGTATTTTAGGCATTGTGGGTGTTACATGTGAATTCCATAGGCAGAGACAATTGTTTTCTTAAACCATCTTCTTTTCCTTTCCAGAGATTATTCTAATAGGTGAACACCTGGAATAAAAATGAAAAAGTATAGCAGAACATTATCATCTAGTCTTGGGGAAATAGAATGTAGCCCTTGTTGTCTTTTATTGATTATAGGGAGAGGAATCCACCCATATCACTAGAAGTCAGGGAAGCTGGGCTCTTACCTCAGACTAACTGCATGACTTTGGGAAATATATAGATGTTTTTGGGGTTTTACTTGCCTCACCTGTGGAATGTTAAAGACTGGATAAAATATAAAGATTAGATTAGATAAAATTTAAGACTAGAACTATAGACTACAACCTATATCTACGTTAGATAGGACAAAATTTGCTTCAGGGCTGAGATTTCATAAGGTTTTATTATGTCCTCCACTCCATTTTAGCCACTCCATTTTGTCATGGTCATGTTCAATGGCATTACCTTCTTTAAGCTCTCAGTCTCAAGCATCTTGCTCTTTGACTACTACCTCCTATGTTTTTAGCTTCTTCAAATATACTCACTCCAACAACTCTTTGACCCCACTAGGACCTCCCAAGTCCATACCCTATTTTCACCTCCTTATATATTCTGATAAACCTTAATTACAATTCATGGCGTGTGATTACTATCTTCCCTTTGCTTAAGCCTTCGATTCCTTTATCCCTCTCTTTTTCTGTCACGATGACTTGGTGAAATCGCAACTCTTGTGTTTGAGGTCACCATCTCTAGGAAATAGACTCAGGTTTGCTTTAAGAGGTTTGTGGGGGAGTGCTTTTGAGAACATCACATGGGAAGAGTGAAGCAGGATTCAACTGTGGTGCATTTGCAGTAGAGGCTTCAACTGGTCCTTGGGGTATGATGAAGAGCTGGGAAGACCCTTTGGAACTGTTTCACCTTGGGATAAGGTGACTTTTTTTTTTTAACCCCTTTCAATTGGCCAATCATGAAATGTGGGAAACCCTGGGAATGGGATGAGTCAGCTCTCTCCAGCTAAGGGCAGTACCTGGAAAGTGATTTAGCTGATAGCTGTTAGCCTCCAACACTGGGAGAATGGGCATCTCAGCCCTAAATGGGGAATCTGGACAGTGCAGCACAATGTCCACTCTACCTAGTCCAACTCTCCAGGTCTGTAGCTGATTGAGGCTGGAAAGAAACCTAGAACCAAGCTGAATAGTCTTACTTTAAATTCATCACCATCAATTTCACGTGAGCTTCAGTTCTGCCCACAATCCTACTACGTTTCCCTATTTCATACCTTTGCCTTGTTCCTCCAAAACATTTTCCCCATCTTCACTCTTGACTGATAACCTTGTGACTTACTTAGGAAATGTAAGCAATTAGAGAACTTCCATATTTTTCTTCCACCAATATAGCAATGTACACATGAACCTATCCTTTTGCTACAGAGGTGAATTGTTGATGATTCTAAGTCCAATTTCTCTTTCACTGGGTTCCATTCATTCTTCCCTACTTAAGGGCCTCCCTTTTACAATTTTCCCCTTTCTCTCTGCCATTTTCCCTCTGTGCACTGGATTGTTCCCATTAACATAAAAACACATGGGCACCGTTTTCCATCTTAAAAGTACCCTGCCTTGACCCACATCATTCTTCAACTATCACCCCTTTTCTGTTCTGTTTTACAGAAAAACTCATTGAAAGAGTTGTCTATACCCTCTGACTCCCCCTTTTTCCCACTTCTTTACTTTTCTTCTCATTCTCCCTTAAACTTTGCCCAAGAGTTCCTACTATTTCACTGATATTACATTTGTCAAGGTCTCTAGTATCTCCATGTTGGCTTACTTGGCTGATTTGCAGCATTGTGCATGCGTGATTGTTCTTTTCTTAAAACACTTTCTTCATTCGATTATGTGGATACCATCATCTCCTGGTTCCCCTCTTATCTTACTGGCTGCTATTGGTTTGCAGTCCTCTCGGGAACTTTCTGGGTGAAATCTGAAACTGGCCCACAAATGCAGAGGGCAGGGAGCAAGTGAAGAAAGAGGGAAGCCACTCCAGCTTAGTAGGTGACCCTTTTAATAAACAAAAGGAACTTAACATATGAGGCTTGTCTTGGGTGGCAGCAAGACAAACAGATCCCTGCCCTTGCCTGCGAAATCTTAAGAATTTATATAGAGAGAGGCCTTCACTGGGTTCAGTCACGTATACATGCAAGTGTTCTCAACACATCACTATCTCAAGGCTCTGTCCTTTTGAGCAGTTTCTGGGCGCAGGAAAGGCAAGCAGAACCCACATTCCTAGGATAGGGGAGGGACTCTGAATGCCTGCGTTTATCTCACAGGTCAATTGACGGTCATGTCTCTTCAATGACCTTCACCAACAGCTGCTCCTCTTCAAGCTTCTGTTCTGGATCCTCCTAATCTTCTCAACCTCCAAATTTTGGAAAGCTACAGGGCTGAGTCCTCAGACCTATTTCCATTTTTTTTTACACAGAGTTGCTAAATGATTTCATCCAGTTTGGTAACTTCTAATACCAGCATTTTCTCCCAGACTTATATAATCAACCGCCTATTTGATATCTCCACTTGAGTAACAATAGTGAAATGGATTGAATGCTTCCTATATACCAGGTATAGCTCTAAACCCTTAATGTATATTTATTCAAATATTGAATGTCCAAGAGGCATCTCAAACTTAGCTAGTGTGTCTAAAACTGAAATTCTCATTCCCACCCAAACCAGCTTCTCCCTCAATATTTACCACCTTGGTGAATGGCAGTACCTTTCATCCAGTTGTTTAGACCCAAAACTTCAGCCTCATCCTAACTTCCCTCTTTCTTTCATACCCCACATCCAATCCATCGGGAAATCTTAGCCTTATTTTCAGAATACACCCCCAATCCAAATAGTTCTTATCCCCTGTATCATTGCCACTTGTTCCAAGGCACCGTCATCTCTTGCTTTCGCTATGGCCCCCTCTTCAAACAGTGGCTACAGGCAGCCTATAAAAACATAAGTCAAATTGTGTCATTTTTAGCTTTTAATTTTTTTATTGGAATATATTTGACACACAGCGTGACATTCGTTTCAGGTGTACAGATTATGTCTGTCCTTTGCTCAAAACAAAGCCTCTGAATGCCTTCCCATCTCGCTCAGAACAAAATTCAAAGTTTTTGCTGTGACCTACAAGGTCTAAATGGCAGGCCCCTAGTTAACTCTCTGGCTTCATCTCCTACCATTCTTCACCTCCGTCTCTGTTATCATTTGGCACTGGCTGCCTGACTGTCGTCTGAGCCCCTTCCCTAAGCAGCCTTCCTTCTTAGCACCTGTGCACTTGTGGTTCCTTCTACCTGTGAAACAGGTTGACATAGGTGTCATTACACCTAATTAAAAGTGGCATTTGAAGATTGCTCACGGGAAGTTTTATTTACATATATTGTCTGATTATCTCCAACTAGCAAGCAAAGCCATGAAGTTATTAATTATCTTTGCATGCCGTTTTTATGTAAAGAGACATTCTCTGTGTAGAAGTTAAAGTACAAAAACAGATTAAATATAGAATTGCAGCTAAGACTACATCTTTCTGCATTAAGCTCAACAACGGTGATTTAGTTTTAGCAAAGCAACATAGTCCAACATTGAATTAATACGATCATTTGAATTTTATTGACTCTATACTTTTGTTTGCATTTAATTTATAAATTAGTGTTAGTTTTGTAGTTGAATAAGAATGATCAGCATAAGGAATTTATTTTTGGTTGTATGTTTGTGACTATTTAAGTAATATTACAATAGAAATAATGAGACAACACTGGAGTCTACAGGCATATTTCTCCTTTAAAAGAGGTCTTTGTATTGAGTCAAATTTGAAAAACACATTTTAGGTGATTGCATGATGATTTTCAAAGTCAGATTCCATATAAGAGAGAACACAAGGGAGGGAGCATGAGAAGCTTAAATGTTGCAGACAAAAGTTAAAAAATGAGAAACGTGTTGGCAGTACATTTAGCCAATTATAAAGAGAACTACGTAACAAAAAATTGTGAAATTGAAAAAAAATATGTTTCCTGGCTAAGAAATTATTAAACATTTAGAGCCAGGAAAGAAGTTTGTATTAATTTTCCAGACACCTTCTACTTTCCATTTCTCCATTCCATTAAACACCCCCCAGTAGAAAAAAAAAAGAGACCTGAAGACAAAATCAAATAGCATGGAAAATATTAAGAGGTTTTTTCCTATAATAAAGCTAAATGTATCCTGGCTGTTTGGGTTTTTTTTTTTTGGAAGTGGTTCTCATAAAGAGATGTTTGAAGTTAGTGCTATGAATATCTGGTGACTGCAAGACAAAACAAAAACAAAAACAGGAAGCACCTCTATAAACTTATACTTCATTTATTTATCTATTTTATTTTATTTTATTTTATTTTATTTTATTTTATTTTTATTTTTATTTTAGAGAGAGAGAGAGTGCATGAGCAGGGGAGAGGGGCAGAGGGAGGGAAGGAGGGAAGGAGGGGGGAGAGAGAGAGAGAGAGAATGAGAATCTTAAGCAGGCTCCATGCTCAGTGTGGAGCCAGATACTGGGCTCCATCCCACAACCCTGAGATCATGACCTGAGCCGCAATCAAGTCAGACACTCAACAGCCTGAGCCACCCAGATGCCCCTAACCTTCATGTAAAAGGGAGACTTGGAAGGAATTTTGAAAACTTCCCAAGTTTCTCATAATTTGACTCCCCACAAATCACTGACAGGATGAATAAACTTTATAAAACACAGTTAAAGTCATTGAACAGTTAGTTAAATCAGTGTTTGGTATTATTGAGAAAGAAATTGTAGTAGGCAGAATTTTAAGATGACCCCCTAAGATTCTGGAGCCCTGGTGCACACACACTTTCTTCCAGTTACTCACTCAAACAGTAATCTCAGTGGTGTTGTGAAGCGATTTTGCACGTGTAGTTAGGGTCTCAAGTCAGTTGACCTTAAGATTATCCAGGTGGACTTGACCTAATCACATGAGCCCTCTAATTAGAAGCAGAGAATTCTCTCCCAATGATCACAGAAGAGAATGTCAGAGAGAGACACACTGGCTGGCCTGGAAGAAAGCAGACATCCACACAAAGTGCCTCCGGGGGCCACATGGCAAGGAATTTTGGGTGGCCCCTTGGAGCCCAGAGCAGTCCCCAGCCAATAGCTAGCAGGAAAAGGGAACCTCAGTCTGCCGACTGCAAGGAAATGAATTCTGCCAACTTCTGGTGAATTTGGAAGAGGACCACAAGCCTCAGAGGAGAACCACCGTCCTAGCAAACACTTTGATGTCAGCCTGGTGAGACCTGAGCAGCGAATCCAGTCACACCGTGCTCTCACCTACAGAACTGTGAGATAATAAACATTTGTTGTCTTTTTCAAGCCACTAAGTTTGTGATAATTTATATAGCAATAGGGGCGCCTGGGTGGCTCAGTCAGGTAAACATTCAGCTTCGGTTCAGGTCATGATCTAGCTGTTCACGAGTTCGAGCCCCATGTTGGGCTCTGTGCTGATGGCTCACAGTGTGGAGCCTGCTTGGGATTCTCTCTCTCCCTCTCCCTCTGTCCCTCCCCTGCTCACGCTCTATCCCCCCCTTCAAAAAACAAATAAACATTAAAAAATTTTTTTTAATTATATGGCAACAGAAAACAAATACAGAAACCATTTCTCTTTTCAACTGGTTGTATTGGAACTGTGTAGAAGCTGTCATTGTTGCCTTTTGGAGCAAGGATAGGTGGAAGTGAAAATTGTTATTTTTATTTATTCCATGACCCTGAATTGCATTAAGATAGGGCTATGTCCTAAAGAGCTTTGGAATGTCAAAGAATATGAAGTAGATAATAAAAATCCAACAGCAATGAGGAAACCACAGGGTATCACATCGGGTCTTGAGTTCCTTCAGCTATGGATGTTCAGCTGCAAGTCTAGATTTGGTCTTCAACCTGTGATGCATGGTGCAGAATTACAGGTAAATGATCAGTTAACAAGGCTGCTGGGGATGAAGCTTATTTATAGAAAGTTTTAAATAACAGACACTGTGATAAATCAACAGTGTAAACTTTGGCTGCATGCAAGGCACACCAGCAGGCACTATGAAGGCAGTATTGTTAGCATATTCTGCCCGGTGACAAAAAATACCTCTATGCAGGTATAAGTTGAATACTGTCTCTTCTCCTTCAGATTTATGCAGTAGGAGGCTATAGATATCAGAGATGGGCAAGCTATTTTTGGAAAGGACCAGCTTTTAGGCTTTGCAGGTCATGTGGCCCCTGTTATAACCACTCACCTCTACTGCTGTAGTGTAAAATCAGCCTTTGGTGATGTGAAAAGGAATAAGCATAACTACATTCCAATAAAACTTTATTTATGAACACAGGTAGTGGGCTGGATGTGGCCCAGGACTGTAGTACTTTGCAGACCCTGTTCTAGATGGGAGAGGAGGGCCTGAACTGGTGGCATTAGACCTGATGACCAATTGACTTTGAGCAGAAGAAGATGAGAAAATGACTGCAGACTTTGTAGTCTGGGAGGACAATGGTACCACTATCTGAGATGGGAACAAAGATGGAAGAAATGGAGGGCGGGCATGCACACACACACACGTGTGTGTTAGTGGGCTTCTGAAGAAAGTGCTTTGGGTATTGAAATAATAAATTTGAGGTGCCTTCAGAATATTTCCGTGGAAAAGTCTAGGAAGCAGTTAGAAGTATAAGGACAGAGAGAGAGAGAGAGAGAGAGAGAGAGAGAGAGAGAGAGAGATTTGGGTAATTTGGGAGCTGTCTTCATGGAGGTGATGTGTCTTGAAGCCATAGGTGTAGGTGAGATCACACATGGAGGGTTTGTAGAATGTGAACTAATGTATATAAAAGTACTCTTTAAACTGTAAGGCATTATACAAATAAAATATTTTTATTATTAAATGTGACAAACAGAAGCATAAAAGGCAGTAACAACCATTTTGTCTCAGAATCCCTGCTAGTTCCCAATTATTGCATTTTCATCCTGTGATGGCCTTTGAACAGCTCTTTTTACCTTCCCTTGCATACACATGGAGATTATAATGCATTAAACATTATGCATGTGTTGGCATAATGCCTCCCCCCCTAACAGATACTCTCAAATGTCTTTTGGTAGACATAAACTTTTAAGAGGACTGAGACAAAGACACAGAAATGCCACTTTGATATTAAGGTCCAATGCTTGGAGTTTTATTTAAATGAGGAGTGAGGCAGTGGGTTTAGGGATATCAATATTTAATCACTTACATGGTAAAAGAGACACAGAATGTAGGGACAGAATAAACCTAAGACATAATATCAAGTTAGAGTTGAGGAAGCCCTGAACTCTTGAAGTCTGTGGGGAAATCCTCTTTACTATGACCTCAAGGACACCAGTGCTGTCCCTTCTGCAGGCCTGACCTGCATTTCCAGGGCATTTCACTTATCCACTGCTGCTAAACAAATGATGCCCAAACCTAGTGTCTTAAAAAACAGAAACCCATGTTATCACGTTTCATAGTTTTGTGGGTCTGGAATTTCGCTGTGACTTGGCTGGGTGATTCTTCTGTTCCATAATGGAGATCACTTGCTGGTATTCAGCAGGTAGATGAGCTGGTCTGGGAGGTCCGAGACAGCTTCACTCACATGTCTGACACCGTGTTCAGGTGGCTGGAAGGCTGGGGTCAGCTGGGACTGGGGACCAGAAAACCTACATGTAGCCTCTTGAGCCTGGTGGCCTCAGGATAGTCAACTTTCTTATGTACTGGCTCAAGGTCCAAGAGTGACTGATCTGCTAAACAAGGTATATAGTGCATGGGCTCTCATGACCCCAGCCTGAAGTCACATGGTGTTACTTCTGTTATTCTATTGGTTGAAATTGTCATGAATCTTTGGTTCTGTCCGGATTTAAGGGGAGAGATGGTAAACCCCACCTGTAGATGGGAAGAGTGTCAAATAATTTGTGGCTATTTTTTTAAAAAACCACTACAAAGGCCATCTGGCAGAAAGATGTGCCTCCTTGATGACAGCTCAGATGATATGGATGCTAAGGAAGTGCTGCCCTCCTAGGCCCAGCATTTCTTGGAACGAGGAAGTTTCCGGCATGCCATGTGGGTTATGTATTCATCAGATGGATTCCCCTACCCAGAGGGTAGATCCTGAGACCTGGACGCAGGGGGTTTATTTTGGGAAGTGATCCCAGAGAACAGGAGCAGGGGACAGTGAAGGGTAAAACAGGGAAGGAAGAAACTCCAATCCCAGGGTACATGGTCAAGTTGGTCACTGCTGTGGGCTTCTGGGGCTCAGTCTTGCTGAGATCTTCTGAAGAGCTATGTGGTTGCACCTCAGAATTGTCTGTCTGAGGGGCAAAAGAAAAACACCCCAACTCCCACCTCCCATTGGCCAGGGGCTGCCCCACAGGATGTTGGCTTTCTCTTACTCCCAGCTCTACCCATGCTGTCTATGCCATGATGGTAGCCTATATTGTAGCATCAGACAGATCCTGGGCTAGACAGCCAGACACACGGTGAGCAGAACTGAGGTGCTGTCAAATTACACATGCAGGAAGCTGGTTGCCATAGCAACGGATGGGGTAAAAGGTGGGCTGGGAGAACGTGAGGTGGCCACAAGAGGTACCTGATATGCATGCCCATGCTTGAACTTCTCCATTAACTAAGCCAAACACACAGGCTTTCAAGCAAGGAGCTACACGGCATAAACAGATGTAGTAGAGCTTATTTCAGTTTTTCCCTTCCACTGGATTCCTGACTGAGACGGTGTGCAGCTGCCAGGAACACTCTCCTCAAGGCCCACGTCACCATTCTGGAATAGGTTACATCAGTAATCAATGAACTCCTCTTTTAAAAAAAAAAAAAAGGTTTGTACAGATCAGACTTTTCCTGGATCACGAACAAATAGCTCTAGCAAGGGCCACATCCTTATCCCATGGGAGAAACCAGGACTCAGTGTCTGGCCAGGTGTCCCCAAACAATGCCCCTGCCCTCAGCACTCCAGTGGACAGGAAAACACATTAAAACCATTAGCCTCCACTCTCTGGTCCCAAGAGGAGAGTCAACACCAATCATGGCTGGTGATGTTTATCATTGCTTCTGCTCCACAGTATCAGAGGACGACCCAGTGGATGGAAACGGAAAGAACAAGGTCAACGTAGTCTCAGAGGTCATTTTCAAGGCCCCTAGTGAGAAAGAGAAGTTCACCCTATTCTAAGTGAACCTGTGTGTGAAATCCACATTTCTATATAAAAGAAAGATGGTTCATCTCTTTACAAAAGGAGTCTCCAGGGGACTAATTTGCCTACTGAGCTCCCCTGGGGCATTTGATTTGTGGTTTCATTTTATTGAAAGTGGAGGCCTGCATGGCATGCTGTAATGGTTCTCAAAATGATTCTAGACTGTGGATATTTTGTTTCAATGAAAGCTTTTGTGAAAGTTCAGTAAATGAGTCAGATGGAAAACTGACGCTCAGCTTCAAACTGGGGATAGGCACCTGTAATTGCAGATTCTTCTCTCGACTTCTCTTCATCTCTCCGCTTTCCTTGACTCTTGTCAACACACCTTGTGTAGCTCCTAAGATCACAGTTTGTAAATCTCTGCTGTGTAGTAGAAGTCAGGGATGTGTCCTGCTGTCAGCACTAGCAAATTGGACAACCGTGGCTTAGAGAAATTGGGAGTCACTTTACCTTACTTATCAGGAGGTCTGGACGTGGGTGAGCACCATTGTTTCAGTCACCGTGGCTTTTTGTCTGTTTCTCCTATGCTTCCTCTATTGACTTGTTGCCTGATGGTCTCAAAAGAACTGTAGCATCTCTAAAGGTCACAGCTGAGTTCAAGGCAGAAAGAAAGTTGAAGGAGAAATTCTGTAAATTGCATTATAGCTGACACACAATGTTACATTAGTTTCAGGTGTACCACATAGTGAACAGACAAGTCTGTATGTCATGCTGTGCTTACCACAAATGTAGCCACCATCTGTCACCACACAATACCATTGCCTATATTCATTCCCCCGTGCTGTACATTTCAATCCTGTGACTTATTCATTTCATAACTGGAAAGTTATGTTGAAGAAAGAAAGTTGAAGGGAAAGTTTTTTTCTGCCTTCCGAGGGTCTATTTTTTGGGGGGAAGAGGGAGGTGACACATTACCGGATGCCTGTCCTTTAGACGTCATTAGCCAGAAATAGATCACAGGCTCATCATGGACCAATACCAACCAAATAGCATGAGAACCACTTAATCCAATAATAATTTATTTCCTGAGGCTAAGGAAAGGGACTTTCCCCTCTTAAATCACAGAATCTCTGCCTGTTTCTTGAACAAATCAGGGTTTTATTAGCTGGGAAGTGGAAATGGGGAAGGACAGTTGGATGAGCAATTGGATAGACAGCAAACTGTGTCTGTCACAGCCAATGAGCCTGGAGATCTGATTGTGAGTTCTAACTTGGCCACTTAACTTATTGTGATGCATTGGACACGCCACTTGACATGACCTGGCTGCAGTGACTTCATGTATAAATTGAGGAAAGCACCAAGTTTCCTTCTAGCTCCTGTTTTTTGGTTTTGTGCAATTTTAATAACTTCCTGAATGTTCATGGCTAAACCAAAACTTGTTTGTAATCGAAACAGATGCCCTAATGGAGCTGTTCTGGCTCTGAGAACCGGCTGCTTGTATTTTCAGGCAGTAAATTATGTGCTGTGGATTTCAAAAAAATTCCACTTCTTTCAACCTTGGAAGAAAAATCAGCTCTCTATTTCCTCCTCCCCCCATATAGTTAAATTTTATATTTGAATAGGACTGCCTTTTTCCATGTAATTCTTATTCAGTTTTTCTTAATAAAAAAAGAAGAAAAAAAATCAACCTTTCTATTTGGCACAAAGCTCCATCTAAGTAACAGGAAATTATTACCAGCCCTCTGATTGATTGTCCAATATAAAATAAGGTAGATGTCTTTTTAAATATATAATTGCAATCAGTGTTTGGCTGTATCAAGGATACAATTTTCACCAGTAGCTAACAAAAGTAAAGCTGAAGGTTCTGACTGGGTGATATGCTTGTGGTTCACACAGTGCCTGGCTTTTCGTAATTACTCAGTAAGTGTTTTTTGAACCAATGAATTATGATAAGGAGCATAAATGAGCCAGAATAGACTAGTGTAGAATTAATTCCTCAGAGTTAGATTTTCATAGTTTTAATATCCTTGACGTTACTAAGGAGGGCATTGGAAAACAGCATACTTAAAGCGATTGATAGTTTATATTATTTGTACATTAGTTGATGTACAAAAGGAAGTCAGAAATAGTGTGGCATGCCAACTCATTCACTGTCTATGAACTGAGTGTCCTCTAGATGCCAAGTGCTCTTCTAGGTAGCACAATACATGGTGAAAGAATGGTTCCTGCTTCTGTGGAGATTGCATTCCAATAGAGGAGACAGATGGTAAACAAGCAAACTCTATTTCAAGTAGTGATAAGCACTACAAAGAAAAGGAAACAAGATAATGTGATAGTTGGGGGGGGGGGGGGTGGGACGGGGAGGGAGGTTTGTGGTGAACAGCACCGAGTAGAGCAGTTCTGGAAGGCTTCTCTGAGGATTTGACTTGTGAGCTGAGACCAGAAGGGAGCTACCCATTGTGAAGATCTGAGGGAACAGTGTTCCGGACAGAGGGAACAGTAAGTGCAAATGCCCTTTGGTGGTATTGAGCATGATGCATTTAAACACAATTAAAGCCAGTGTGGCTCAAATGTAGTGAACTGGTTGGGGGAGAGTGGGAGGAGGTTAGTTGGGAAAGGTGGCCAAGGGGCAGCCTGTATACAATTTTGTAGAACAAGGATATTATTCTAACTGCAGTGAAAATCTATGTAAGGTTTTAGGCAGTGGAGGGACATGGTCTGCTTTAAGTTTTTGTGAGATCTTCTATCTACTGGATGGAGAATGGATTGATGGGGGCAAAACCAGAACCAAGGATATCAGTTCAAAGGCTATTGCCATAATGTAGGTGAGGGAAGATAATACCTTATGAACCAGGTGATGGAGAACAGTGCATAGATTTGAGATCTATGTTGGAAGAGGAGTCACTTGCTAATGACATGTACATGGGGGTTGGTGAGGGAATGAAAGGAATTAAGCATGGCTACTTGGTTTTAGGCTGAAGTGAGTGGCAGAAAGGGGTGACTTTTTTCCTAATGGAAGATGGAGGTGAGGAGAAGCACTTGGGGTGGGGTGGTGGTTGGCAGTCAGAAGTTCTGATTTGGAAATGTTAGATCTGAGCTGCTTTGCAGACATCTACACCTTGAAAGTCTACTTTGAAGCAGGGGCTTTACAAAGGAGTCATCTTAGGAATGCAACGGTTAAAGACAGAAGCCAAAGGAACAATTTTTAACAGACCCTCACTAACAGAATCTGCACAATGCTGTGCCTCCTGCAGCCTCTTTTCTTAAGTAGACAGAGATAACTCTTCCAATGTAATCTCCCTGATCAAGAAAAGAATTGAGAACACACATGTTTAAGACCTTCAGGATGGGCTTCCATAATCCCCTCTTCACCTTTTTCATCAGTCCAAGTGCTTACATCGGCAGAAAATCTAAGCAAATAGAGGCAACTTTGTAGAGAAATGAATTGTGGAGAAGTCTGCTAGGATTACCAAGATTAATGGAAAAGAAAAGAGCTGTCCTCAAATAAGCACAAGATGAAATACCAAATGATGCCAGGAACAAATCAAAAGAAAAAAAAATCCAAACCCTAGGGTTATGTTTTTATTTTAATAAAGTGGAAATATGTAGGCAGGAAATTATTTTAAAAAATTTTTTTAACTTGGTGAAGCTGTTCAAATAAAATCTACATACTTTTAATTATAAATTAAACAGGACTTTGGGCGTCTCTGAATTGGCAATCTGAGTTTTATGCTGTCGATGTGAGTAGAAAGTATGAGTGCTAGAATCTGCCGGGTTTGAGAACTCACAGGCCTCCATGAGGTGTCTTGAGGTGGTATTAAGGCAAAGTGACCCATGATACTCCTAAAATTTTAGAACATTAGAATTTTTTTAGAGTCCCTCAGTCTCTGGGTACGTTGCTAAAAATTCTGTTACGGCACATTTGATTCAGGCAAATGAATTGCTGCTCTCTTCTCCTGCCCTCCCTCTAGCCAGGTTCTAGAATGCACCCTTGAGAAGGGGCTACCTGCCAGCTGACTCACTTGGGTTCTTAGCTTTCTCTTCAAGAGAAAAAAAAATGCCACTACCGTACATAAAACCTATATATGTTCAAGATCTCCATAGGCCAGAGTGGATGGATGACCAGGCTGGCAGGCACTTGATTTTGATGGGCAGGCCTACGGAGATCTTGAACATATTTTATGTACAGTAATGGTATTTTTTTTAATTAAAAACTTTTAATTTAGTTTTCATTTTTATTTTTTGGCTTAACTTTAGAAATTTTACTTTAGAAATTCATATGTGTTATATGCTAAAAGTGTTAGAGTCCGGCAATGTACAGTTGACATTTTAACAACATGGGTTTGGACTACGTTGGGTCCCCTTATATGTGGATTTTTTCAATAAATACAGTATTGTCCTGTGAATGTATTTTCTCTCCCTTATGAGTTTGTCAATAACATTTTCTTTTCTGTAGCTTACTTTGTTATAAGAATATGGTATATAATGCATATAACGTACAAAACGTGTTAATTGACTGTTTATATTATTGATAAGGCTTCCAGTCAACAGTAGGCTATTAGTAGTGTTTTTTTTTTAATTGTGAGTGGTGATCCACTAATATGTCATGAAATGGATTTAGTGGTATTGACCAAGATATTAAAGAGTAAAATAAGATAAATAGAATAAAAGCATCGGTGTGCCTTACACACAGGAAGGGTATCGTTTTATGGAACTTCTTTTATAGATAGACCTATATGTCCTGGGTCATGGTGTGTAAATGTATTTTTTTTGCTCCAGGTTGTGGTTAAAAAGAAAGTTTGAGGAACACTGCCCCAGAGAGTAGGGACTGAGAATATGGCCTCTGCGGTTAGGAGGCTTGTAGAGAAGAATGTCCACTCCACACTTATCAGTTGCCTGACCATGGGTGAGTTTCACAACCTCTTTGAACTTCAGATTCCTCATCTGTAAAGTGGAGATAAAATTACATCCTGCCTCAAAGTGTTAAGTTTGTTGAGAGGATTAAGCCTTGAGTATAATGCCTGACACATAACTGTCCAAAAAATAGCAGCTATTACGGTCATCTGTGGAAATTGGTTACTAATTTGTGGTGGCTGGATGTGGCAGGAGAGTTGTAACGAAAATAATTTCCATGGGTCTGTTTCTGGTGTAGAAAATAAGTATGGTCCTGTTGCATTCTCCCTAATATTCACTATTGGTCTTCTCTCTGGAATGCCATCTGATACCTTATTTTGAAGCACTTGCTTGAAAATCAAGACTCCCTCGGGGCACCTGGGTGGCTCAGTCCGTTGAGCGTCCGACTTCAGCTCAGGTCATGATCTCACAGCTCGTGGGTTCAAGCCCTGCACTGGGCTCTGTGCTGACAGCTCAGGGGCTGGAGCCTGCTTTGGATTCTGTGACTGTCTCTCTCTGTTCCTCCCCTGCTCATGCTCTGTTTCTCTCTCTCTCTCTTTCTCTCTCTCAAAAATAAATAAACATTAAAAAAAAAATCAAGACTCCCTCAATAGGAACACAATTGTTAAGATTTTCAGGATAGCATAAATTGTACTTTGATCTCCATTCCCTGTCCCAAAGGAATGAGATTAGGAGTAGCGGATGCAGCGATTGGTATGGGTTGTACATTGCTGTGTCCCTCTTTCCCAGTGGAGTCTCTCCATGTGTTGAAGTCAGCCTTCTGCCTCTAAGAGTTAATGTCTCTCCTTCAGGATGTGCTTCCAGTATACTCATCCACACTAAGCTCTCCTATGGGTGCTTACCATGATTATTAGTAACTTATTTAGGGATGGCCTTTTAATATCATGGTTGCATTTAGTTGTTTTTCAACAGATTTATGAAGACATAATTTACATACCATAAGTTCACCCATTTTAATTGTACAGTTCAATGATTCTTGAATGGACAACTCAATGAATCTTGAATTTATGGTGGTAACTAACCGTCACCACAATCCAGTTTTAGAACATTTCCATCATCTCCAAAAGATCCCTGATGCCCATTTGTAAACCCTCCCATTCCCAGCCCTGGGGCAGCCATTGATCTATTCTCTGTCTTTATAGATTTACCTTTTCTGGCAGTCTTGTCAGAATGAAATCATACTGTGGTCTTTTGGGTCTGGCTTCTTTTATTTAGCATGTTTTTGAGGTTCAGCCATGTTGGAGCATGTATCAGTCCTTCCTTCCTTTTTATTGCCTGATAGCGTTCTTTGTATGGATACACATTTGTTTCTCCACTCCCACTGATAGATATGTGACTGTTTCTACCTTTTGGCTGTTATGAACAATGGTGCTATGAACATTCGTGTACAAGTCTTTGTATGGCTGTATGTTTTTATTTCTCTTGGGAGAAAACTACGAGTGGAATTTATGGGTCATATGCTCATATTATGTTTAGATTTTTAAAGAATTTGCCAAACTGTCTTCTAAAGTAGTTGTACCGTTTACATTCCCACCAGCAAAGTATGAGGGTTTAGTTTCTGTACATCCTTGTCAACACTTATTACTGTCTGGTCTTTTTGATGATAGCTACTCCAGTGGGTGTGAAGAGGTAGTTTATTGTAGTTATAGTTTGGATTTCATTAATGAATAATGCTGTTGAGCATGTTTGCAAGTATTTATTGGTCATTTATATATTTTCCTTGCTGAAATGTCTATTTAAATTGCCAAAATTTCAAGTGAGTTATTTGTCTTCTTATTGTGTAGTAAGAGTGCTTTATAGGTTCTGGATACAAATCCTTCAAGAGATATATGATTTGCAAATATTTCCTCTAAGTCTGTGGCTTATCTTTAAATTTTCTTAAATTTTTTATATTTGGGTATAGTTGACACACAATGTTATATTGGTTTCAGGTGTACAACACAGTGTGATTCAACTTCTCTATGCTTACAAGTGTGCCTTTGAAAGAACAAAGTTTTTAATTTTTATAAAGTGAAATTTATCAAGTGTTTTTTTTTTAATTCAAGCCCATAAAGATTTTCTTCTGAAGGTTTTAGACTTTTAACTCTTAAATTTAGGTCTAGGCGTGCCTGGGTGGCTCAGTTGGAAAGTGTCTGACTCTTGACTTCAGCTCAGGTCATGATCTCACAGTTCATGAGATTGAGCCCCACTTTGTGCTCTGTGCTGATAGCACAGAGCCTGCTTGGGATTCTCTCTCTCCCTCTCCCTGGGCCACTCCCCCACTCATGCACACACACTCTCTCTCTCTTTCATAATAAATAAACTTAAAACAATTTAGGTCTATGATGTATAGGTCTATGTTAACTTTTGTGGACAGTATGAGAGAAGTATCTAAATTCACCTTTTTTTCATGTGGATATCCAATTGTCCCAGAGTCATCTACTGAAAAGATTTTTGTTTCTCTCTCAAACTGCATTGATACCTTTGTAAAAAATTAATTGAGCATTTATGTAAGGATTTTATTTCTAGACTCTAAATTCTGTTCCATTAATCTATATGTCCACAGGGTCTTCATTACTGTAGTTTTGTAGTACAAGTTTTGAAATCAGGAAGTATAAGTCCTCTGACTTTGTTCTCCTTTTTCAAGATTATTTTGGCTATTCTTGGTCCCTTGCATTTTTATATACATGTTAGGATCAACCTCTCAATTTCTCTAAGAAAGGCACCTGGGAGTTTTTGACAGGAACTACACGAGATCTGTAGTCCAGTTTGGGGAGAGTTGCCATCTTATTAACATTGAGTCTTCCAATCTGTGAACATGGAATGTCTCTCCATGTATTCATATTTTCTTTAATTCCTCACCACAGTGTTTTATAGTTTTTAGTGTACAGACCACAGATTTGTCTTGTTACATTGATGCCTAAGCATTTTATTCTTTTTTTGATTTTTTTGATTTTAAAAAATTTTTTGATTACATTTCTTAATTTCATTTTCCAATTGTTCATTATGAGTACCTAGAAATAATTCGATTTTTGTATACTGATCTCGTATCATGCAATCTTGATCTCATTGATTAGTGCTAATAGTTTTTTTTAGTGGAGTCCTTGGTATTTTCTACATATTTGGTCATGTTATCTGAGAATAGACAGTGACATCAGTGATAATGGTGGAGTAAGGAACTCCAGAAAGTCTTCCCCTTCATAAAAGCTATGAAAAACATGGCAGAAACGGGCAGATATATCTTTTTCAGAACTCTGGAAACTAACCAAAAGCTTGCAGCACCCCAGGGAGTGCTTATTCAAGAAAAATGACTGAATATTGGCAAGAGTTTTGTGGCATTTTAGCTTACCCTGGTTTCATCCACCAGTCTCCGAATCTTGACAGCCCCAGCAGCAGTGGTGCTCCTGGCCCGCCTTGCCCAGGTAGAACTCCCTGTGTGTCGGAGCTGGGGGCTGGGCAATGCAACAGCCTTAGGCAAAAAACCACAGTAAACTCTCCCCATTCTTACTGAGATTTAATAGGTTTTTTGGGGGTATAAATGCTTATCAGTTTGTTTTTTGCCTTCGGTCAGTTTCCAGATTCCAGAAATGGTCACTTTTGACAATTTTGTCCAGTTTTATTGTGGCTTTGGGGGCGGAGGATTTACAGAGCTCCTCACTCAGTGATTCTGGAAGCCCTGCCCCATGGCCTTCCATAGTTAGGCTTGCCGCAGACCACACCCAGATTGGGAGGCTTCTCAGAACACAGCAGATTCAGGAGCACCTGGTTGGCTTCGTTGGTGGAGTGTCTGATTCCTGGTTTCAGCTCAGGTCATGATCTCACAGTTTTGTGGGTTCGAGCCCCGCATCGGGCTCTGCACAGACAGTGTGGAGCCTGCTTGGGATTCTCTCTCCCTCTCTGTCTGCCTCTCCCCCACTCACACTGTCTCTGTCTCTCTCAAATAAATAGATAGATAGATAGATAGATAGATAACTTAAAAAAAAAAGAACCTAGCTGATTCATATTCAGAGTAGTATCTGTATGTCTTGGGCAGGGCAAGGGTGGAGCAAGTTCCATTAATATGTCTCTTTGGTGTCTCATCAGCTTTCAAAGGATACTTATAAGGGGACTAAGCCTCCTGTATTCAGAGAGAGGATTAACAACCAGTGCCCCAGAAGTTTGCCACTGGCAAACGTGAAGGCTGGTGTGGATGGGGAGTCCACACACTATTTGAGGAATAGTCTTCAGGGTGGAGAACCAAGAAATGAGAGTGGGGAGGGGATGTTTTCCTTCATAAGACGTTAATTGTGGAAAATGTGCAGACGGAAAACCACCTATGGAGGAAACTTCCCGGTTCAAACACATTCCCAAGGGATGTGTTTCTCTTCCTCTTTCCATATTTATATAAGTTGTTCTGTGTCTGTTTGTCCATGGACACCCTTAATTAGAGACAGTGATGACTCTTACAGTATTGTGGCATCTCTGTGTGTGTGTTACAGGGAGTCCCTTCTCACCCACTGAAAGCTTCTTGGGGTACCAGAGTTGCAATATGCAAATGAAGCTTTTTGATGTGCATTTTCAATTAATCAATGCCTCTTACATAGAATAAATGGAATTAGTGTTTCTTCCTTCCCAGCCTGAATGCATAGGTTATAATGCTAATGAAGGTTGTTTTTTTTCGGATGTTGCTTCCACTTTCATGCACTACCTTTTGCTTATTTTACTAATTGTCTTGCAATAAGATGGTGTCTAAATTGGTCTAAAGGCATCATTCTAAATTTAAAAACAATGTTGAGAAGCAAAGTAATCCCCACAAGCGTGTGTCTTATGGATGAGGGTGAGTGTTTAACCAATTATTATGCCAGAATCATGTGCCCAACTGCAGAACAAATGCCCCAGGGGAGCATAACCCCATTTTTAAAAAGTAGATCTGTTTTTATTTTCCCTTTCTCTGTCTTCACCGGTGTTTTCAAGAGAAATGGGATTTTGCAGCTTTGGGGAGCCCTCGTCTATTCTGGGTAGTTATCAGTACCGGAAACTGGAGGAATTTAAGAAGAGAGTTCCAGCACTCTGTTCTAAAAAAAATACCATAGAAGCAGTGAGTTTTTGGTTTTTAATGGCCAGGCTCTGTCCATTTTGTGAGCAAATGTCATACTAAAAGACAGAAATACAGCTTAGAGACTAGCTTCAGAGGACAAATGGCAGGGGAGGTCCAGGCAGCTATAACTTAGTGCTTTAGTCATCTTTAATAGAAATGGAGTCTTGAGCCAAGCCTAATATATAATGTATCATAAAACATATGTCTGTCAGTCTCCCAGGTACGATAAATAGGGAAAACACAGACCTCAAAGGGAGGCCATGGCAGGCCTTGCAGAGGGGCTCAAATTACTTGGCTGGTTGTGGGGGTTGGAGGCTGTGGGGGAGGAATGATGTCATGTATATTTTTAGTGTTTCTAAGAAGTGACTGTCTCCATCCCTGTTCTGGTGGGTCGTAGAAAGGGAGGGGCTGGAGTTATAGATCTGCATGGGACAATTGAGAGGGGTGCCTGTCTTCCAGATGATTGAGCTCTTTTTATTTGGAGGGTAGGATGGCAGGGAAGAGGTGGACCGCATCTCGCTGCTGACATTTTACAGAATGTCCCCCACCTTTGCATCTTGGGGTTGCGTCATCCTTTTCTGCTGGGGAACAATGGCTCAGGGCACCCTGGTAAGAATGGCTGTCTCTGCCCCATGCGCCCATGCTCAAGAGCCTGAGTTACCCTCTCTCTCAGGGTGCCCTCAGCCACCATCTGAATTTCCTGCAGCCCCAAGTGTATTCTGTCCTCAGCTAGACGATCCTGCCTGGTAGATTCTTGTCTTTTCCCATTCCTGAGCCTACTTCTGTGAGTGCCAGTTCCACCTATGAGTTAAAAGTCATTGGGTATAACCTCTATGACTCAGTTTCCTAATTTGTATAATGGGAAGCATAAGGTATCTCTTTGCTATTCCAATACAGGTCTGCTGACTTCGACTCTAAAGCGCGTTCTATGGCTCAAAATGTCATCTCTGCTGTATTTTTCTAAATGACGTCCTCCCTCTCTTTTAAAAAGCCAATTGAAATAGTTCCCTACATGAAGTCCTTTCAAAATACATCGACCTGGCTCCATTCACTGCATTTATGCTAAGAATGCTCTATACTTCTGGAACTTTCTATCATTCTACCTCTCCTGTGTCTCAGCACGGAGGTGAGCATGTGCTCAAACGAACACATGTGCACACTCACACACAGCAGCACAGAGCATCCAGCGAGTGGCTCTTTATGTGATATATGATATGACTTGAAGTTGTCCTGGGACAAGAGTCTTTGCCCCAAAGCTGTGGGGAAAGCAGCCCTTTATCCAACTTGAACACTCATTCTTCTGATTCATGATGGTTTTTCCATGCATGTTCTGCTAGGAATTACTAAATTATCCCCTCAGACTTGGCAAGCATGGCCACAGGTAAGTTCGCTGGAAACTGGAGGTGGGTTGTTGTCAGGGGGTGAATAGGCATCTAGATCCAAGCTGACTCATGTGCCCGTGTTTCTCAGGATCAGCCCCATTCACACAGCTGTGTCTAGTTTTTTTCATATTTGATATTACAAATATTTACACAAATTCACATTTGCCCAGTTTCTCAGTGATTTTATTTTTTTGAATTTTTAAAAGATGTTTATTTTTGAGTGAGTGAGAGAGAGCGTCAGTTGGAGAGGGGCAGAAGGAGAGGGGGACAGAGGGTCTGGGCTCTGTGCTGACAGCAGAGAGCCAGATGTAGAGCTCGAATTCATGAACTATGAGATTATGACCCGAGCTGAAGTGGGATGCCCAACCAACTGAGTCACCCAGGGCCCCCTCTCAAAGATTTTAACCCCCGCTTCAGGGCCCGAGTCTCACCATACCCTTTTGCTGTCTCTTCTGCTATTATCTATAGGGATCTTTCTTTGGTAGAATGGCTTTACCTTTTGATCATGACCCAGTGTAAGAAATACATTTTATATTTCAACCCAGTACTTACATACACATACACAAATATGTAAGTTATTGAAACAAGGCTTTTCCAAAACTATACCAATCCTTCCTATATGCCAGTTCATTTTGATCTATTGTATTCTTTCTATCCCATTTCAAAATGATGCTCTTGACCCACTGTGATAAAATTGTTCACCAAACCCATCTCCTCTTCGGGGTACACAGCCAGTCTACATTTTCAAGCTTCCTTTGTGGTTTGATGTGGCCAAAGCACTGAATTCTAGCTAATAAAATGAGGTCAGGAATGATGTGTGCCTCTTTCAGGTCTGACCCATAACAACCTTCCATGTGGGAGCCACCAAGCCTTTTCCCCAGTCCACTGACCTGATGCAGGCAAATGTGATGATCTTAGAAGGCACATGTTTAAGATAGCAATGCCTCAAGATGGAGTGAGACTGAGCCCCAGCCCCTGAGTCTCTGGTTAGAACACCTATTTTGAACTTTATGTGAGGGACAAATAAGCTTCCTTTGTTTTTTAATGTTTATTTATTTATATTGTGATATATATAGAGAGAGATCATGAGTGCGAGCAGGGGAGGCACACACACACACACACACACACACACACACACACACACAGAGAGAGAGAGAGAGAGAGAGAGAGAGAGAGAGAGAGGAGAAAGAGAATCCCAAGCAGGGTCTGAGCTGTCAACACAGAGCCTGACGTGGGGCTCGATTTCACAAATCCTGAGATCATGACCTGAGCCGAAACCAAGTATTGGATGCTTAACTGAATGAGCGACCCAGGTGCCTCAGGCTTCTATTATTTTGAACCACTACGCATTTTGGGTTTATCACAGCAGGCTGCATTCTCCTAACTAATACAACCCCAATTAACCAACTACATATGTCATCCTTTTTAATTTAAAGTTTTCCAGGTAGAGACTTTCTATAGAACTCGACACCTCTTTGTTTCCCCTGGACCCACTAGACCCACAAAGCAGCACTCTGTAATTGTAGAAACCAAAGCACCAGAAACTGTTAAACAGATTGTTAGATGCAGTTGTCAGAATATATCTCTGACAAGTATTTGGGCCCGTGTTTGTAGGCCACCGGTACTTAACCTAATCGTCTTGTGCTCACAGCACAGCGTTTCTAAAAATGGCAACTATAGGTTGGGATAGTGAGAGATAACTTGATTAACAAGCATGGGGATTTCTTACTGTAGAATCTTGAATAGAGCGAAATTCCTGGCCAGGGATGCAAGAACAAGGGAAGGGATTTTGTTAGGGATGGTCAAAGCACAGCCTGTCCTTCCCCTTACTTGTAGTTTCTGAGACCCTTGGGGGTTTTACGGCCCCTGATTATTGCTCTGAAACTCTGCATAAACTCCTGGAATAAAATTAGCAAGAATGGCGGGGGGCACGCCTATGTGGCTCAGTCATTAAGCATCTGACTTCAGCTCAGGTCATGCATGATCTCACAGGTTCGTGAGTTCGAGTCCCACATCAGGTGAGCACAAGCTCTGCCTTGGGTGAGCAGGAACCCCTCTTCAGGTAAAAATACGAGCCCGCCTTCAGGTGAGCCCTGCTTCTCTCTTTCTTTCTCTCTCCCAATCTCTCTCTCTCTCTCTCTCTCTCCCTCTGCCCCTCCTGGGATTCTGTCTCTCTCTCTCCCCCCCTCACTCACTTGTGCCCTGTCTCTCTCTCAAAAAAAAAAAATTAGCACCAACAGGGAACAGACATCCTGCTAGGCACAAAGTCCTTCATGGCCCCCCAGGGAGGAAAGAATCAAGAAAAGAATCTACAGCCTTGTCGTTCTTCAACTTCCTCCCTATAGCCCTTAAGCTTCCCTCTACTTGTCTCCTTTCCTAGAACCCAAACTGAAAAAAGCCTGGTATTGCAAAACCACTTTGCTGGGCTTCTTACACAGTCATGACTTGAGAAAACTGGTTTATGTTTTCCACCTGTCACCTTCCTTCCCATCCTGCCAGGAGGGACACTAATAATGCCCCATCTCTGTAAGCTCTGAAACTTTTTATGTGCAGTCAGGGTTGAGAACCACGTTGGGAGCCTGCAGCCAGATCCAGTGCTTCTCAAACTCTCTGTGCCTATCAATCACCAGGAGATCTTTTAAAAAAAAAGTAGACTCTGTTCAACTAGGTCTGGGCTGGACCCAAGATTCTGCATTTCTAACATGCTTCCAGATGATACCTTTGCTGCTGACCCTGGGGGCCACACTTTGGGTAGCAAGGAGCCAGATGACCTGGTCAGATTGCTCTTCATCACTGGCCTGTACAGGCTGTCATCTGCCAGAATAAGGGGAGTCGGGAATCATTTGCTTCGTCTCATATTCATCAGGGGATCTAACTCCGTTCTGCCAGGCAGGCACCGTAAGGATTAACAACCATCTCCAGGCAAGGTAGGACACTTTTGCCACACTCTGACTCTTAATTGCTGGGTAGAATAAATAACCCCCTTATTAAACTGGGGGTTTATGTTCCATGACCCCCAGTGGATGGCTGAAACTGCAGATAGTAGCAGACCCTATTATATACTGTGTTTTGTCCTACGCAAACAGTCCCCAACTGACGGTGGTTTGATTTAAATGAGTTTTGGACTTTCAGAGGGTGTGAAAGTGATACATTAAGCTCTGGTCTTTTTCCAGGCTAGTGGTGTGGGATGTAATCCTCTCTCATGATGTTGGGCAGAGGCAGCAAGCTGCAGCTACCAGTCAACCCCGCGATCACAAGGGCAAATGATACAACCATTCTGTTTTTCACTTTCACTGCAGTATTCAGCAAATTACAGAAGATACACATTTTATTATTATTTTAGTTTTTTTTAAATGTTTATTTTTGAGTGACAGAGAGAGACAGAGCACAAGTGGGAGAGGAGCAGATTGAGAGAGGGACACAGAATTGGAAGCAGGCTCCAGGCTCCTCACTGTCAGCACAGAGCCCCACGCGGGGCTCGAACTCACGAGCTGTGAGATCATGACCTGAACCGAAGTCAGACGCTTTACCCACTGAGCCACCCAGGCACCCAAGAGATTAGCAACTCTTACTAAATAATAAAATAGAACAATTATAACAAGATACTGTAATACAAGTTATGTGAATGGGATCTCTCTCTCCAAATATCTTATTGTACTGTTTGTACTCTCACTTCTTGTGATGATGTGAGATGAAGTAACCTGAATGACACGGGCATTGTTGACATAGCCTTAGTTAAGCTACTGTTGACCTTTTCACAATAGTCAGAAGGAGGATCGTCTGCTTCTGGACCGCGGTTGACTGCAAGGTATCTGAAACTATGGAAAGTGAAACCGTGGATAAGGAGGGACTAGAATACTCAGGTTATGTGGTGATAGTTTTGAGATTTTTTGTTTCGCTGAACTTGTTTTTTATATGTAACCATTCCGAAACCTTTCTGAAAATTTTTCCTTTGAATGTTTCTTACTCTAACAAATAACCCACCCCAGTGAATATTTTATACCATGCTTTTATTGAAGAAATCCTACAACATTGGCATTGGAGGGGATCTTGAAACCCAGTTCACCCCCTACCCTGCATTTGAGGAGACTGGAGAAACTTCAGACTCATTCCTAGTGTTGAGGTGTAATCTTCAAAATGTTAAAAACATGACTCTCATATATATATAAAATATAGAATGAACACATATCAAGGATTTTATCCTCTCATTAATTAATGAGGGAACCAGCAAGATGGTGAGGCTGGCTCAAAGAATAGATATTTATATATAGTCAGTCAGAGGGATGCTGAAATGAATTTGCTAATAGAGACAAAGCTGGTAAATGTCTTATGAGACTGTAAAACTGAAACTTGAAAAGGGTCACCTTTTCTACTGGACAAAAATACACAAATTAAAATCTAACTTCACTGTCTTGGGGAGATAGGAAATGGCAAAGCCAAACACAAGCACATTCCCCTGTGCAATCAAATAATTCTTGGATGAGTCTGGTTAAAATGACAGCTAAGGGATAATGTAGTCATTCTTCTGCTTTGGTTCTGAGTTTTGGATAATTTTTCTTAATTCTAGACAGAACCTGAACCAGCATCAGGATCCCGGTACACTTTTAAACTTCCCTGGTCTTGGCAGATCAGCCAAGACATCACTTTTGGCAGCTGTTTTTAAGTTTTTCTCTCCCAAGACAATGATATCAGATGACAACCACATGTGTGACACATTCCCCTGGGCTTGCTCAGGGTTATCTGGGCACTCTAACACCACCCCTTTTCCTCTCACGAGAGAATGTATGTGCATATATGTGACCCTGATGTTGTTATGGGGATATATATGTTCATAGATATTCTTTTTTATTTAAGAAACTATTCTTACACGTTGCTACTCAAACTGTTATTAGTAAAAATAAATTTTCTCATGGCTTGCATCAAAACTGACTTCAATGCATTAGCATGGCGTGGCTTGAGAAACACTGATTGATGACAGCAAAGCTCCAACATGTTTTGCAAGAATCCTCTACTGCCCCAATGGCATGTTTGTTCTGTTTCTTTGCATCTTGCCTTGCTTTGTGCTGTGGAATCTCAAATTCTTTGCACTTGGCCTGACAGCAAGAAGTGCTGGAACATATGGAGTTTGAGACACATTGAGTCGTCCTTAATCATCTGCAGCTCAACAATCGCAGCACTGTGGTCACTAGGGACACGAGACCAGCTTCTAGTTCTTCACATTGTGTCTGTCAAGCCTGTATCTCAACTATCCGATGGGGATGTGGATGCATTTTTCAGACCCTTTGGGTCACATGTCTCTGTGGTTGCTCTCTGTTGAGATGAGGCACAGTCAGGCTCACAGTGTTTTCAGGATCATGGTGAGTACCTTTTCCTGGACATGTCCTGAAACTCAGGGAAGCCCTTCCCTGGCCATGTCTGTACTCTTCAACCTGGTCTCCCTGGCCATGGCTGATGGGGAGGTAGAAACCCAACCCCACTGGGCCAGTTGAGGCTCTCTCTCTCTCTTGGAAATTTGGACCTTGAAATAGAGAGAGACAGCACTGGAAAGGTGTTGACACCAAGTGCCTGTTGAGAAACTTGGTAAACACCTTCTCCCAAGGGCCCTCAGGCTACCCTGGGGTCTACCTCATGCGGTCAGCTAACACTTCATTTGATTCTGAAAGATGCGTGAAGAATTTTTTTATTAAATTTCACTCTACCTTTTGTTTTTGCCGTTAGTTTTGTCAAAGTTGGTTTCAGTTGCTTAAAAGTGAGAACACTTTGAGTAACAGAAGCCTCCCCAAAGTAATGATGTAGGTGGAGGCTGACCTGGCCTCAAGCTGACCTGGCCTTAAGACTCATCTAGTCTACTTCCTTTTGTTGTAGAAGAGAAAATCAAGGTTCGGAGAATTTTCATGGCTTATTCACAGTCACACTCATTTGGTAGTCCCCATCTTGGATGTCCAGCCCAGGGGAGCCTTCAGATCATTGCAAGTCCCACTAGCATCTGCCTGCTACCACATGACAGATGCCAAATGAGAACCGTCCAGCCAAGCTCTTCCCAAATTCCTGATCCAAATTCCCCTTCTACATTTCTGTGGTCCAAATAAATTATTGTTGCATGCCAATAAGTTTTGAGATTCTTATTCAGCCATAGTGATGGTAACTGTCTCCCCTTGATGCTCCTTCACTCTCTCTCTCCATTCTTCTATTTGTCCATCCAATTCCTCCATCCAGCCAGCATTTTAAAAGATATGACTCTCATGGAATTGGTGCCTTAAAGACAAATCAGTCCCTGTCCATGGCCTTGCAAAGTGTCCAGAGAATAGGGGAAGGGGAAAACCGGCACGAGTAAAACAGCTCAAACCATAGAAAACATAAAAGAGTGGCAAGAAGGCATGCACAGTAAGCTTTGGAAACTCCACATTAGGAGTGGCTAAATCTGACTGGCAAGTAACATAGCGAAGTTCCTGGCTCTCATGAGTGGACATCCCAAGGGAGGAGATAGTCAATAAAGGAATAAACAACTAACCAAGGGAATACATTGGCAAAGGGAGGATGGGGTGGAGTGGGTGAGGCTGCAGCATGGGAAGCCAATTATGAGACTGAGGTAAAGTCCGGATGAGAGAGGAAGAGGGAGAAGACTGGGTGAGGGAGAGCGGAGAGAGGCTGACAGGAGAGCCAAGCACCTGTATCAAAGTGGCTGTGTATCAAAGTGGCTGGCTGGATTGCGGGGCCCACAACATTTCTGGGCTCTTCCACCTTCTTGGTTGTAAGTCACTTTGCCCATCCAAGGGCCCACCCTTGGATTCTCCGTGGTGACCTCCATATCAAAACTTGCCTTTGGGAAAGATTCTAACAGAGTCATCCACATGAAGGTGTCTTTTTGTGGGACATCAGTTGTCTAACATTTAAACTAAAGGAGTGAAGCCATGAGGGCCAGAATGTCTAGAATTGACAAAAGGGGAGTTGTATATGACTTAAATCAGCTTGAGTCAAAAAGGGATGAATGCAGTAGGGCTACATAAAGAGCCATCTAAGACCCTCCCCCTCCCACCTCCTCTTTCTTCTCTGGGTTTCTTTGTCTTTTCTCCCTGCTTCTCTCTGTAGCTCTGAAACGTTTTTCTCTTTTTCAGGTTGAATGGCTTTTTTTTTTATGTCTCTGAGCACATGGGCCCAACATGGCACCCCCAAAGGGTGTCCTCGGCCCCAAAGTCTGTATCACCTTACACATCCATCCCCTGTAGCTAAGTACTGAAACAGCTGAGTCCTGCTTCCAAGTTTTGGTCAAGAGGCTGTAGCCCAGCTTGGATCCACCCTCCCCTAGTACACTGAGCTGTAGGAAAGTTTGGCCAATCAGGAAGAGGTTGTCGGTAGGTTATCTCTGAGTGGAGCCCTGCATGGAGAGGAGACAGTGGTCACCTCTACTGCACTAGAGGTGAGCTTCTGTGTGGAGGGCACCCTGCATGCAGATTCTACCTAATATCTGATTACCTATAAGGCCAAATTTGTCCTCAGGAACCATTCTGGACACTATCGGCAGCTATTGCTAGGAACATCCTCCCCTTAGCTACACTGTTCCAAAAGGAGATGAAAAGGATCTGTGACAGCTGGTGGTTTGTTTTTATTCTTTTAAGTCTCAGATAACTGTAGTTGTCTGTTAATTAGCCTCCAGGAAAGCCCTCCTTTGCTTTGCTTCCTGTGATGGACCGATGGGCATTTAAGCCTAGACATGGTGGCACCTTCACTGCATTTTTTCTTGCCCTGTTTTCCCAGAAGTTAAGGTCGAGGCAGCCCCTGTTGACTTGGTTGCTTCGATAAAGAAGAGAGTCTGGTACTTCTGAGAAAATCCTGCCCACTCAACCCCCAGAGAGGGGCAGGGCACTAGCCTGCATTGAGCTCCTATTATGTGCCAGGCACCGTGCTAGGAACCCTTCGGTCACCCTCCTCTATTGATCTCATAGTGATGATGTGATGCACAGCAGAGAGAAGTCCCATGAGGTGAGTGGGTTTGTAGCCACGTAACTTCTTACTTAGATATCACTTTTTTTTTTTCCTGTACATGGAATCATCACAGTTCCTCTCGTTTCTTGGAGCATGAAGTAAAGGCACAGGGCTACTGGAGGCCTTTTTTTTTTTTTTTTTTTTTTTAAGTAACACAGCACAACTGTATTAGAAAAGAACCCACCCTTAAAATCCTTTTGCACTTCTAAGCAGGGATGGTGTCCACGTGTGGGGGCTTTGCTGTGGGGGAGTTACTCTTTTGCAAAGGATGAGGGATCAGAAGAGAAACTTCAAATGAAACATCTAAACGTCTTTTGTTTGAACTTAAGTGTGCTTCCAAAGAGCTTTAACATGTTAGTACCTTGCCCCTTGGAATGGAAGAATTCCTTCAATTGGCTTTAAAGAGCAAATTGCACAGACATTCTCACATCGACTAAACATTGGTTAGTGGCTGTAACGAAATTTCTAGTCACTTCAGAGCCCTCAGGGATTGAACCCAAGTTTCCCATGCTGGGGAGCCTGCCAGGAGAAAGGCGAGCAGCCATTAATAGTAGATAGCTGAATTTATTGACCACCTCAATAGCACAAGGCACCTTATTTCGTTTTTCACAATGATCCTAAAATGTAAGCGGTGTTATTGTAACTTTAGGAAGAAGGGCACTCTAGATTCAGAAGTTAAATAACGTGCTCTGGAGGAGCATTAAAATGCAGAGCTGAAGGGTTGTGGATTCAAATACTGGTGTATGGCTTTTTAGGTGTGGGATCTTAGCCTCAGGTTTCTCATTAAATTTTATCAGTGCAAAAAGAGATGATAATGGTCAAAGCCACCTATGTTGGTTATGTTTGGGTGAGGTTGAAATAAGATCCTGTATGTTTGGCTCCTGCTCTGACTACCCCATAAGGCCAGGCAGCTCACAAGTGGCAAGCCTGGGACTTGACCCCAGGGCTGTTGGACTCACAGCTTGTGGCATTCTACGCTGCCTTCCATGGGGTGGGGGTGGGGGGATTTTGATTCCAAAATGAAGATCGACTGGGGTCAAGGAAAAAGTTTGGGGTTCAGAGTCAGCTAAGTTTGATTGATGAGTAACAATCCCCCGCTCCCCATATAGCCACACATACCTGTTTATTTGAGAACATGAGTGCATAGATTTAAAGAGAATTCTATTCGAATAGGGCAAGAAAAATCATACCCTGATGTGGAATGTATACTTATCGACAGATGTTAGTTTTGCTAGGCAATCTTTTTTTTCTTATTGTTTTTCTGTATAAATCAACTTCATTGAGGTATAATTTACATATAATAAAATGCCCCCATTTTAAGTTTGATGAGTTCTGACAAATGTATACAGCTGTGAAACCACCACGATAATTAAACTATGAAGCATTCCTATCATCCCAGAGAGTTCTCTCCTGCTTTTCTTTGTGGCCAATTTCCTTACTCCCAACCATAAGTCACCACTGACCTGCCTTCTGTCTCTATAGAATCTGACTGTTCTAGAATTTCATATAAATGAAGTCATACACTTTGTACTCTGGTTTCTGGTTTCTTTTGTTGAGCATAGTGTCAGAGATTCATCTGTGTTGTTTTGTTTATCAGCCGTTTATCCCTTTTTCTTGCCCTATAGTATATCCTTGTGTGCATACCCATACCTGTTAACCCATTCATCCTGACGGGCAATCATTCAGCAAAGGTTAAAGTCATACAGAACTACCTTAGCCCTGGGCAGCGAGGACTCCTCCCTTGACCGTGGGCTTTGGAGGACCTCCCTTTGTCCTTCCTTCAGACATGTCCTTCCTCATGAGGGGAAATGGCTGTGGGACCAAGGAGACATGGCCATCTGGAACCTTGCCTAAGTACCCAGAACCAGACAATCCCCTGCTAAAACGGCCCTGAATCTGCTGCCAGGCCTGCATAAGCCTTTCCCCTAGATCAGTCCTCCTGTGGGTGTATGGTGGCTATAGACTAACTGTATTCCCCTCAAATTCATATATTGAAATTTAATCGTCGATGTGTTGGGAGCTGGGGCTTTGGAGCGGTGACTAGGTCCTGAGGGTGAAGCCCTTATGAAAGGGATTAGTGCCTTCTACAAGAGGCCTCAGTGAGCACCCTGGTCCCTTCTACCACATGAGGACACAGTGAAAAGATGGCTGTCTATGAACCAAGAAGTGGGCTCTCACCAGACACCAAATGTGCCAGCGTCTTGATCTTGGCAGCCTCCAGAACTGTGAGAAATAAATTCATGTTGTTTATAAGCCACCCAGTCTATAGTATTCTCTTATAGCCACTGGAATGGACTAAGACAACAATGCTATACCCCCAAGCTTGAAGGCTGGTGGTCTGCGGGTGTGGGGAGGGCACATGGACCTTGGATGTGCAGGTTGAGTTGCCTGTGTTCATGCATGCAAGTCTCCTCATGGGAACATAAGCGGGGGCCTGCTGCAGGCTGAGAGCCTTGATTTGTATTCACTCCTCAGTCCACAAGTGTTAGGGGTGAGCCTGTGGCCATAGAAGCAGGAGAAGAAGGGAGAAAGAGATTCTTAAGAAGAAATAAAAATTATAAAGAGACAGAAAACCAATTTTAGAGGTCACAGAGCAGAGGGTTGTAGAATTAGACATGATTTTAGACTTCATGTTCTCTCATTCTTTAATTTCACAGATGAGGACCACTGAGGTCCAGAGAGGTTAAATGGCTTTTTCAAAGTTGCACAGCTAGTTAGAGGTAGAGCCAAGTTAAGAATTAAGAGTTTCTAGTTCCTAGGCCAGATTTCTTTTAATATATACAAGAGCAGGGGCACCTGGGTGGCTCAGCTGGTTAAGTGTCTGACTTTGGCTCATGTCACGATCTCGTGATTCGTGGATTTGAGCCCCTCGTGGGGGTCTGTGCTGGCAGTTCAGAGCTTAGAGCCTGTTTCAGATTCTCTCTCTTTGTCCCTCTCCCATTCACGCTCTGTCTCTCTCTCTCTCAAAAATAAATAAACATTAAGAATTTTTAAAAAATACATACAAGAGCAGTGGTCTTCAAACATTTTTGTTTGCATATCCCCTAAATTATTTTTGTTAAACTGTGAACTCCCTTCACTTATTTTGAGTTTCACTTCTGAAATATTTTTAATCATACCTTAAAAAAACTGCAAATGACATAATTTCCAGCATATTGCAAATATTGTCATTTTAAAATCAAATTGTTATGTCACACTTGGAAGTGGAATCTAAATACCGGAGCCATTTGCTGCTCATGAACATCCATTAAAAAAAAATACGTGAACAAGCTCTTAATAGAAATTTTATGTCATTTCTTTTTCCTCTTTGAACTTGAATTTTCTTTCTATTCTCCCCAAGAAATTGTCCTAATATACTTCATGCTTGAGAGGTTTTTATTTCTCGCTCTATTACATTTTCCTGCGCACACACGCACACACAGAAATTACACATCTCCATTTTCTGTGTCCTTTCATTCATTTATTAAACAAATATTTGTTGAGTGCTCATTATGTGCCAGACATCGGTCTAGATGCTGTTCTAGTAAACAAAACACAAACATCTCTGCTCCCATGGAACTTACTTTATTGCGAGAAGAGAAACCAGGCAAGGAAAGGAGATACATAATGTCAGATGGGAGGTGGTGTTGGGCATTTCAGTCCCTGAAAAGGTGACTTTTACACAAGAGCCAAAGGAAGTAAAGGCTCCAGTTATGTGAACATGAGGGAAGGAGCATGTTACACGGAGGAAATCGCTGGTGCAAAAACCCTGACACTGGACTGTGACTGTTATGTTTGGAGAAGAATCAGAGGGCCAGCATGGCTGGTGCTGGGAGATGGAGAATGGGGGCCCCTGGAGATGAGTTCAGAGGGCACGAGTAGTAAGATTACGTAGGGCCTTGTAGGATATGTTAAGTATTTTTAGCTTTGACTAACTGTGGAGGATTTTTATCAAAGAGATTATGTCATCTGACTTATTTTCACAAAACTTTTGTGGTAGCCATATTGAAAATAGACTGCAAGAAGGGAGTATGAGCCAAGGTATGGACAGCTTTTAGGGAAGGTGCTGGATGTCTTTCATTTGCTCTTCAGATCTACTCTCCACCTTTCTCTACCCTGCTTGCACCCTGGGAGGTTGATCTCTAAGGATTACATCAATGGGCTGTTTGTTTTCTGGCTTCCAGAGAGGAAGTTCAGCTAATAGGGACCAGTAGGAGATGAGAGGGAGGGAGGGGAATGAGACTGGGGCATTTATTCCATTTGTTTCACTGGTTCCCTCCCTAATGAATTACTGCAGGTTGGCTGTGTCCCTCTACCTAAGGTCATAACTCCTGTTGGGTAGTAGTGTTCCTCTTATAGCTACCATTTTGGGGTTCTGGTAACTGTCTTCTTCCATTGCTCCTTTAGGTCTAGAGGTAGCCATGGCATCCCCTTCATGTGAGTCCTTGGTGCTTCATCATCCCTTAACCCTGGCCACATGTTTGCCAACATAGCTCCTTAATTAAACTCTCTTTAGCCACCCTCATCGTGCCCTCTATTTCCTCTTGGGGCTCTGGCTCTTTCAGTTATCTATTGCTGGGTCAAAACCCACCCCAAAACGTCATGGCTTAAAACAATCAGAATCATTTATTTGCTCACGATTTTATAATTTGGGCAAGGCTTGGCAGGGATACCTCATCATCTTCACCCCATGTGGCCTGGGTAGCCGGGGCTGGAGGATTCACTTCCAGGATGGCTCACTCGTATGACTGGCAGTTTGGTGCTAGCTGTTGTCTAGGAGCTCAGCTGGGGCTGTCGGCCGGGGGCTTTGATTCTCCTCCAAGTGGGCTGTTAGGGCTTCCACACGGTGTGGAGGCTGGGTTCCAAGAGGCAGGAAGCAGAAGGTGCCAGCTTTCCTAAAGCCTAGGTCCGGAACTGGCACAGCATTGCTGCTTCTATGTGTAATTGGCTACAGTGGTCAGAGGCCAACGCCAGATTCAAGGGGGTAAAAAGGAGCACAATGAATCTATGGCCATCTTTAACACACCATGCCAACTGAGACAGGAGGCTGCTGCCATAATCCAGGAGGGAGACAATGATGGCTTGAACCAGGGTAAAAGAGGCTGGACCCTGCTTATAGTTTGAAGGCAGCTAACGGGGTTTGCTGACTGGAAGTGAGGTGTGAGAGAAAGAGAAGAGTTGTGCTAATCTGTGTCTTCTGAGAAGCAGATGCCCAAATGGAATTAAACATGTAAGGATTGTATTCATATTATTTCCAGTGTGAAAGGAAATCAGGAAGGAGCCAGAGAAAGCTGGGCCAGCCATCAGACTGTGATGGCAGTCTGATCCTGGATGGAAGGGAGAGGGAGAGAAGGTTGGACGGAGGTCCAAGGCCACCATGCAGTCTAAGGAAGTTTCAGCAAAGCCCTTGGAAAGTTCCTGAGCCAAAGTTGGCCAGCAGAGGAATCTTGTGTCTCCCAGGAAAGGGTCTGACTCAGTATCCCTGCCACACTCAATGATTGGTGGGGAGTAGTCCATGGAAGGGGTGGCCTCAATGCAAGTGCAATCATGGGTTCAAGCACAGCATGTGGGGTTCTCAATTACACTCCCTGTATAGGAGGTCTGTGAAGCACATTCTCATGGCTGCCTCAGAGGACAACCCTAAGGTTTTGACCTGCGCAGCTAAAAGGATAAGAAGCCTGTGGGAAGAGCTGCTTTGAGGAGGAATATCAGAAGTATGGCTTCAGACATGTTAAGTTTGAGATACCTATTGCACACCCAGTAGAAGTATCAAATAGGCAAATGGATAAACATGTCTAGATTTGGGGGGAGATGTTCATGTTACAGAGAGCAAATTATGGTCAGTAAGACTCTAAGTTAGCATCTTGTCTTGATGAAGCTAGCACGAAATTGATCAAAACAGCATAGATACCAAATCTTGGTAAGCAAAATGTCAATTACTAAGCATAAAAGGAAAATTTTATTGCACACACATCTTTTTATAAGACATACCTGTGAATGAATATTACTTATCACTAGGAAAAGCCAGATTTCAGAATCAACTGTGTTCCCATTTAAGAGCCCAGAAATCTTGCTCACAGAAAAACGCAGATCAGAGTAGAAAGAATTTTATTTACAGTAGCGTTGTTTGGTTCTCTAAACCCCTCCTGCATCCTCTGCCATGGATCCTGTAGTAGTAAACTATTATCAAAAATCACTTCTGGGGCACCTGGGTGGTTGAGTCAGTTAAGCGTCTGACTTCAGCTCAGGTCATGATCTCACGGTTCATGGGTTCAAACCCCACATCGGGCTCGGTGCTGACAGCTTAGAGCCTGGAGCCTGCTTCAGATTCTGTGTCTACTTCTTCCATTCACACTCTGTCTCTCTCTCTCAAAAATAAATACACACTTAAAAAAAATCCCTTCTGATTATCAGGTCTTCCTGCAGCTTTGGTGAAAGCAAAGAACTGGACACCACCTGGCTTGCAACAAGCTTCGTTACTGAATGATGAGAGTTATTTACTTTGTCAACACCAGCCCCAAATTTGAAATTGAACCTCAGTTTGATGCCTAAGACATTTTTACTGTCTGGGACAGTGCCCCAGTATAAGGTTCTGGAAGGATGAGAGGTGGGCCTCATTTCAGCAGAGTGGAAGAAGGGCAGCTGCAAAAAGGGAGGTAGCAAAGGTAGGTTTGCATGTCCTTAGGCAGATTTCGGTCTGAAACTTGAGTCCCTTGAAACCCTCTTGCATGCAGGGTGGAAAATCTTCTCATATTTTAGTTTGCACAGTAAGAAGCAGAGTGGTTGGGAAGGTCCTTGGATAAGGCACCAGGGTTTATTTAGAAGGCGACTGGAGCAGCCCTTCAAAGCATGTCAACATAGGGCCACTTTGGAGAGTTGATCTGAGAGGCCCTGAACTGGTGCAGGGGGAGGTCTGTCCCTCAGCCTGGAAGAAGGAGATTCTGTTTTCCTGGTGTCTCTGTGCTGAAGAATAAAAGCTCAGGCTTCAGCCAGGGCCAGAGTAAGGTGGGAAGGCTAGAAAAATCAAGAAACCAAACTGATATTGGTGCTGGGCAGGGGTGGGGGGGTGGCTCAACGTAGAAGATGGAGAGCTTTTAAGAACCTGAGCAACATGGGGTGCCTGGGTGGCTTGGTCGGTTAAGCTTCCGACTTCAGCTCAGGTCATGATCTCGCGGTCTGTGAGTTCGAGCCCTGTGTCGGGTTCTGTGCTGACAGCTCAGAGCCTGGAGCCTGCTTTAGATTATGATTCTTGCTCTTTCTCTGCCCCTTCTCTGCCCCTCCTCTGCTCATGCTCTGTGTCTCTTTCTCTCTCTCTCAAAAATAAATAAAACATTAAAGAAAAAAAAAACCTGAGCAATGAGGTATGCCACTTCAAGCCAGTTTCAAAGATTGGGGCTGTGTGTATGCAATGCGGGTGAATCTGAGTTTGGAACTGCCCTGAAAGGTTGCATGAGGAGAAAAGATAGTTAGGATGGGAGGTGGAAAAATTACTTAATCTTTAGAGCTCTGGCTCCTTAGGAGATCCCTTCTTGTTCCCTTCAGTGCCCTAAAGTTTCCCCCAGTGAAGGTGGCCTGGCACCTGCTAGGGAGCCACCCCAGCCCCATTCTCTCTTTCTTGGTGTTGTGGAGACATCACTGTGTTCAAGTCAGAAGACCAACGATAGACCTGCATCTGTCCTCCGCTAGCTGTGTGGTCTTCGGAAAGCTCTGTTCTGAGCCTGGGCTTCCTTAACTCGAAACTGGGAACGAAAATATTTGCTTCTGCTATTAAAAAAAAATTTTAGGGGCACTTGGGTGGCTCAGTCAGTTAAGCATCCAACTTCGGCTCAGGTCCGGATCTCACGGTTCTTGAGTTTGAGCCCTGCATCCGGCTGTCTGCTGTCAGCACGGAGCCTGCTTCAAATCCTCTGTCCTCTCCCCACCCCCGCCCTTCCCCTGCTTGTGCTTGCTAACTCTCTCTCAAAAATTAAAAACAAAACACATACAAAAAAGTTAACAGCGATTTTATTATTCTGCTGCTTTTTAATGTCTTAAAAATCAAAGGTAAATTTCTGCAAATGTGCTTTTCAAATCATAATGTTCTATAAAATCGAATTGCATGGGCAGTTCAATTCAGTATCAGTGAGTACTCCCTCTGTGCCGGGGACCATGGGTGGGGCAAGTTAGACACAGAATGTGAGGGCAGAAATGGCCTAGGGTGAGAGGCAGGAGCTGATAAGACTCAAGGGAAGAATAAGAGACACTGTGAAGCAACCTGGAGAAAAGTGGGATGAAGACCTTGCAGGCCGAGGCAGAGGACTGTGAATATTTAGGTTAGTTTAGGTTAGAATGTTTATTCTGTGCCCCCCCACCCCACCACTATTTGAAATTTTCTGGCCATGAGCAGTCATACACATATGTCCTTATACATTTCTCCAACTATTTTCTGAATATAAATAATATGAGATCAATGAACCAAAAGACCCTTTCTAGGCCTTTTAATTTATAATACTATATTACCCTCCAAAAAGTTGGGTCGCCATCTCCTGTAAAGAGTGTTGGCTTTATCACACCCTTCCCCGGAATCTACAATGATTTTTTTGTGCAAACATAACAAGATGATCATTTCTGATGATGGCGCTTGATCTGTGATTTACAATATGACCCCAAATTCTCTTTTTAATCTTGTTTCCATCTCAGACGTGGTAGAGAGTAATAGGGACACAGCTCTAGAGGAGGCTACTTTGGAATGAATCCTGCCTGGGTCTACCACTTTGTAGATGCAAAGGTGACTGAGCCTTTCCATGCTTCTGTTTCTTTTATCTCTGGGGGGAGTGATCCTATGAAAAATTTGGGGGAGGTTCATGTTTGGTTTTCAAATTTTTCTATGATGATTATACATTATGTGTGTTATAAAATGTTATTGGTTTATGTGATTAGTCTCTTTGGGGGGTCAATGTCTGCCATCAGGATAATGAATCTGCAGTGTCCTGGACAGAGTAGTTCAAGGTGGGGAAAGCAAGATGGGAAGGGCTGAGATGCTGGTGGTAACAGTGAGAAGGGAGAGTGTCAAGTATAAGAATGAATGGTGGGGAGCCTGGGTGTTTCAGTTGGTTGAGTGGGTGGCTTCGGCTCAGGTCACGATCTCACAGTTCATGAGTTTGAGCCCCGCATCTTGCTCAGTGCTGTCAGCAAAGAGCTTGCTTCAGATCCTCTGTCCCCCTCTCTCTCTGTACCCCCCCACTCTCTCTCTCTCAAAAATAAATAAAAACATTAAAGAAAAAGGAATGAGCAGTGGATGAAGGTGGTCTTGGGAAGGTAATGTACAACATGACAACAGTAGTTAACAATACTGTGTTGTACACTTGAAAGTTGTGAAAAGAATAGGTCTTAAAGGCTCTCATCACAAGAAAAAAATCTGTAACCATGTGAGGTGATGGATGTTAGCTAAGTTTATTGTGGTGATCATTTAGCAATATATACACATATACACCTTAAACTAGTACAGTGTTAGATGTCAATGATATCTCAATAAAACTGGAAAAAAATTTATACAACCTAGCTTAAGGAATGCATACTATTTATGTGTTACATTTTAAAAATAAGTGGAATGTAAGTTGAATACCATTGTTATTTATTTATTTAAAATTTTTAAAAATATTTATTTATTTTTGAGAGAGAGAGAGACAGAGTGTGAGCAGGGTAGGGGCAGAGAAAGAGGAGAAACAGAATCTGAAGCAGGTTTCAGGCCCAAACTCATGAACCGGAAGATTATGACCTGAGCTGAAGTTGGATACTTAGCCGACTGAGCCACCCAGGTGCCCTGAAAAATGTTTTTAAAATGAGAGAGAGTGGAAAAAAACATTTTTAAGTGAGGGCGTGGATGGGGTGGGAGGGGATGAGGTCAAGGTTCCCTTGCCAGTATGCTTGGGGCTTCCCTCTGTGCACTTTCCTTTCCAAGTCTGGGGGATGCTGAACTCCTCCACACTGACTCTGCCTGTGGGAAAAATGTTGGGCTTGTTCAGAATGCAAGGGAGCACTGGCTTTTATTGCTAGCTCACTGCACCATTGGTTTCATCCCAGCTTCAAAAATGTTCTTTTAATGGCAAATGCCATTTTGATGAGACCATCTCTTTCTTGTCCTCTCCCTTTCTTCTCCCCTGACTCTTCTTACCTCCTTTATTACTGTGTTGTTGGGTGTGTACCATGGGGAAACACCATGGCAGGTGCCATGGGGGTATATTAAAGAGACAACATGAACCTCACTCTTCAAAGGACACAGAACACCTCCAATCCCTCCTTGCTTCTTTTCCCAGAAGACTTTGGAAACCACATGACAAAGGAAGAAGAGAAGGAGTCCCCTGGTTGTTAGGGGACCTCCTGTCACATGCCAGGTAGTGTGCTAGACACTTGTACCTACATTTTCACATTTAATGCCCTCAACAGCCACAGGGGTGAGTATCATCCTTTCATTTGACAGGTGAGGAAATTGGCTCAGAGACTTTTGACAACTGGTGCAAGGCCATAAATGTAGAGGTTTGAAGACGAGTCTGTGTGGCTGATGTTTGACCCCACTCGGCCTTCAGTATCTTTCAATTTGTTGGCCAAGGGACTATGGGGACCCATGTTCATCCCTCTCCTGCTGTTTTGAGGGGCTCATTTTTAATTATTCTCAGAGGTAAGTAAGGGTTATGGAAGTGAAGTGATGAGCAGAACGCTTCCATGGGTTCCTGTAAGCTGTTGCCTTTGAAAGGAATCATACACATTCATCTGGGTCATGGAGGGCGATGTTGTCCTTGGACTGGCAGAAGTTTAGGAAGGGCTGAGAACTTTCTCAAGTGACTTCCTCTGTCAGAGTCTTTAGGGCCATGTTGATGATCTGACTGGATTACCTATGGCATGAGGAAAGCCAGACATGGTTCAGCAGGAAACCTAGTGTCCTAGCTTTCTGTGGAAAACCTTGGAAGCCATGTTGCTGTGGCAACTGTGGCTTCTGACTCCGCTTTTGGTGATAATGAGAAATGGATTGATGGGAGGGTGTTGTAGCTTAATGGAAGTTACCAGGTTCTAGGCTCACTTGGTCTTATCCATGACGTGGCTTCTTTCAGGTTTCTGTTGATTAGCCCTCTTGAGAACAGTGGAATCTTGCTACTCTGCAGCAGCCTGAAGTGTCTCCCAGGACAGCCTGGGAGTCTTGAGGTGGTGGTGGCTGCCATGAGAACTGCAGGCAGGCTCAGTCACACTGCACTCAGCACTTGGGGGCTTCAGAGAGCCCTGGTCCTACCACCTGATACCCCAAGAAGTTGTGTTTCTTGTTGAGGGAGAGGAGAACATTCTCCCTGGCTCTCAGCTCCCCAGGGGCTGACAGGGACTATTAAGGCCATACATCCCTTGGGTCCCTCCCAGAGGGGAGCTCCAGGAAGCTCTCCTGTCAGGATAGGTAGGAGGCTTCCCTCTGGGAGTTCATGACATCACATCCACACCTTATGCCTGATTTTATCTCATTAAGTTGAAATGATCTGCCACTGAGATTAAGGACAGATCATTAGAGGCAGGTAGGGGAGACTGTCCCTAGCACCTGGCATGGTGCCTGGGGCACAAGAGATGCTCTGCCATTGGAGGCCTGTTTGTTGAACAGAGAGGACTGCCCTCAGGGACTCAGGTTCTTTCTAGCTTCCAGATCTGCTTGTGTCCTCATGGCTGCAAGATGGCTGATCCATTCCTACCCTTCATCTCCACATTATAGGTAGGTAAGAAACACAAATGGAGAAAGAGGAAAGTACAACCTTTCTGCCAGAAGTCCCTGGCAGATCAGTATTGTATGGCTATCTCTAGGCAGCAAGGGAGTCTGGGAAGGTATGTGTTCTCACCTGGGCTTCTTGTCCTCTTAAACAAAATTAAGGTTCTTTTAGTCTGTAGGAGAGCTTATTAGTTTCCTAAGGCTGCCATAACAAAGCACAAACTGGGTGGATTAAACTACAGAAATTTATTGTTTCTGAGTTCTGGAGGCCAGAAGTCCAAGATCAAGATGTTGGCAGGGTGGATTCCTTTTGAGGGCTGTGGGAGGTAACCTGTTCTGTTTCTCTTGTAGCTTCTAGTGGTCTGTTGGAAACCTTTGGATTCCTTGACTTGTTCTTTGGCATCACCTTGACCTCTGTCTTCATCTTCACATGGTGTTCTCCCTGTGTGCACATCTGTGTCCAAATTTCCCATTTTCGTAAGGACATCAGTCATATTGGATTAGGTGGATTGGGCCTAGTCTAATGACCTCATCTTATCTTGATCATCTGCAGAGACCCTACTTTCAAATCAAGTCACATTCACAGGTATTGGGGGCTAGGATTTCAACACCCTTTTGGGGAACATAGTTTAACCTATAATAGGCAGTTTTCAAATATGGCTTCCAAGTTCTTCAACACTCCTCCTGTCAAGAGGTGAGGTCTGTGCTTCCCCGCCTTAAATCTGATTGCTTGTGTTTGTGTTGATTATTAGAATATGGTAGAAGTGACTTCAAAACTAGGTCATAGAAGGCCTTGCAGCCCCCTTTTGGCTCTCTCAGGATGCTCTAGAAGAAGCCAGTCACCACGGTAGAAGTCTGGCCATCCTGGAGAGGCTATGAATAAGAGCTCCAATCTTTGGTCCCAGCTGAGCTTCTGGCCAACAGCTGGCATTAATGCTTGCTCGGTGCATGCGCCATCTTGGACATCTGGCCCATTTGAGCCTTCAGATGACTAAAACCTCAGTTGGCTTCTGACTGCAACCATGTCAGAGGCTCCAAACAAGAACTGCTCAGACAAACCCTTCCTGAATTATTGACTCACAGAATCATGAACAAAATCAAACTATTGTTTTTTAGGCCCCTAAATTTGGTAAGTTGTTGTCCAGCACTAGAAAACTATAATAATCAACAAGAAGAAGAAAATGAATATTGGTCAGCCAATAAGAGCACTGGGAGCTCCAAGACTCAGGGAGAATCATCACCAGGAGGATGGCCTTTATGGAGCCCCTCATCAGAGGTCCTGTGTTTCTAGGTTTCCATGGAAGTTGGGTGATGTTCCTTCGTGCTGAGACACCCAGTTGAGACAAACCTACATTTGAGTGTCCCAAATGGTGGCATCATCGGAATGTTCAAGGAATCATTTTTGGGGGGAGAAATTCTACCAGGGATTATTGCTGTTGACTGTTGTAATGAAGCCAGTGATCCCTGGCTTGCCCTACCTGCTGCTTTGCCTGACCCAGGGTACATTGTCACTGGCGAACACAGTGCTAGCTTCTGTTTCACTGAGAGGTAGGTCCTCCCTTCCCCATTTTATAAGCAAAGGCTCCATGGGTAGCATGTTCCTGGTAGACCCTGACTTCTACACCATCATTTTTACTTTCCTGGTTTATTCTGGGGGCCCCAGAGCCAGACTCTGCCTCTCAAATGATGGGTAAAAGTAAGAGCTTGTCTTGGAAGAGAATTTTTGGAACCTGCTGAGCTCATTCTGTGCTGACCAGCTTACCTGTGGGTGTGGGCAACTGTTATTGGTGTCCAAGTTCCACCGCATTTCTGTCCATGTGGCTGTCCTTTTCTGTGTGCTCTCCTAGGTCTCAGGGCTCATCATTTCTCTTGTATCTCTTATTCATACTGTGTCTAAGCCAAATCCTTGCTTTGCTTGACCTTTATTCTATTCTCCCTGACTTCTTCATATTTAAGTTCATGCTTTAATCAATTTCCCCAACAGCGGTTGCCAAGCAACTTCCCTTCCCTTCTATAGGTTTCTCCTAAAATCCCATCTGTTTCATCAAACCCTTTGCTCAGCTGCACTGCTGATCTTGAGTTTTTGTTCACGCTGTATTGAAACTATAGATTATAAACCAAAGGGATGCTACATAGCAGGACACAGAGTGGTTAGGGCACAGGCTTTGGTTGTCAGAGAAGCCTGGGTTCAGATTCTGGTTCTGCCACATATGAACTGTGTGACACTGAGCAAGTTCTTTCACTTTCCAAACCTCAGTTTCTTCATCTGTAAAATGGGTGTCGCAAATTGTATTTTCTAAAGATGGCTGCCACAATTCCTCCCATCCCACATTTTTTTCTCAGAAGCTGGGATGGAAGTTCTGGCCTTTGAATCTGGATGTTTGCGACTTGCTTGTAACCAACTGAGTGCAGTGGAAATAATGCCACATGACTTCAGAGGGCAGGTCAGAAAAGGTGATGCAACCTTATTGCCTCACTTGCTAGAACTCACACTGGAGCCATGAGCTGCCGTTAAGCTGTCTGGCTGCCTAGAACCCACCAGGCTGTGAGGAAACCCAAATGAACTCATGTGAGAAACAATACTGAGAAGCTCCAAAAGTACAGTCAATCCTCACTATATGTGAATTTTGTATTGGTGAATCTCCTTCGTTGCCATAATTTGTGTGTAAACCCCCATCAGTACTTGCAGTGCTTTTGTGGCCATTTGGGGACATGCACATAGTGGCAAATACTTGAGTCTCACCATACACACATTCCCAGCTGGGGTCCAACAAGGAGATGCTCTGCTTTCTTGTTTCAGCTCTCATACTGTAAACAAATGTCCTTTTTGTGGTCTATTTAGTTTCCATGTGTGTGGTTTTTTTTTTTTTGGCATTTTTGTGCTTTTGGTTGGTGATTTGCTATTTAAAATGGCCTTCAAGTGCAATGCTGAAGGGCTGTCTAGTGTTCCTTAGTGCAAGAAGTCTGTGCTGTGCCTTATGGAGAAAATACATGTGTTAGATAAGCTTCCATCAGGCGTGAGTTATAGAGCTGTTGGCTGCGAGTTCAATGTTAATGAACCAACGATATATATCAAATAAGGTGTCTTTAAGCAGGAACACACATAAAACCAAGGTACTGTATTGATCGGTTGTTGAAAACATTGTGACCAAGAGGCTTGCAGGAGCCTAACCCTGAATTTCCCTCAGGAGCAATGGTTCAACTTTTGCTAATTTAGTGTTCCCAGTGACTTTATAGAACATAACTACCGCCAGTAATGAGAATTGACTGTACATGAACAGAGTGGATGCCCAGTCAGCCCCCAGCTGCTGCAGACTCCTACAGTTCCAGCTTCACTCACTGTGTGACCGTGGCTGCATGAATGACCCCATGCAGACAGCCCAAGAGAGCCCGCCAAATTCCTGACCCTGAGAAACTGAGATATAATCAGCTTGTTTTTAAAGAAAAGTATCTTTAATATCTTGTTATCATTTTATATTTATAATTCTTATATGATTATTTGTTTATATGTAAAAATATTTTTTATTTATTTTGAGAGAGAGTGTGTGTGCACATGAGCAGTGGGGGAGGGGCAGAGAGAGAGGGAGACAGAATCCCAAGCAGGCTCCCCACTGTCAGCGCAGAGCCCAATGTGGGGCTTGAAATCATGAACCACGAGATCATGACCCGAGCTGAGATCAAGAGTCAGATGCTTAACTGACTAAGCCACCCAGGTGCCCCCCAAAATGTTGTTTTATGCCTCAACAGTCACTAGGATAATGGGGTAAACAATGCATTCCTCACAAGCTTGGCGAGAAGATTAAATGAAATGGTGTACCTGATGTTGAAGGGATTAAATGTTTTTATTAAGTTCCAGGCACTACACTACTGTTGATATTAGGAGTCCTCTCTGTGTTAGCCTTTATTTTATAAAACACAGATTACTAGGCTGGAAAGAGACTTTAAAGATCACCCAGGCTAATCCCTGTATTTTCAGGTGTGAAATCAGAGGCCCAGAGAGGGGAAATCGTCTGCATCTCACAGAAAGTTGACGATGGCGTAGTATAAATGAGAAGTAAGGTTCTATCTCTATGCTGAATAGAAAAACCTTGTAACTGTTTCCTTGCATGTTTCAATTACAGATGTAACTTAGTCATTGAAAAAGCAAAGCAGAATATGACTCAAATATAGAGAGGCCTTGAATTTTAACTCACCTTTTTAGTCTTAGAATCAAAGGTGAGAGGATCTTTTATTATTGATCTTCACAAAAGAGGGTTGTTTGGAGGGGTAGAAAGTGTGCCCTCGGATATGCCTCAGTAGATACCGATGTTATTATTGATTTTTCATTAAGTACCTTAATGAGGGCTTGGTTTTTGCGTGGTAGCTTCTAGCACATAATGACAGGCTAAGGCATTGGCTGCTGGGAGGGTAAGGGGGTGAGGGAGGTGATGATGTCAGTAGCCATGGCCTTAAAAACTCTTGATATCAGATCCTGTTGATAGTAATGGGACAGTGGTCTTAATTTCTGTCATATACTAGAAAACAAGACATTTCTAGGGTGGTTCGGAAGCTAATTTTTGTTCTGTATTTTCTGGATAATAAAGTGTCATCTTTTTGAAAAATGTTTATTATTGAGAGAGAGAGAGGAGTGAGAGAGCAAGTGGGGGAGGTGCAGAGAGAGAAGGGACAGAGAATCCGAAGTGGGCTCTGTGCTGACAGCAGAGAGACCGATGTGGGGCTTGAACTCACGAACAATGAGATCAATACCTGAGCCAAAGTCAGACACTTAACGGACCGAACCACCCAGGCACCCTGATAAAGTGTCATCTTGGATGACACAACAGAAACTCAACAAAAACCTATGAATATTTGTGCCTGTGGGCTCTCAGCCAGGTTGGTGGGTAGGGAGGGAGAGATATTCATAGGACCCACAGTCTAGAATTAAGGAATTCCAGGAGCCAGAAAGAAAACCAGAAACTCGGGGTCAGCAAAGGTGAGGATTCATTTACCCTTGCAAATTTTTTTACAAAATATCTGTCCCTTTTAGCTGCACTTTGGCCAATAAATGTATACCTTAACCTGGTGCATTTACTACTGAATTTTCTCTTGTTACATACATAACTGGCATAATCTATCATTTTGAGAAGAAAATTTTAACAGACTATAATTTCAAAGTAACGGAATGCCATTTTGGATGAACTTAGAAAGTACCAAAGCCAAATGCAAAATCAACCCAGTAACTTGGCCCTGTATTTTTTCAGTCTCTAAAGACTCGGACCGCCCTCTGAAGGGCTTTAGGATGGTCCTCCAGGGGTTCCCGTGTTTGTCTCTGGCCATACAGCCCTGGGTTCACATACAGACCAGTGGCTGCTTTTGCCCCACTTCCTTGCCCTCTGCTGAGAATTTTCTTTTCCTTCTATGTCTTGGGTATGGGGACCCTGCCACTGTTGTATACCAGAACTTAAATTTGCTCCCTAGCAATTAATGAAAGACAGGTCACATCTCTTTCCTCTGATCCTTTACATGATGATTTTACAGTTTAAATATCAGAGAGAAAATCCTCTGAAAGAGACAAGACGAGGGGCGCCCGGGTGGCTCAGTTGGTTAAGCGTCTGACTCTTGATTTCGGCTCAGGTCATGATGTCACAGTTCGTGGGATTGAGGCCCACATCAGGCTCTGCACTGACAGAGTGGAGCCTACTTGGGATTCCCTCTCTTTTTCCCTCTCTCTCTGCCCCTCCACTGCTTGCACTCTCTCTCTCTCTCTTTCTTAAAATAAATAAATAAACAATAAAAAAAAAGAGAGAAGATGAGTGCAGGTCTGTAAGCCACTAGATAATATATCAGTCATTATAAGTTAATTAATAATTCAACAGATATTTGTTTTGTAACTCCAAAAGAGGGAATGCATCCACCAGAGGACAAGTCGGTTCCCTCATGGACATGTCACTTGGGCTGACAATTGTTTTCCTCCAAGCATTGTCTAGGGCAGAGGCTGCCCTATCCTGTTGGGTCCTGGGAGCAAGTAGATCCTGTTTGTGCAGATAGATGCACCAGACACTCTTAACTTCATGGCACCCATCAGTGATTCCTCCACCCAAAGCCCTTGCCTGAATTTATGTCCAATGAACAAACTGTTGATTCCAATCTGTTTCCCATGCAGATTTCTTCTATGGAGAGAATGCAGTAGTGTAAGTGTCCAGCCCCACCTGTGGACAAAAATATCTGTAATTATTGTAGTTGTAATTTACTGATTGTAAATCAGTAATCTGGCATTCCTATTTTGCTATCAGTCTCACTGAAAAATGTGGTTACGGCAGTCTGTCCTGGAAAGACAAATCCACAAACTCTTTCTGGAGGTGCCATTGAAAGTTTTGGGTCAAAGGGAGGTGAAGTAAAACAACTTTGGGAGTTCATATGCACTGACTAAGGACCTGGTGGTGTTAGAAAGCTCAACAAATGCTTGACGTGTGCGTGTGTGTGTGTGTGCGCGTGCGCTTGCACATGGAGGTACCTGTGTGTGGGGGACTGTGGGTGGGGACAGACATACAGGCCCACCTTTGTAAGCCCTAGCTCAGTTTTTCAAAGTATAGTACTGATCTATTGAATCAAAATCTTTGGGTGGCGGTGGGGGAGGGGTTGTCCCAGGATCAATGGTCTCAACAAGCTTCCAGGTGATTCTGATACTCACTCAAGTTTAAGAACCATGACTCTGGTCTGTGTTATCTTTATACAATTCTCTCTCCCTCCATATCAGTAGCATAAATAATTAGTGAAAGCATAACATTATGTGTCTAAATCTGGTTCAACACATTGAACTTCCTCTCGTTTCTGTAGCTGAGAGAAACAGAGCTCCCTCAAGAAATGAATTTCCATGAACTCACCCCACAGCCACCAAATAAACCTGTTTTTAAAACATTTCAGCACCTTTGCTCAAATATCATTAGGTAATTAAGTAATTTGGGGGAACAAGTATTGAGGCAAAGGAGGACAAACCATAAATGTGAGGTTTAAAAAGGCATTCGAGGGGCGCCTGGGTGGCTCAGTTAGTTAAGTGTCCGACTCTTGACTTCAGCTCAGCTCATGATCTCATGGTTCATGGGTTTGAGCCCCACACTGGGCTCTGCACTGGCAGTACAGAGCCTGCTTGGGATTCTCTGTCTCCCTCTCTCTCTCTCTCTGCCTCTCTCCTGCTCACTCTCTCTCTCAAAATAAGTAAATAAACATTTAAAAAAATAAAAAAAATAAGACATTCAAGTATTTTATTCTCATAAATAGGATTATTGTGTTCTTAAACAATTGTTAAGTAAATAAGCATTTACTTAGCACATACCATATTCTTGGCACCAAAGACTGTCTGAAAAATTTGAATGAGGCAACCTTCTCTTTCTAGCTTTCTAGAAGGCATCCTTCTTTGCACACCTGGTCTTGGCTCCAAGGCTCTCATGCTGGTCCCTGATGACTCAGACTCGGTGAGGGAACAGGCTGTGGGGCCAGCTTAGCTTTCTCTCATCAAAACTTACCTGTGTTGGATGTCATTCTCATCCAGTCCTGAGCCAGTTGTCTCTCTGGAAAGCAATCTAACTTATCCATGGTGAAGTGTTGCCAAAGGATCGTAGATTCAAGTGTCACTGAGGACCCTTGAAGGCCTAATCTGTCAAATCAGGTAAAATGCATTTCTGATGATGGAGTCCAAGGCATCATAGAAGGGAAGGTGGGAGGGAATATTTGGGCATGCACACCTTCCTGGGATTCCTAAAATTGTACCATGAAATAAACTATTTTTATTCTTATTAATTTTTGAAAAAATTTAACATTTATTTATTATTATTTTTTGAGACAGAGAGAGACGCATGAGCATGGGAGGGGCAGAGACAGAGAAAGGGAGACACAGAATCTGAAGCAGGCTCCAGGCTCTGGGCTGTCACCACAGAGCCCAACATGGGGCTTGAACTCATGACTGTGAGATCACGACCTGAGCCAAAATCAGATGCTTAACCATCTGAGCCACCCAGGTGCCCCTATTCTTATTAATTTTAAGGACGGTTTTGCTCAAAGCTGAGGTTTGAAGGGATAGTATAAAGGTATTCAATAGAACCAAAGATCCAACGTTGAGTATAATAGGTGACAAAAACTCCCATGTTCCAAAGAACATACACAAAAGTCATTAAAATTTAATGAAAGCCATCCAGAGCCTATAACCCCCAGCAGTGTATTTAAGATGAGACTAGAAATTCAAGAAGGTGATTTAAGGGAGTGGCAAGTGCTTGGCTTTTCTCCAGTCCTCCTAGTGTTTCCTTGGGATGGAGCAGAGCACAGTGATGCCACTCCTGGGAGAAATTTACATGCCTCCCTTGGAATTTAGGGGTGCTCGGGATCGAAGAGACTGATGCCTGCTTCTCACCTGGAGAAGTCTGAAGAAACAGGCTGGCTGGACAAGAATAGTCCAAGGGTAGGGGAATGAGATGGCTATACTCTAATCACTTAGTGGGCCAGGATGCAGTTTCTGGGGGCCAACAGGACTGTGGGCAAGGTAGCCAGCATCATCTTTCAAGGACTGTGCCCAAGAGGGTGACGTGTTGGGGCAAGGGGATTCCAGAAGTAAGAGGCTTCAGGATTTCTTTTGGGTTGAAAAGCTCATGGGGTCAGAACTGGTCAGCCAGAGTGTATGTTATCAGAGCCAGGAGACTGTCACCCAGAGGTCCCTGTGGAATATCCAAGGGCCCAAAGGTCCCATCCCTCTTGCATCTGCAGCCCATAGAAGAGCTTGCACTTTGGTGACCGCCATGACAGAGACACACTAAAATAGCATCATTGACTTGACATTGTTACCTCTTTCCTATAATCTTTTCTCTATTCCAGAGAAGCAAGCAGAAGTGTGCAAGAAGAGGGAGCATGTCAGCCTGGGTTCAATGAGAGGAGTAGAATTACTACCAGTGAAATACTATGATAGATTTATTACAGGGAATAGCCCTTTGCATCCTATGGAAGCTGATGGAGAAATCTATGAGAGACTGTTGGCTCTATGTCTGGTATTGGGGCCAATGACTCTATAGGTCAGCAAGGCCAGCTAGTCAGGAAGGGAAGTTGGGTGCACATTAGAACAAATGAGGACAAACTGGTAAGGATGGCCTTTGGGAAAAGCTGGGGCCATCCGCTACAGGGCTGTCTGACCCAGGCCCTCGGGGAGCAGAAGAGGGAGACCCAGTGGGGGCTGGAGGGGCTTCAGGCCTGGGTGCCGTCCACACCAACAAGGTGAGCCAGCAATGCATGTGAGTTTGCTCTAGGGCCTGGCACCCTATTCCCACCTTCAGAGCATAAAAATGGTGCCTTTTCACTTCCCACTTGTGCAAATTTCTCTTGTGCTCCCCATAACTCATGGCAGGGAATTCTGGGAAACATAGTTCCAGCTTAGTTAAGTGGTTGCACCACACAGTAGAGTGGAAAGAACGGTTACTCAACTTTTCTTACTCAACTTTTTGGTTCTCTGAGCCTGGTTGGTCAGGCCTGAGCCAGGGGAAGGGGAAGCTTTGGATTCGATATGAGATTAAGTATTGACCTAGACTGGATTTTTAAATACCAAAATAGGGCTTGTTCTTAAAGGAACTAAAAGTCAGGAGATTTATCTAAGATGTTTTCAAGAGGCCGGGAAACTGGTTTGATGTAATAAGGCTGAAGGCAGTAATGAAGAAAAATACATCCATTTCCTGTTTGGACTCAGTCAGGTTCAGCCTGTTTAATAAACCAGTTCCACAGGGCATTTAACTTGTGTGAGATCAACTATATACATTGCCACATTCTTCCAAGTTAGGCAGTCTGTCTATCTCATAAAATTTAAAATACTTAAAATTCCATTTTACATCTGCTCTTTATGAACAATTCTCCACCACTGTATGTAGGTACGTATAGAGAGTTATACTAACATGTTGGGTTGTGGTGTCTATACAAAATCACCTATCCTGTTCATTGTGGAAAATTTAAAGTGCTTTTCCGAGGGTGATTTTCCCAACATAGCATTTTTGCCTTATGTGCTGATTGCAGAGTCTAACATTCTACGTAAAATGAAGGTGTGGCTCTTCTGGACCCCAAAACTCGAGAGCCAGGGAGGGGAGGATGAAGCCAGTGTCTTCTAGAGAGGGTGTGCTTTCACATTTTCACTTTCTAAAACAAAAATATGTTAGGGATGAAAGCACCCTTAAAGGTCATTAGTCACCCTCACTTTAGAAGAGGGTGAAGTAATGTGTCCCAGGTCACATGTTTTCAGGTGGGTCCAGAACCAGAACCTGGCACCCCCATATCAAAATCGACTTTCCCTTCCATCTGCCACACTGATCTTCATCTTGTGAGTCTTTCCAGCAGGCTTTGGGAGCCTGACAGTTTCAAGCCATGTAGGGACTGAGGGTCCCCATAGCTTAGACCCAGGCCACTACCCTTGGTTCATTCTGGGGGCACACCAGGACGCAGGATGGATTTCATGAACCACAAGAGCTTGTGTGTTTCAGAGCTGCTTTCTCCTTCGATGCAGGATTTCCAGGGCGGATCAGATATTTTGTCTTCCCATTTGTCCCCTGGGTAGGCCCACTGCTGTAGGCCAGGTCCCGGGGCTGAGGCCACTCTGATGACCACCGCTAAGACTGGCTATGGGCAGATCAATCCTGACGCTATAAACCCAGCCATGCATGGTCTCTTTAAAACAGGGTTAGACAAGCATTCTCATCTCAACGCTTTGAACTCCCTCTTGGAATTAGCTTTCCCCAAGCCTCCCCCTGGGAATCCCTTCTCTAGTGCTTGCCTCTGAAAAGGGTTGTAGTCCCTTAAGAGTTCTTTGTGAACCAGAATGATCATGTTCCTCCACCCCCTCCCTGGCCCATCTTATTCCAGAGGAGATAGCATTTCTCTTTCTCCTCAGCCCCTTTGGGACATCAGATACAGAATGCTCGTCTTCCCCCATCAGATGTTTGTCTTGATTTTGTAGCGTTTCCTTCTCCAGTTTCAAAGCAGGTAAAATGAAGCCTTCCTGTGACATTTGGAAACCCTCCTGCTCAGCCCTTTTTCTGTACCTCAATCGGCAAAGTGAGTGAGATCTCCTGATAGCTCCCAATTTCTAAGCATCTCAGTTTTAGACAACCATGCAAAAATCCAGGCCTCTGTCATGTTTGTTTACACCCGCTGTTCCCTGCTGCTCCCCCACCAGTATTTCCCAGCCTGGAAGAATTCATTTGCATCCTGCACTTTCCCTTAAGATAACATACAGCATAACAAAGCCCACACAAAGAGCAGCGATGCCTATGAGTGGGGGGAGGGGGATTTTTTTTTTCTTCTTCGAATCAGTATTGCATTTTTCCTGTTAAGTTGTTTTTGGCAGCTGACCACACTGAAGTCTCTCAAATTATCTGTTAATTGTAACGAGCTGAAGGTCTCTCTCAGGGAACACACATCTGATTCCTGCCTTTTCTTTCCTGTGCAGCCCTGACACCGCGATGATGATACAGCTGGAATAGAAGTCTTCTCACTCACCCTGGAGCAGGAAATAAAAGCAGAGTATGTGTGCCAGGCCCCCAGGTACCGTGGGATAAAAGGAGACCGCCACAGAGCCAGAGAGGAGTGGATACTGTGTTCCACCGGGGGTACTTCCCAGGGTGTTTTCCAAGTGTGTGTGTGTGTGTGTGTGTGTGTGTGTGTGTGTAGGAAAATACCCGAACTCTGGACAATTGCCCTCTTTGTATGCTCTGGAATGTTCTTGAGGGCTTGGGAGGAGGCCAGGGATGATGCTGAATCCATTTCAACAGATATGTTTTTAAGATGTTTTCTTAAGGGTGTGGGGGGAATTTAGAAGATGGAGGAGGGGGGTTCAGCCTTTGATCATGACATTGTATCAACAAGTGCTCAGACACTGATTTAATAAAATAGCTGGAAACAAAAGTCTTTTCCTGCCTCCAGCTGGGCAAGTCTTAACAAAATGGTGATCAGGAAACATCAGTCTTTAGAGGGCTTTGCCTTTTTTTGTTGTTGTTGTTGGCCCAGACGGCTCTGGCCAAGGGTACTCGCCATGTGCCAAACCCTTTTGTAGGGGAGCCTGGGAGCTGAGGAAACAGTATACAACAAGACAGACATGTTAAGGAGATCTGAACACATATAGGAGGCTAAAGAAGAAAGGACAATTCTAGGCTTTTCTGGAGTGGATCCTCCAGCATATATATTAAAATATGCACATATGTATTAAGCCTTATATAGATTCTTGTCCAACCAGCTTCTTTTTGTTTTTTCAACCATACAGTCCTGTTACAATACCATTACTATATTCCCCATGCTGTGCCTTGCATCCTCATGACTGATTCATTCTGTAACTGGAAGCCTGTACCTCCTACTCCCCTCCACCCATTTTGCCTGACTCCTCCTCCCCCTCCCCTCTGGCAACCACCAGTTTGTTCTCTGTATTTATGGCTCTGTTTTTCATCCAGCTAGTGTCTACGTCCAAATGGCTGGGGATTTGAAACCACAACCAGATACTTCAGATTTTCTAGCTTTAGGCCAGTGGTTCTCAAGGTGTGGCCCAACAGCAGTAGCAGCAACACCAGGAACTTATGAGAAATGCAGATTGTCAGGCCTCAGCCCAGAGTTACTAAGTGAGAAACTCTGCGATGAGACCCACCACCCTGCATTTTCACTGGCCCTCCAGGGGGTTCTGATGAATGCTGGAGTTTTGAGAACCATTGCTTTAGGAGGATTTGTGCTCACTGCTTCAGGCTTCATTGTCCTTTTCTGTCCTTAAAACTGAAACCAACACGGTCAAATAAAAATCAGGTAGAACACTCCATCCGAGAACACAGTGCTATTGCTGCGTGTGTATTCATTTGCTAAGATTGCCCTGATCTCCTCCAGCACCAGACTGTGAAAGTGGGTGGCACAGGAAAAATAGGAACTGTGGGCATGGTGACCTAAGATTTTTAATAACTTTAATTCTGGTGCGCTTTTGTTCCACGAACAACTCACCTTTTCTTTGGCTTCGGGGAATTTCTTTCTCAGTAAGAAAATAATTTGAGTTGCAAAGGGGCTTCCTATTAGGTTTCTGGTACAGATAAAAGGGACACAGGGAATGGATTGTCTTATAAGATGTGATGCTGTATTGAGTTGAATGTCAAGTTAATGATCTATTTTCTTTGAAGTTAAGGTTATGGAAGATCTTGAATCAAAATGATTCAATGAGGCAGAGAGACAGCAAATTCCTTTTAGCGATTTACTTGGTAACTTTGAGTAATTCCCCTGATGTCAGCCTCATCTCCTTACCCTACTTCCTTTAATGACAGACCTGTACCGGCTGTGTTTGGTACTGACGGTCAGAGATCTCACATTGCTTGAACATGACATTTTGCGTGTGAAGAATTCCTGTGTATATTGGGCAGATACAAAGTTTTAATATTGTGAAAAGAGGGCCTTGGATGACCTGCCCAAGGAGAGAGAATTTCCCATTGTAGCCGATGGGTGAACATTGGAGCTATGCCAACCATATGCCTAATTGGATCCATTAATCTCTGCTGATAAGTTAGCCACTGGACAGCCCTGTCCAGGTGACTGCAGTGAGTGAATCCATAAACATCTGTTGAGGACCAACTAGGTGTGGAAGATGCTGAGGGTTTAGGGTTCAGGAAGAAAAGAGGTGCATTCTTTGTTTCCGAGGGAATGTATACTCTGAACACATACACCTTTTGAAGAAAGTCCCAACAGAATGACAGAGTGTGGGCATTGCCAGCATTGTTAAGATGTAAATCGGAGCGGGTCACTCTTCCATTCAAAAGTCCTCTAAACTTCCTATGTCACTCGGCATGAACACCGTGTCCTGTTCTTACTAGGCCCTCCATGGCCCCATCCTCTGAGACCCTTCTGATGACATTCTCCTACTGGCCCCTCACTCACTCGCTGGTTGGGAACCCTGCCAAGCACGATCCCAACACCCTGCTTTTGGACTTCCTGTTTCTTGTGTCTACAACATTCTCCCCTCGTGGTGGTCTTCCCTATAGTCCATCTCCCCTCCCCATTGGTCTCCCTTTTTTCTTTTTTATAATCCTTAGAGTTGGTCACCATTTACCATACTCTGTACTTTTTTGTAGATCTTATTGTCTCCCAGGAGAATGCAAAGTTTGTTAAGCAGGGTTTGTTGCTTGTTTTATTCAGTCAATGAAAGAATGCGTGAGCACATCTGGATAGGCCAATGGATAGAGGACAGTTTTAAGGATACTTCCTATCACCTACTTCTTCAGTAGACCAAAGCAGCCTAGGACAGGAGTTGGTCCCAATATTTAAACTTATCCTCTGCAAGTATGACCTTGCCTAAAACCATTATATATTGCTTCTTAAAAGCTCATGGTCGAAATTCTTAGACAAGCAAATGAATTAACCCCAATTGATGACCCAATTTGCATGTTATACTTTATTTGTTTAAAATTTATTTATTTTGAGAGAGATTGAGAGAATGAGCATGGGAAGGGGTGAGAGAGAAAAGGAGAGAGAGAGAGGATCCCAAGTAGGCTCTGTGCTGTCATTGCAGAGCCTGATGTGGGGTTTGATCCTACAAACTGTGAGATCGTGACCTGAGGCAAAATCAAGAGTTTGGACACTTGACTGACTGAGCCACCCAGGTGCCAGGCATGTTATACTTTAAATTGTATTTTAGGATCAAGTAAATTCTAGGGCGTGCTCCTCAGCCCTAAAATTTCTTTTTGCTGTATTAAATATCATTATCCCAGAAGCTTACCCATTCATTATTTTAATTGATTAACACAATTATTTATTTATTGAGTAACTACTACATGCCAGATACCCCTTTAGCTGCTGCTGTGCTCAGAAACGAACAGAGAAGACAAAAACCCCTGTCCTCACACAGCTTGCATTCAAGTTAGAGGGAAAGAGGATTGTCAATACAAGCATGTACTATGCTGAGAGATGATGAAGATTATGGACAAAACTAAAACTGATTATGGGACATGGAGAAAGGCTGAGATTTTCAATAGAGTGGTCAGGGAAGGCCTAATGATTAGGTGATTTGGGGAAGAACCTTGGAAGAGTTGAGTGAGTGAGTTGTGTGGGTATCTGAAGAAGAGCTTTGTGTGCAGAGGGAGTAGCACTTATGAAGGCTCTGAGGTGCCTGGAATGTTTGAGGAATAGCAAGGAGGCCAGTCAGTGTGGCTGCCACAGAGGTAAGCAGAGGAGAGTAGTTTGGGAGGAGATTGGGGGGCAGGTCATGTAGGATCTTAAAAGCTATTTGGGGGACTTTGGATTTTCCTCTGAGTGAAGTGAGAAGCCACTGGTGTTAGAAGACTTTGAACAGAGGGTTAATATGAACTGACTTGTGTTTTAAAAATGTCATGCTCTCTGCTTGGGGAATGCACTGGGTTGGGGTGTGGGTGGACACAGGGAGACCTCCTAGGAGGCCATTTGAGTATTTCAGGGGAGAGATGATGGTGGCTTGGACCAGGGTGGTAGCAGTGGAAGTGCGGAGAAGTAGCTGAAACCCCATATATTTGAAAGCTAGAGCCAGCAGGATTTTGCACATTTGATTAAGTGTGGGGTGTGAGCGAATGAGATGAATCAAGGACAACACCTAGGTCTTGACGTCAACCTCCAGAAGAGTAAAGTGTGGTTGACTGGGAAGAAGACTGGGGAGGAAGTGGTTTGGAGTGAGTGTTGGAATCCAGAATGTAGTTTGGACTGCGACTGGTTTATGATGTTTATTGGGCATCCAGGTGGAGGACCATGGTAGGCAGGTAGACGGGAAACACCAATGTAACCAAGGGAGCTGGTGCATTTCAGAGAAACATCACTTTCTGACTTAAGAGGGAAACTGGGCCATAACTCATATTTTAGGCTGATGGTCTTGAACATACTTCTCTAGTGCTAGGAAGTCCTTGGTGATATGGTGCTTCGATTTTTTAAAAAGCCATGTTCTTATCATCTCCTCTATTAGGTTCAGAGGAGCAAAGGCCACTGACACTACATGACGTTTCTTTTTTTTAAGTTTATTTTATTTATTTTGAGAGAGGGAGAGAGAGCACGCACAGGAGAGTACGGGGGTGAGGGGTGAGGGAGGTGCAGAGAGAGAGAGAGAGAGACAGAGACAGAGGAAGAATCCTAAGCAGGCTCTGCACTATCAGCGCAGAGCCTGATGTGGGGCTCAAACAATCTCTCAAACTGTGAGATCATGACCTGAGCCAAAATCATGAGTTGGACACTTAACTGACTGAGCCCCTGGGCACCCCAACATGTTGTTTCTTATTAGGGTATCAGACCTATATGAAATTTAAGGTAACTTTTTAACACCCAGAGACAGTAGCTCATCCATTTCTGGCTTTTCCTTATCTCCCAATTGGTTATTTCTACATCATTAGTAAGAGTAATGAGATGATCATCACAATCCAAGACATTTTAAAGCACTTATTAATGTGTGTTTCTAGTTCTGGAGGTAAAGAGGGCCTTCTGACACCTGTGGGTGAGGCAACCTCCTTTTATCGGGTAGTTCCACCCACATCTGGCACATGGTAGGCACCTTTTTCTTTAATGTTTATTTATTTTTGAGAGAGAGAGAGAGACAGAGCCTGAGCAGTGGAGGGGCAGAAAGAGAGAGATACACAAAATCAGAAGCAGGCGCCAGGCTCTGAGCTATCAGCCCGGAGCCCAATGCGGGGCTCAAACTCACAAACAGTGAGATCATGACCTGAGCCAAAATTGGACTCTTAATCGACTGAGACACCCAGGCATGCCACACATGGTAGACACTTAAGAAGTATCTGTTGAATGATCAAATCACCCAGCCAGCATGCTAGTGGGACCGCACAGAATATATGCCCTTTCTTTTATGTATGCTGTGGCGTCTAAATTTATCCAGCTGCATATTTGCAGTCAGGCTTGGGCGGGAAGACTCCGCAAGGTGGCCAACCCTTCCCATGGCGTTTGTCTCTTGGCAGAGCTGTTTTTGCATGGAGTCCCTTCCTGAACCACCACGCATGTGGAGGAGACCTGCAAGTCCAAATAATTTTTTAAAAAGTCAGAATAATCGTAAATTATTTCTCCAGGGCTTTTGCACGCAACACAAATCTCTTTATCTCCTCATCAGACTTATCCTAAAATGACTTTGCATTTCCTTATATCAGCCCATGTTCGGGGAGGTCACTGGGTACAGGGTGGATAGGAGAGGAAAACCAGACTAGGGTGTAAATTTTGCTACTGAGGGTCCACCAGCTAGATAATCCACCTGGGGATAATTAAGAGTGGGCGGATTGTTTTCAGGTTGCCTTGCCTTGTGCTTGTTTGTGCAGATATTTATGTTGGTTCTAGCCTCTCGGGAGCCCAGGTCTCATGATACACAAGGTCCCTTTGTACCTTCCACACTAGAACTCTGGCCCCTTCTTGGCCCCCGTTCTTGCCTGTGGTTACAAGTTTCTCTTTGGTGGGAATTCTTTGGTGTCAGAAGGTATCCCGAGGCTGAGGCTGCCATTCTGGTCCAGTTGGGGCAGGGGTCACTTTCTGATCGCCTGCATCAGCCACGCCTCAGCTTGCATAAGTTTGGGGCTCTTTCCTGAAAAGAAACTTAATTAAGTAATCAAACAGCTAAGTTTCAGCGGAGAGTCTGAGGACATTACCAAAAGATTTTGCACATGGTTGGGGTCCCAAAACTATTTGTGTGGTGAGGGTGAGAGATCCCAAGAGACAAGAAAGGGTGTGTCTTAAGATGGAGTCCTCAGAAATTTGACTCCATGAGGATGTTGTGAGGTCGAAACCCCAGGAAGCACCACAGGGGGTAGGAGATGGGACAGGGAAGGGAAGACAGACACTAATAGGTATACCTCCAAGCCACTTATCACGTGGGTGCCTGGAACTCTGAGAGATAGCAGTGGGGTGGGGGATATGCCTCCATTTGATACCACTCGAGGGGCAAGGCAGCCGGGCTGTTTGCCCCTGTTTCCAGCCTGCAATTGGTTGAGAGTTGCCTCTGGGGATGCTAACTGCCCAGCATTTCCAGCCTGCCAGTGCTGGGGGAAACATGTTCTCTGAGCCAGTAAAAGCCCCCAGGCAGCGTCGCAGATGTTTGCAGCAAGAAGTTCTTGGCAGGGATAGGAATCAGAGATGTGCTGAGAAGCCATGGGCAGGACTGACAGCAGCTGATACGACACCAGAGTCCTAAGGGCCATTTCAGACACAAAATGTCCCCCTTTTAAGCTTGGTCTCGATGTTCCTCAAGTGACTCAGCCCCAGTAGAGGCCTTTGCAGGCAGTGTCTTAGTCCGTTCAGGCAACTGTCACAAAAAAGCCACAGACTGGGTGGCTTATAAACAACCAACATTTACTTCTCCTGGTGCTAAAGGATTGAAGTCCAAGGGCAAGGCCCTGGCAGATTTGGTGTCTGGTGAGAGCCCACCTCCTCGTAGATGGCACCT